>NC_064810.1:133148538-133313996 GCF_023721935.1 Panthera uncia
TCTGGATAGCCAACAGGCACATGAAAAGATGCTCAACGTCATTCCTCATCAGGGAAATACAAATCAAAACCACACTCAGATATCACCTCCCGCCAGTCAGAGTGGCCAAAATGAACAAATCAGGAGACTATAGATGCTGGAGAGGATGTGGAGAAATGGGAACCCTCTTGCACTGTTGGTGGGAATGCAAACTGGTGCAGCCGCTCTGGAAAACAGTGTGGAGGTTCCTCAAAAAATTAAAAATAGACCTACCCTATGACCCAGCAATAGCACTGCTAAGAATTTACCCAAGGGATACAGGAGTACTGATGCATAGGGGCACTTGTACCCCAATGTTTATAGCAGCACTCTCAACAATAGCCAAATTAGGGAAAGAGCCTAAATGTCCATCAACTGATGAATGGATAAAGAAGTTGTGGTTTATATACACAATGGAGTACTACGTGGCAATGAGAAAGCATGAAATATGGCCCTTTGTAGCAACGTGGATGGAACTGGAGAGTGTGATGCTAAGTGAAATAAGCCATACAGAGAAAGACAGATACCATATGTTTTCACTCTTATGTGGATCCTGAGAAACTTAACAGAAACCCATGGGGGAGGGGAAGGAAAAAAAAAAAGAGGTTAGAGTGGGAGAGAGCCAAAGCATAAGAGACTCTTAAAAACTGAGAATAGGGGCGCCTGGGTGGCTCAGTCGGTTGGGCGTCCGACTTTGGCCCACGTCACGATCTCGCGGTCTGTGAGTTCGAGCCCCGCGTCGGGCTCTGGGCTGATGGCTCAAAGCCTGGAGCCTGCTTCTGATTCTGTGTCTCCCTCTTTCTCTGCCCCTCCCCCGTTCATGCTCTGTCTCTCTCTGTCTCAAAAATAAATAAACGTTAAAAAAAAAATTAAAAAAAAACCTGAGAACAAACAGGGTTGATGGGGGGTGGGAGGGAGGGGAGGGTGGGTGATGGGTATTGAGGAGGGCACCTTTTGGGATGAGCCCTGGGTGCTGGGTGTTGTATGGAAACAATTTGACAATAAACTTCATATATTGGGGGAAAAAACATGTTTGTCCTGGAGAGATGGAAGTCCAGGGCAGGGCAGGGGCATGGGAGCCTGCCCTGGGTTCATAGTGAAAGGTTATAGAAGTAAGTAAGATTGTGTAGCTTGAAATTTTTGTGATTTAAAGGATGTACACATTATTAGAAAGTATCTATTCAATAATTTGATAAGAGAAGTTTGGATCACATACCAACTCCTCCTTTCATTTTCTGCCTGTAAATGATCAATCCAACAGTATTAGGGGAAAACGCTCAGAATATTCCTTTAAGTTCAAATTTGTGTGGCTTATAAATCCATAAAAGTGCACACACACACACACACACACACACCTACATTCAAGATATCAATGAACCAGGGAAAGAAGAAAAGATAGGATAGCAAAAGGAATGGTAATGAAGGAGCCATGAAGTCAGTGCTGACACTTACTATGAGGAGGACCTGCTATAGAGTATTTTTTTTCATTCATTTGTTCATTCAGTCATTCATCAAACATTTTTATATACATCTTACGCCAGATACTTTAAATAAAAGATTGGATAAGATATTCTCCTTAAGATAATAAGACTTCAAGAATGGCTAACACCAACAACAGGTGTTGGTGAGGATGTGGAGAAAGGGGAACCCTCTTACATGTTGGTAAGGATGCAATTGGTCAGCTACTCTGGAAAACAGTATACAGGTTCCTCAAAAAGTGAAAAATAGGACTACCCTACAATCCAGGAACCGCACTAGTAGGTATTTACCCAACAAATACAAAAATACTCTTTCAAAGGAATACATATGCACTGCAATGTTTATAGCAGCATTATCTAAAATAGCCAATTTATGGAGACAGCCTAAGTACCCATCACTGAAGAATGGATAAAGAAGATGTGGTATATATACAATGGAATATTACTCAGCCATGAAGAAGAATGAAGTTTCCATTTGCAATGCCATGGATGGAGTTAGAGAGTATTATGGTAAGTGAAAAGAGTTGGAGAAAGACAAATACCCTATGATTTCACTGATAGATGGAATTGAAGGAGCAAAACAAACGAGCAAAGGAAAAAAAAAAAAAAGAAAAGAGAAAGACTAGTAAACTAAGAAACAGACTCTTAACTCTAGAGAACAAACTGATGATTACCAGAGGGGAGGTGAGTGAGGTGATGGGTGAAATAGGTGATGGGGATTAAGGAGTGCTCTTGTTGTGATGAGCGCTGGTGTTGTACAGAAATATTGAATCTCTCTCTTGTACACCTGAAACTAATATGACACTGGATGTTAACTGACTTGATTTGAAATCAAGAAAATAGCACTTCTGCTCAAGAAAAAAAGATAACAAACCTTTCAAAGCTCAGTGGTGCAAGAGACAGAAGAGATAGAGAAATAAAGTAATAAATATAAAGTAATACATGGCGAAATGATTGAGATGATAACTGTGATAACGAACATTTATTCTTTCAACAAATATTTACATGTCTACAATGTGCCAGAGACCACGTTGGTCACTGGGAATACAATGATGAGTAAATAGTGGACACTGTCCTAGTCAATTTCTGTGTCTTTTCTCATTTATCCCTCACACTTGCTCTGCGACATGTATGTTGTTTTAATTCCCATCAGATTCCGAAAAGACAAGTAACTTACTTAAAAGCACAGAAGTAAAAGTAGGCCGGATTATATACAACTGATATACAACAGCTGTTGTGAAAGCAGAATGACTCCATTTTAAGGGGCATCCAAATTAGGCTGGAGTAGAACGTGGGTATGTGTATATGTTAGTCATGCGAAAGAGGTTTAAAAAGTGCTTTCCAGGAAGTGAGAATAGTATGATCAAAGTCACAGTCTCTTGAAGAACACTGCATGTTTTGGGAACTTCTAGGAATTTTGTTTTCCTTGAACAGAAAATGTATGACGAGAAATGCATCATGAAGGGAAAAGCTGAGCTAAGGACATAGACCTCTGACCTTACCCCCTAGGCAGCACGAGGACTGACATGATCAGATTTACCTTTAATGAGATCAATGGCTTTGAGGCAGAAAAAACTTCAGGCAAGGAAACCACTTAGGAGGCATGGCAGGGGTTCCCACGAGTCATGGAAAAGACCCAAACTAGGACATTGACGCGATGGAGAAATTAGAGAGTCTTCAGGATATAGTTAGGAGATAAAATAAAGGCCTCAAAATTTGATGGATATTGGGACTAAGATCCAAGAAGGATGTCTCTCTGGGGACTTATTTAATGATGCATACAAAAGTTTATGTGGGAGAAATACTCAAAGTGTAATGAAAAGCCCATGGTTGGATATTGTCAGATGCTTAGAGGAGAGGCCTGGGCTTCAGATAAATATTTTGAAAGTGTTCTCATAGAGAAGATATTTAAGATATGACAGTTACTGACACAAAAATGTTCAGTAATCTAGTTTATAGAATCTTGAAGAACATGGAATAAGAAGACAAGTTGAAGGAAGGATTTTTTTAATGAAAATGAAACATTCAACAGGTAAGATCTTTTTGTTCAAGACAAGAAAATTGGCTCTCTTAGAAATTTATGGAGGGGCTCAGTCGGTTAAGCGTCCGACTTTGGCTCAGGTCATGATCTCACTGCTCGTGGGTTCAAGCCTCATGTCAGGCTCTGTGCTGACAGCTCAGAGCCTGGAAGCTGCTTTGGATTCTGTTTCCATTTCTCTGCCCCTCTCTTGTTCACGCTCTGTCTCTCTCTCTCTCAAATATAAAATAAAAACACACAAAAAATAAATTTACGGAATAGAGAGTTTTAAGAAAGAATTAATTGGCAGAGTCAAATGCAGGGAAAAGAAATCAGGAATATATGGGCTGAAAAATGTCCATTAGCCTAGACAACGAGGTAATCAATGACTTCAAAAGAGACATCTCGGTAGAATGGTTGAAGAAAAATCCAGATTATAAAGTGTTGATGAGGGAGGTAAGAAAATGGTCATGGTGATTATAGGCTAATTTTCAGGAAATCTGCCTGTGAAGGAAACCTGAAAGATTACATTGATCAGGGAAGGGTATTTACTAGGATCACAGAATCTAGAATATTTACATATTGAGAGAATACACTAGCAGAGAAACAGATATATAGGCGAGAAGGGCTTGACAAATGAAGCACAGTTCTAGAATTATGGGGGTTGTGTGATACTTTTGCAGAGAACACTTAATCTTCTGGGACAAAAGGAAAGATGGTAGGATGAATGAAGTTATAAAATCACTGGCAGATGCAATAGCAGGAAATTAAGGGAGCTTACCATTAATTGATGATAATTTCTGATGAAATTGGGGCAGCAGGATTTTGCAAGAGGCCTGAGGAGAGTGTTGAAAACTTTGGATAAGCACTAAGAGACATGATGTTAAATTTCCTGTAACAGACTATCTGCAAGGTGGTTGGATTTAATAAATAAATAAGGCAAATATTAGCTCCCGTTTTCACTGTCCCCCCTCCTGAAGAGGCTCACATTCACTGAGTGGCAAGGTGGTCTGGATTGTCTGGCTGTGTTACTTGACTATTGTGAAATTTTACCGACAGTTGAGGATGCTATTAGATAAATCCCTGTACTTCTAGGAATCAGTGATCCACCTATTACCCAAGGTCCTTTGTAGGTGCCTAAGTTCCTAAGGGGAGAGTCTATACAGGACAGCCTAAAGTAATAATAATATCTTGTATTTATAGAGCTCTTATTATAATTTCGACACCATCTATGTTTTTTATATTATTAACTCATTTAATTATCACAAAGTCCAAGGTAGAGTATTATTATTTCTCTTTTGTAGAGGAGGGCTTACATAGTGTTTCCCAAGTTCTTTCTCGTATAGGTGAGACAGACCATATGCATAACTGTCGATGAATTTATCTTAATCTCTCAACACCAAGCTAGTATTTTCCCTGCCTTAAATCACCACAGGGCCAGGTGCCAGGCAACTAAAAACCACCCCTGTAGCCTAAAGCCCACCGGAACTATTCAAGCTAGCCAATCTTAAACTCTGCCCTGCGTTCCCACAGAAATCCCAATAAAAGCTGTGTAAGAGCTCCCCTTACTCCTGTTTCTGCTTTCTGGCTAAAATCCGGTGTTCCTCCTGTGGTTCTGCGTAGTGAGTCATATCTCTCATTTCTAGGGTAAATGTAAGTAACATTAAATTTCTCTTTCAGTGGCATGGGCTTCTGTGTTGTCACTTTTTTTTTCATGTTTATTTATTTTTGAGAGAGAGAGAGAGAGACAGAGCGTGAGTGGGAGAGGGGCAGAGAGAGAGGGAGGCACAGAAACCGAAGCAGGCTCCAGGCTCCGAGCTGTCAGCACAAAGCTGGATGTGGGGCTCGAACCCACGAACCCGTGAGATTATGACCTGAGCCGAAGTCTGGTGCTTAACCGAATGAGCCACCAGGCGCCCCTCTGTTGTCACCTTTATAAATTAAGACTGGGCACAAAGCAAATTGTATTTTATCACCCTTTTCAAATTCGGATAGTCATGTGATTCATTTTAACCATTAAGTTGTGAGTAGAGGTTTTAAAACACAGTGCGTGTTCTGTCAGATTATCTTTTTCTTATCAAGGAAAACACATTGTGAGCACAGCGTCCATCAATCTGGACCCTAGTAATGAGCAGAGGTACTTGCCAAGCATGTCAGAAATGTAGTGTGAGCAAAAAATAGCATTGCTGGAATAAGCCACTGAGATTTTATATTTTTATTGAAGCATAATCTAGATTATCCTGACTGTGATCATAACTTTGGAGGTTTTTGCCAGAATATTCCCGTATGTATACACATTGAGAGTATTTGGGGAATAGGAGGCAGTAACCAAACCACCAGCATCCAGTTTGGTAGGGCAACACAGCAGGACAACTCAAAAGCATTAGCAAAAGAAATGAATCAACTTGATTTTCCTTCTGAGCTTCTAGAGTCATTTGTATTTAGAAGGAAACACTCAGAAGCCATAGGTTGTGACAGGTTATTAATACATGAATGTGTTCTGAGTTAATAAGACCATACAATGTAACAGTGAACGATATTTATCGTATGTAAAGAACCTTAAATTAGATGTGCTAGAAGACAAGAAGAAAAAAAAAGGAGAACTAGATGATTGTAACAATCCCTTATATCCTGTGCCACACATTACAGGTTTCAAAGATTTTTCAGAAATATTTTCTTCTACTCAGGGAAGAAGGTAGGGAAAGTATTACCCCAGTTTTACCGATGAAGAAGCGGAAAGTCACAAAGATTAAATGAGTTGCCCAAGGTAGTGTCAAAGTCACAAAGGGTAGAGACAAAACTAAAACGCAACACTTATGAGTAGATGCTCTTTCATACCCACCTACAAATCAAAATAGCTACTGTTCTTGAGGGCTAAAATCCTTGCTGCCAGAAAATGTTTAATAACGTTTTCAAAGCCTATAGTCAAATACATGAACATCAATGGAGTATTTGTTTGTGCCATGGTATTGAATGAATGCTGTAATTCCAAAATGGATGTGAAGAAGACTTAAACTATCAAACAGATATGGGGATTCTGAAGCCGTTTTTCAGTCTGATCCAGACTGAAAAGACAGCATGAAATGCTGAGATGTTTGAAACCTGAGGAGTTCCCACGTAAAATGTTAAGTAGGTCCTGTATGCAGAGGGCAAGGAGAAACCAAAGAAAAAGGCAGGCCACTCCAAATTGGAAGGTAGCATGGTTAACAAGCAAGGGAACTTACACAGGAGGCTTGTCTTGAGTAGTTGCAAAATAAGTAGGTGCCCGCATATATAAAAAAAAGTTTTTATAGAGGCCTTAACTGTGGCTTAGAAGCTTGCTCTCTTAAGAGCCCGCTCCAGGCTGTGTGGGAAAGGTAGGCAGAAAGTACTTTACAAAGATAGGGAAAGCAGAGAGGAGCGTCAGACTTGAAGTCAACCAGTGGTCACATCCTCTTGATGACCTCCACCAACAGGAGAGAATCGACATGAAATCAACATGAAAGAAAACAGTACCAATTGCCATTCACACATGGTTTTAGTTCTCAGGTGATTTCAGGGTGTATTTTTACTTGTGTCTTAACATTTTCCCTATAAAAATTTTTTGACTTGAGCCCAGATCTTGTACCCCTAAATCCTAAACTCTTAGGGAAATATTTCGAATAAGTGAAATTGATGTGGAGATTTTAACATACGGACTTCTGTCCCCTGCCACTGAATCTGGATTCTGTGCCTGCTTTAGTTCTAGAAATTTCTGGACAAGGCTTTAAGAAACTGGTAGCTCCTAATTCCTAACTCCTGGGATATTTACTCAATATCCCTAGATCCCAAGATCAGAGTGGTGATGATAATCTTAAGAGGATCCAGGCTTGGATATGATTTTAGGGCAGGAATCTTGTCATTTCCAGCAAGCTCCCTCAGTACATAGTAGGTACTGGAGAAGAGACTAAGACAGTGAGTAATAAATGCTGGTCTTCACCCCCCCCCCCCCCCCCCCCCCCCCCCCCCCGCCATAAAACGGAGGCTTTCTTTGGGTTTCCATTCTTAAGCCCCTCTTGTTGCTTGTTTCCTGCAAGTGATTTCACGCATCCAGCAATGTAGAGCAAGCCCACGAGGCAACAAAGACACAGCGCTACAGTGCAAATTTCATGAACCCGAATCCTGCTTTACACCGAGTGTATTTCATTCGGAACTTCAAGCTACTTGACGCGAGGCGTTTTTCAGGCTTTTACATCGACAGCAGCAGTCTGGGTTTTCTGGGACGCAATGCACCGCCCAAACAGAAGCAGAGGCGCCCTCTTCTTTCCCTCCCCACTCTGCCCAAGAGGGAGCCAACAGAGCCACCCTTAGTCTTCTCCGCGCGCCGCGTGGGGGACACCGCCCACGTAAGCCCGGCTTCCGCAAAGCACAGCTGGCTGCGGACAGAAGGATTGCAGGGGAAGGGTGGGAGCGGCCGGGCGGGCAGGCGGCGAGTTCGGCTGGGCGGGAGACCCCACGCCAAAGGCCTGACCTCTGGATTTGCCGCCCCGCGCCGCCCACTCAGGAATCCCCTCCCCGGCCCCCGCACCCCCCGCCCCGCCAGCTGCACGCGGCGGCCGGATCTTCTCGAATTTCAACACAAAGGGAATCCTCGGCCGCAGGAAGTGCATCACGGAGAAAGAGGGACCGGGGGCGGGGAGAGGGGGATGCTTCCCTCCCTCAGTACACCCCCGCCCTCCCGGAACCCTGGGCCGCCGTGACGAAACCCTCAGGGTCCCCTCTTCGCCCCAGGAGCCTGGAGCAAACAAGGGCCCCCCGCCCCCCGCCTCGCTACCAACTCTAGTGGGAGGCGAGTTCCCAGGCGGCGGGGAGGCGAGCTGCCCCTCGCCGAGGCTCACACACCTGTTCGCTTCCCCCCCTCCTTTCTTTCCGGGTGCGCCAGCACCTGGGCTTACGTTTTTGTTTTGTGTTGCTTTATCCCTGGGCTCTCAACTTTTCCCGTCACGTCTCCTTACTTCCAGGGTTTTCTGTAGAATCCCAGCTCGGGTGTCCTCCTCCACGCCCGGCGGGGCTGCGCCCCAGGCTTGGGCCAGGTTTTCCTTGGCAGAAGGTTAGCAGACCGGGAGTCCCCGCATGAGCAAAGGGGAGAAGGGCAGGGAGAGAGACCGCTTTCGTTTTCCATGACACCTGCCGTTCGGGGGACTCGCGGCCAGGCTTTCTACCCGGAGGTTCCAGCATCGGCGGAAGCGTAGCCTGTGGGTGGGGATGTGGGGTTGTTGAGGGGCGCGTGGGGGCGGTGGGGTGGTGGAGAGGGGGCAGGCTGGGCTGATTGGTGTTGAAGTTGTTTTTTTACAAGGCAACCTTACAGGGTTTACTTAAATTGTATTTTGCAAATCAATAAAAACAAAACTTTTCTAGTAATGTTTTATGTACATTTCACCAGGGAGTGAGAAACCATCATTGTCCCTTAAAAAAAAAAAAAAGCGCTTTTATTATTTTCTTTTAGTTAAATGGATTGGGGAGACCAATGGCAATTTGGGGAAAGGGGCCGAAACACCGCCTTTTTGAGCCCGGCAAGGAGAGTTGGAAAAACCCGGGAGCTTTGGACTAGTTTTCAGGCGGAAAGACCCGGGTGACTGGGGAGGGGGCCGCGCAAGTAACTCCAAGCTGCCCTGCTCCAATTGCGGGCACTCAGGTGTGCCGGAAGGGGGCCACCTCCCCCTGGGGCGCCAGGCTGCCTCAGCGCCCTGGGACACCACTGGGGGAACTGCCCCCTCCCAAGCTCCAGGCCGTGGCCGGGTACCTGCCCCAACCTGTCTCCTCCCCTTCTTCGGTACCACACCCACGGGACTCCGGTCTCCCCGGGAGAGGGACGGAGCGGGAACAAAGGGGTCTTTGTTCACTGGCTCCTGGGGGGTGGGAGTCGTGCTCGCGCGCGTTTCCCCGCGCCCCTTGGAAACGGGGAGGCTCAGCGCCACCCGGCCTCGCCCTGCGGCGAGCGCCGTCCTCCGCGACCCCAGCGCCTGAGGTCAGGGCGCGGCGCCCCGGGCCAAGGCGGGCTCTTTCCGAGCGGGCGGGGTGGGAGGCGAGGCGGCGCTCGGCGGGCACTGCCGCCCGCGGAGGGACGGTGGGGGGTTCCGGCAGCTGGCGGAGGTGGAGGGGGCGGGAGAGGGAGCCTGCGCCGGGCTGAGCCTGGAGGTGCGGGGCGGGCTCGCCGAGCGCTCGCGGAGAGGCTCCTGCCGGAGCAGCGGCGGCTGGAACGCGCACCCTCTCTCCTTCCATCCTCCACCTCCTGATCAGCCCCAGCACCGCGCCAAGTCCCCCTCCGCTGCCGTCAGCACGCTCCCCTTCTCCCTTCTTGGCACTTTCCTATTGAACCATCCGTCTGGACAAACTTTGATGGAGAATTTCACACCACGCTGGAAAAATGCCGGTTATGAAAGGATTACTGGCGCCCCAGAACACCTTCCTCGACACCATCGCCACCCGTTTTGACGGAACACGTAAGTCTTGCACTTCGACGAGTTGTATGGTATTTTCTGAGAATGATTTTCCACGTATAGATTACTTTCTCTCCCACCTTCTTTTTTTTGCACCAGCGGAGTGAAATTCCTTCCGTTTTTGCAGAGGTGTCTTTTGTGTGGAGAAATTTCCTTCCACCCATGGTTAGGTGTAGTATTAACACTTTGGATTGGTGTAGTTGGCCCCCTTGACTTGCTGGGTTTGTGAGGGCTAGAAAAGAGCCTGAATGTGGATGCCCATGTTCACTGTGGGACCTGTATTTTGGTACCTCTTTATGGAATTGTTTTTCTTTTTAATGAATTTTATGGGGTGAAAGTGGGAATGCCCATGTTACTGAATTGCCACCTTATCTTTTTAGAGTTTCAAGTCTGTCTAGATTATGGGGTGAGTTTGTAATGTTATGCTTCCGTGGAGCGTCATTCCTTCAGGTCTTTCGGATAGGCATGATTTCCCATCAGAGTTCAAGAAATTCAAACTAGAGTCAGGATTGCCAAGTGTAAGCTTTCTGTAGAATTCGAAGGGTTGTGAGTTTGTCAGAATCTTGATTCCTGGTTTTATGATAGAATAGCGCACCTCTCATTCCTGAAATTATCCTAACCCTTTAGGAGAGACTATTGGGAAGGGAAGAGCTGCACATTATAAAGGCACATCTGATCATATGAGAAAGTGTAGACATTTTTTTTTTTTTTGAGGGAGAGTATTATTGGACGTTTAGCTTGTTTAAGCTACAGTTGAAAATAAGGATATGGTGTTGTGTGAATGCTTGTAGATTGTTGGGAATCACCTGCAAGTTGTTCTCTTTCAGGACCACGGTCAGGTCCCCGTTCCTTCCCAGGCTTCTCAAGCTCTCCTCATGAGCCCGCTGGTCTTCCCAACAGGCTTAGGAGTCTGTACTTTTACCCCTGACAAGTTCTCTCTCTCAGTTGGTTTCACTATGAGTATCCCCACCTTCTTCCTAGCTTATGTTGCTTCTATGTGCCATCTTTCCTTTTTCTGCCTCTTTCACAAAACTCCCAGAAAGTCATTTATTCTAAAGGCTTTTCTGTGGTTCAAGTACTATTGTTTTTTACTGTGATGGTATATTTCTTGGAGCTGACATGAGAGAGCACATCTAATTCTATTTCCACACCAGTAGTGTGTGTATACACACACACACATATGCACACACACTGTGAAATATACACATGCACATATACTGTGAAATATACACGTTTCTATTATGTAGGAATAAAGTCCTGGACTTTGTGCTTTAGGAATAGTTGGAAAGTTTACATAGGAAGGAAATGAAGCATTTACTTGATTTTGTTTAATTTTAATTTTTGATATCCACCCTACTCATGGTACAAGGTGTGGATATTCTTCCCGTGTTTTTAACTTTAGCTTTAACCATTCTCTCCCCTTTTATATTCGACATGTGTCATATTGGTGAAGTGCAGTGCAATTATATATGTGCCTTCTTTAGATAATAAGAGAAAATATTGTAATAAAACTTCTAGTCCCTGCCACTGCCATTACCTCCACCACCCAAAATCACCACTGCTGACTTCAACCATGTGTGATTGTGGGTACTACTAATTATTTCCTTAGGAACTGATTAGTTTCATGTGAATGTTTCTTCTTGAAGTTGCAAATTTAAACCCCAAAGACTCAACAAGGATCCCAAAAGCATCTTTTGAAAATGAGGTAATTGATCAATGGTATTTGCTTATCTCATTGTCATTTAAAGTTGAATGAAGTGCAGTGTGTAGTGAATCATCCCAGCACAGCCCTGGGAATTACTGCAGCAACATATTTACGTACGATTTACTAATGATGAGAGGGGTTTTCGATCATCAGAATGAGATACCTTTGCCTCTTTCTCTCACTGTAACATTTGATAAGCAGAGGGCTAGTGAATAGCCTTTGTTTTTAAAACTAAACATTAACGTTAATAAAATGGAAGATTAGAAATTTTAAGTTCTTATTTAAGAAGACCATCATTATATACTAGCGTTTAGAATAAAAATCACAAAAAAACCCAAAAATTGTTGGAGAACATGCTTGGTCTGTGCTCCACAGGGTCTGGGGGATTCCTGGAGGGAACCACTGTGCATGCAATCAGTCTGAAAATCAGTGAAACAAATTTTAAAATGATGAGTAACATAATGGTTTACTTTGGCAAGACTTTTTTTTTTTTTTTTTTTACAACATCTAATGAATACCCGTCCCAACAAACCCCACTCCAGGAAAGAGGATTGTATTTTTTCATTTACTTCTCTTTTGAATTGCAGGATGGTTTAAATAATCTGAAACTTAAAAAAAAAATACTTTAAATAAATTTTTAGCCTCAAATTTTGCTGTATCTACAATCATGGGCATACCATTTCCTTGGCTAAGTATTTTATCATATTCTGTTATGTTTCTGTGTTGACAAAATTTTAAGTGTAAGTACTATCCCTGTAACTCTTCCTATGATCATCCTTATTTCTCTTGATTTTTTATAGTATTTATTTTCTTGTGCAAGTTAAAACTTTTTGCAAGATGAAACTATTTGCAAATTAGCAAAATTACCACCTGCCCAAATAAAAGCTCTACAGAAAGTGAATAATGTTATTATACTTGAAATGTAATATGTTTTTTATTGGCACATTGTCTGCTTTATTTGTTAGGTATACTTTATAGTCATGTTAGTTTCTTATTTCATTTTATATTGGGTAATCCTGATGAAAAAATAAGAGAACAAACAATAATCCTGGCAAACCACCTTGCTAACTTAACCACCATACAGTGTTATCATTAGCCCTACTGAATTAATATTGTAATGGAAAATAATAAAACAAAACATCATTCAAAACTTCTCCCAGAAAAAAAATAAGTTTACAACAATAAAAGCTTATAACATAATCTTACTAATTTATCAGTTGAAATAGTATCACAGGGCAACATAAAAGAAGTTAATATATTTTATCACCTGGTGACACATTATTATTTTATATAATAGGTCATTTCTTACTTTTAGTATTTAAGAAGTGAATTCTTTCTCAGGATTGAAAGACAATCATGAACCCTTAATTGGAAATTATTTTTTCCAATATGCAATTTTTAAAAACTATTGGAAAATATAAATCTTGTTATATAAAACTACTCTATAATACATTTACTTTTGAAATATGTTCTTCTGGCTTCTGTTTAATTGAAGTACAATGAGAGTTAGAAAAACAGAACCTTGCAAATTTTAATATCTATACCCTATTAGGACAAAAAAGTAATGCCAATGAATTTTTTTGACTCATTACATGTAACCACACTTCTCATTGGGAACACTCTAAATCAGACAGACAGACAGACACACACACACACACACACACACACACACACAATGAATGTTAAAACATTATGATCTGTATCTAGTTTACTTTTTCCACATTTATTATGTCTAATATATTTTAAAAAATCTTTTCTGAGTAGACTTTTGTGCTAAGCACATGAATATAAATCTGGACAAAGGGAAAGTATAGTAGAAAACAGGTAAGTACATATTTTAAAAATAGTTTTAGTACAAATATTTGGTACCATTTGAGGAAAAACTCTTCTTTCCTTCATATAAAACTTTCAGAAGGAAGTGTCCATTTTCAAATATAATTAGTCTACATTTTCTTTTTTTTTATTTAAAAAAAATTTTTTTTAATGTTTATTTATTTTTGAGACAGAGAGAGACAGAGCATGAACGGGGGAGGGTCAGAGAGAGAGGGAGACACAGAATCTGAAGCAGGCTCCAGGCTCCGAGCGGTCAGCACAGAGCCCGACGCAGGGCTCGAACTCACGGACCGCGAGATCATGACCTGAGCCGGTTGGATGCTTAACCCACTGAGCCACCCAGGCGCCCCTAGTCTACATTTTCATAGCTGTATATTAGCATACATTTTCCAGTCATGTTAAAATTTGGCCAGAATACTTCTTTGGGGTTAGTGAGATAAGACTTAGGCTTTAAAGGAAGTTCGTAGCTCAGTGGACTTTATCAAGGAGATTCCAAAGTATTCTGAATAACAGTGGTTTAGAAACTCATTCATATTTACATATATTTTATATACTCCTGTATAGACTGTTTAAAATGGTCCAAGGAGGGGCGCCTGGGTGGCTCAGTCGGTTAAGCACCGACTTCAGCTCAGGTCACCATCTCGCGGTCTGTGAGTTCGAGCCCCGCATCGGGCTCTGGGCTGATGGCTCAGAGCCTGGAGCCTGCTTCCGGTTCTGTGTCTCCCTCTCTCTCTGCCCCTCCCCGTTCATGCTCTGTCTCTCTCTGTCTCAAAAATAAATAAACGTAAAAAATAAATAAATAAATAAATAAAATAAAATGGTCCAAGGAGATTTTTTAAAATTGAAATGCTTCCTTTAGAGAGGCAATTGCAATGCTTTTTCTTTTCATCTTTCTTTTCTTCTTTTTTCCCATCTTTCTTTTCATGCTTTCATCAAATACATAGATTTCTTCACATCAGAAGCATAGAGAGAAGGGTAATGAACCCAGTGCTATAGGAGGAGGGAAGAACGAGGTGGGACAGTAGTGGGGATCTTCCTAAGTCTTTGCAGGCTTGTAGCTTGGAGAATATCAGCAAAGGCACTTAGCCAGTAAAAAAGAATGAGCTCCATTATGTATGGGTCTGTCTATAAAAGGCTATTACATGAAAACATTCAAGGAAATAGCTAACATTCTAGAGATATCTCTCCCAAATAGTTTATAAAGACTCTTTAAAAATTTTTTTTATATGCTACTAGTAGTCTCTTTTATTATTCTTTGTTTAGGGAGCCAGTTCCTTGTTAGTTTTCTTTTTCTGTGTAGTAAATTACCACAAGCTTAGTGGCTTATTATGTCATATCTTCTGTAGGCCAGACATCTAGGATTAACTAGGTCCTCTGCTCAGGGTCTCACAAGGTTGCAGACAGGTTGTCAGCTGGGGCTATGGTCTTTGCTGAGGCTCAAGGCCCTCTTCCAAGGTCGAGTGGTTGTTAGCAGAATTTAATTCCTTGCAATTTTATGATTGAGTTCTCCATTTTCTTGCTGTCAGGTGGGGACTTTTCTCAGCAACTAGCAGCTGCCCTCAGTTTGTTGCCACGTGTCCTCTCTTATAGGCCCTCTCACAACCAAACAGTTTACTTTTTCAAGAGCAGCAGGAGGGTCTCTCCTTTAAGAGTTCATCTAAGTCAGGCCTGCCCAGGAGAATCTCCCATTTGATCAACTCATAGTCAACTGATTATGGATCTTAATCACATCTCTAAAGTCATCTGTTCTGTCCACACTCAAGAGAAAGGGATCAAAGTGTATATACAAGGAGTTGAGAATCTTGGGAGCCATCTTGGAACTCTGTGTACTACAGTTGCTATTCATGCAAAACCCAGTGTTCTCACGTTTGTTCTTCTAAAACGTATATTTACTAAGCACGCTCTGTAATTCTGTATGCATGAAACCCTGCTGAGTTTACATCTGAAATCTTAGTGAATATAAGGCCCAACTTACCGGAGGGAGGGTTTTGCTTCACATTTTGCCAGGGGCATAGGGGTAAACCTAGCCTAGTTGAGCTAGTCACGTTTAGTCAGCTGTCCCATCAGACTCTCAGACCCCTCATCATCTACAAGTAATGTGGAAGATGTCAGATTATTTTCAGAATATTAACGCCAGTCTCTTAACAGGGTGCTCCCTCTTTACAGATAAGGAATGGGGTCTGTTAGTCTGTGTCTATGGATATCTTAGCCTTCACTGGATGGAAAACCAATCCAAGAATATAATATCTGCAAAGAACGATCTCCAGGACAGGTTGTCTGTCACACTCTAGACTGGGCTGCTTCCATCTTACTAACTTCTTAACCAGGCCTGTTTCTGGGCAAACCTTGTGAACTGCTTTGAAATGGGATGATTTCCATCCATTTCTCATGCTTCTAACCATGTTTTAGATTTAAGACACTCCCCACTATGCACTCTTGCATTGAGGTTGGCTGTGGTCAACTAAATAATGTTCTTTATTTAAACTTCATTCTAGGTTTACTAAAAATTAGAAAGAGAGACAGAAGAGGAGAGAGAGGAGAGAAGTGAGAAGAGGGAGGAGGGAATTATTTATTCTCATTCCTTGACTTTGTAGATGAATTCTTTACTCTATAGAGGGCTTATCACAGGAGTTCTCATAACTTCCATGCAGTGATCAAAGTGTTTGATTTATAAGAAGTGGATTTATGTCTTGGGGCACCTGGGTGGCTCATTTGGTTAAGTGTCTACCTCTTGATTTTGACTCTGGTCATGATCTCACGGTTTGTGCTGTTGCGCCCCCTGTGGGGCTCTGCGCTGAGAGTACCAAGCCTGCTTGGGAATCTCTGTCTCTCTCTCTCTCTCTCTCTCTCTCTCTCTGTCCATCCTCCTCCCACACTTGTGCTCTTGTTCTTTGTCAAAAGAAACATTAAAAACAAGGAGTTGGATTTATGTCTTTATCACACGTACATTTCTTTTAATGAATGAAATATACAGATAATAAGAAAAGCCTTATTATACAGTCCTTAAAAATATTAGATAATTTTGTTTTGACATCATTATATAGAGGAAAATTGATAACTAATATGTTAAAAATGGAAGTTACGCTCACAATATAATTTTTTTTTAGGCTCTGGCTTTTGGTATCACCGATAGACCAAAGGCCAAGGCATGAACCCTCTTCTGGCATGAAAAAAGCATTGAAGTCCTGAGTTACCAGTGTCTGGGATGTGCTAGACCCAACGCACTTTTAGAGTGGTAGTCTCTCTGATGAAATCTTTACTTTATTCATCAATAATCAATCAATCAATCAATCATTTCTTCAATATTTAATATTTAATCATCACTGACTATATACAAAACCATTATACTAGGATCTTTGGAATAAATCGGGCTTGTCTTTCTCTCAAAGAGGACGATAAAAGTATGCAAAAATTACCGTAGTAAAGGTTGGAAGTCTGTAAGAGTATTCAAGAGGTATAGGCAACGAACGGGCTGTGTACCACTGGATGAGAGAAGAATAATTTCTGTGGGTGAATGATCTGAGCGTTTTATATAATGATTATGACTTCTGGGTGGGAATGATTGGCACGTATATGATAAGGACAAAGACAATGTTCTGTTTGCTCTGCCAATTTGTGTAGCATTGTCATTGAGGCTAACAGGGGGATCTTTAAGGATGCGAAGGGCGAAAGGTAAAGGCAGGAGGAGAAGAGAAAGTCAATTAGGCCAGGCGTGGAATGTCTTTAAAGTCAGAGTGCTTTGTCACAGTAAGTCATCAGAGGTGATAGGTTAATATCTTGGTAGGAGTATAGTGCCATCTGTGCCTAATGTAAAAATTCTCAACCTTCCCATGTTCCACAGGCTGACGTCCATCTTGAAACCTAAGGTGTTTCTTCTTACTACCTCTTCTAAAAAATGCCTTTACACTTCAACAGGGGTCCCAGAGAATGCAGTGGAATTGATGTGTTCTTCCCTTTTTCTTCTTTTGCATGTATCTATTTTGCCCAGGGAGCTAACTTTCACCTCTTAGGAAAGGGAGAGATTGATTTCTGGCCACATAGCTGAGTACTCTTCTCCTCCAGGGCTGTGTCATACTATAGAATTATGCCTGTGGAGAATAAAAAGAATTGAGGGTGTGCTAGCATTCAGTCCTAGTCAAGTCGATGGGAGAAGTGCCAACAGTAAAAGGCACAGAATTGCAATTGCTGCAGAGATAGCTGGGTTCACCCTGGCAGTGTATATTTGCTGATACAGTCTAAATACGAAGTTTTAAATGCGTTTTGGTTTAGCAGAGCCTACAAACAAAAAAAAGATGAGACTTCAGCTTTACCTACGGCACAGTTCATATTTAGCAAGTGGAGCAATTGAAGAGCTTCTCAGTAATTTAAACAGTCAAATATAGTTCTTGGCTTATAAATTCCCTGGAAGATACGTTTTGGTTTTCTTTCTTAGCTGTTAATGCAACTATCTATCTCCCTTAAACCCTTCAAAATTCACATGTCCCCAAATGAACTAATAATCTTTCCCAGTCTCTGAAATCTATTTGCCTTCTTGTGTCCTCTGGTTCCATTATTGGCATCACCTCCCACCCATTTCTCCGAGCTAGAAATCTGAGTCGCCCTGGACTGCCCACACATCTAATTGGTTATCAAGTCTTTGAGATTTTACTTTAGAAATGCCCTAATCTGGCTCTTCACCTCCTTTTCATTGCTTCTTCTTTAGTTCGGATCTTCTGTTTCTTATCTATGTGGTTGTAATCTTACTCTAACTGGATTTCTGTGGCCACAGGCTCTTATCCTGCTCACTCCCTACCCTTCAGTCTACATCGTCTCTAGAGTGATTTCCGATAAAAGCCAGGTGATTTAATCATTTGCCCCTCCTACTTAAAGCCACCCATCAGCTCCCTGCTACCTCCTGGAGAATGTCCGAGGTCTTTAGTGTCCTATGATCCCAAGATGATTCTGCAGATTCTTTTTCCAACCACTGCCTCCCAGGCTATAGACATACTCACCCTGAATCTGGTGCTCATTCACATCTCTGGGCCTCTGCTTGTCACTTGAAGAGCAAGATCCTTTTTTTTCTTCAAGACCCATCCTGAGGGTTGCCTTGTATCCAAAGACTTTCTGTGAGGCTCCAGATTGAGTTAGGTGGCATTTACTCTCTGCTTCCGTGTTCTCTTGCCCACTCCTCACACGTGCTCTGCTTATGTGCGTTCCTATTTCAACCCTCAGTTCCTTCAAGCCCTGATTGTCTTTATTCTTTTCTATCCTCGTTGCTCAGACTTATGCTTGGAGCAAAGTCATGGCTCAATAAGTGATTCTTTGGGTAAAAGAATTTCAAACTCGTTGAAGGGTGGGGTTGTGTATTCATTGTCTCTCTTTTTCCTTCGGTGCTAACTGGTTTTCCGTTTATTCTGTATTCTCTTGTTTAACTAGTTTTCAAACGTAACTCTAGACTGGCTTCTAGCTCCTCATTTTCACATGGTTCAAGTACTGATTTCCTTTATTAAACTTTAATGATAATAGTGACTGCATTTCGGGCATGTGTACAGGCACTCTGTACACCATGCTGGTGCTTTATTTGTTCCTGCCACAACTCAACAGCCCAGCAAGGGGGAAGGCAGCCCCCCTTTTTGTTACAGATGACAAAATTCAAGCTCAGCACTTTTCTACTTTATCACACTAGCCTGTGATTTTTCTACTATATCACACTGCCTCTAAAATGTGTTTTTTTATAGCAAGTATAAACAAACCAGGGCAATCTGTGGGATCATTTCTAGTTTCTAAGTCTTGCAGAAAGGGATCTCTGCTTTAGAGTTTTTAGCCCCTTCTAGTATCTATGCCGTTTTTTTCTTTTGATATACTGTATTATGCTTTAAGTACTTGTCGCTTAAAGGATGTTTTTAAATTGGAATTTAAGACTCATATCTGGAACTACTAAATGCATTCATTGTGCAAAGCAGTTTTGCTCATCAAAGAAAATCTACTGTCCGTGTTTTTTAAAAAAATACAGAAATCCATTTTCTTTGAGATTTGGTGCTTAGAATTTGCTGATTTTAGAATTTGTAATTCTTTTATTGTCAGGCTAATCTCTCTATAGCAGATATTCTAAATCTCCTAGCTATTATAGTGACAGCATTCTGTGTTTTTACCTTGTCTTACAGAAGAAATTCTTCTACCTACTTTGAGTCTGCTTTTATTGGGAGAAATATATTCTCCACTGTCAGGTATTGTTGACATCTTTTAAGAGAGATCATTTACCTTTACCTTTTCTCCGTATTGAATTTACAGGAAGAAATAAAGGTACCTGGCTGGCTCTCCAAATCTCAGAAATAATCTAAATCTCTTCTTTTCTTTCTTTCTTTCTTTCTTTCTTTCTTTCTTTCTTTCCTTTTTTCTTCATGTTTTCTTTTGTTCTATTAAGTCTTTTGGACAGGCTTCCTTATTGTACTTGGACTTGTCAGTCCAAATCACCCAATTTCTCATTCTAGTTATTGAACTAGAGGGAACTGAGACCAGAGCAGTTATCAGTCTTTCCATGTTTTGTTTGATTTTCTAGAAAAAAGGATCCACACAAGAAGTTTACATGTTATCAAAATATCAAACACCCAGTTTGACAAGAAGTAGACTTGTCTTTAAGTGTGGTGTTCCGGTTAGTTCTTCAATTGAGAGAATAAAAGAATAAGATAAAAGCAGGCATACTTTGCACCTTCACACCTAAATAAATGTTTCTACTATGATTCTATAAATGGTGGAAAAGAATGGATGTCTTGGGACTGCAGCTTTTGTACTGTATTAATTTGGTACATCTTTGATTAGGTTACATTTCAGTCATCTGAAAATGAGCCTGCTACCTTCTCCCAAACAATGTACGCGTTCACGTTTTAGAATATAGAACTAATAATAATCACTGAGGGCTCTGGTCCATCTGTGGTCCAGTGTGTAGCGTATTTAAAAAATATTTTTTTAATGTTTATTTATTTTTGAGAGAGAGAGAGAGAGACAGCGTGATGGGAGGGAGGGACAGAGAGACAGGGAAACACAGAATCCAAAGCAGGCTCCAGGCTCTGAGCTGTCAGCACAGAGCCTGACGTGGGGCTGGAACTCATGGACTGTGAGATCATGACCTCAGCTGAAATCGGACACTTAACCAACTGAGTTGCCCAGGCACCCCAGGTGTAGTGTTTTTCATTCAAACAACCCAAAAGTTATAAAATTATTTGAAAGATAGTAATAATAGTTAATATTTGCATAGCATGTCAATATATTCATTTTTTTATTCCGTCACTTGAATTACTTTTGAATTTAAGCTAAGATGTGGGTCCCTATTTTAATTTTAAATGCACATTTGTTTTCTATGAGGGAAGTTGAGCATTTTTTAATATATTTAAGGTCTATTTGAGTTTCCTTTTCTGGGCATTATTTACCCGTATTTATTGCCCCCTTTTAATTAGGTTGTTGGGATTCTCCTTTTGACATCTATGAGCTTTTTACCTAGTTACAAAATTAGTATTATATTCCTGATGTGAATTGTATAAGTTTTAGTTTATATTTTTGGCTGGTCTTTTGATTTTTATACAGATGAATTAATCAGTTTTCCTTTATTGATTTCTGTTTTTTGTGTCATACTAAGAGAGGTATTTTCTATGGTAAACTTATTTTTAAAATATACCCTAAAAGGGCACCTGGGTGGCTCAGTCACATTTGTGTTTGACTCTTGACTTAAGCTGAGGTCGTGATCTCATGGTTCCTGAGTTCAAACCCCACGTGGGCCTCTGTACTGAGAGTGCAGAGCCTGCTTGGGATTCTCTCTCTCTCTCTCTCTGTCTGTCCCTACCCCACTCATGCTTGCTTTCTCTCTCAAAATAAATAAATAAACTTAAAAAAAATATCCTAAGTGCTCTCCATGGTTTCATTTTGTATATTCAAATTTATTCTCCTCCATTAATAAGTTCTGTAGTTTGATCTATTGAATGTGATGTAGGAATCAAAACTTATTCTTTCTACATGACTATCCATTTTCCTGACAACATTACTCAATTAATTCATCTTTTCTACGTTTTTTTCCTATTCATCTTTTTGTTCCATTGTTTTGTTTTTCTGATTCAGTCATGTTTACTTGAAGCCTATTGACTCTTATGTGCTATTATTTTTTTAACCAGCCAGCTTGCTGAGTTTCTACTATCTTTTGTAATAATTTTTCCAGTTGGGAGTGCTTGGGTGGCTCAGTCGGTTAAGGATCCGACTTCGGTTCAGGTCATGATCTCGTGGTTTGTGAGTTTGAACCCCACATCGGGCTCTGTGCTGACAGCTCAGAGCCTGGAGCCTGCTTCAGATTCTGTGTCTCCCCCTCTCTCTGCCTCTCCCCTGCCCACACTCTGTGTCTCTCTGTCTCTCAATAATAAATAAAAAACATTTTAAAAATTTTAAAAAATAAAAAAAATTAAAATGTAATAATTTTTCAGTTGGTTTCTTGGAGTTTTCAGCTAAGACATAATATTGTCTTCAAATAAAACACATTTTTCTTGTTTGCTTCTAATTTTTATAATTCTTACTTTTTGTCCCTTTAATTTTATCTATTTAATTGTTTTGGCTAGTACTATAAGCATTATAAATGCCATTAAAAATGGTGTGGTGATAATAGAGAAAATCCTTCCCGACTTTAATGGAAATTATTTTAGTGTTTTTCTGTTAAGTATTTTTCTGGCTTTTAGTTTGAGAGATAGATATTTTATTATATATTTCCACTTTAATAAGAGATTTTGTTACATATTCCTGTTTTATTAAACAATTTTTATAAATTGTCTTTTTAGCATCTATCCAAACAATTCTGTTTCTTAATGAATCAATTAATGTGATAGATTCAATTAAACTATCCTCGCATTCTTTCAGTAGAAGTTACTGGGCCATATTGCTGGATTTTACTTGTTAATGTTTTATTTAGAATCTTTCACTGGAAATGCACACATGCACACACGTGTATGTGCATGTGTAAACACTGACATTTATTTTCTCTTTTCGTATGTGTGCATTACTGAATTTTGGTGGGGGATCCACATATCCGTATTTGTGCTTATTAATGTAATTCTATGTAGTTTAGCATTTGTACCAACTTTTCCATATTGTAATAAAGTATCACTATTTTTAAAAAATTTTTTAAATATTTGTTTATTTTTGAGAGAGACAGAGCATGAGTGAGGGAGGGGCACAGAGAGAGGGAGACACAGAATCTGAAGTAGGCTCCAGGCTCTGAGCTGTCAACACAGAGCCCCATGTGGGACTTGAACTCACAAACTGTGAGATCATGACCTGAGCCGTAGTCGGACCCTTAACCGACTGAGCCACCCACGTGCCTCAATAAAGTGTCACTATTAACACTTGCATTAAAATAAGCCAAAATGGGTTGGTAGATCTTCAGTTAGTTCTTACAGGTTTTGACTGTAGTCTTGTCTAATAATGTCTAGGATGCCTGTGTAGTGAATGTAGGTGTTACTTTAATGTGTATTTAAATCTGAAAGATGCCAAAAATATCCTTTATCTCAACCCTTTCCAGATACAAAATACTTAATAATACTGTATGTACATACAGTTCTATCTATCCATCTATCTGTTATCTATCTATCTATCTATCTATCCTTTCCTAGGACAACATGTGCATTACGTACCGACGAGTAGCACCAAGTCCTCTGAGATGCATGAAGTTACCAGGACACAAGTTGGTGGCGTCCATAGGAAATATGGGAAATTATAGCTTAGGGATACATGAACTTGGGGAGAATGTATCTATTTTTGGTAGTTTAAAAAATGTTTGCAGTGAAACTGTTTTGCCATCAGTGACCTCACAAAAATGAAAAATGTGTTTAATGAAGTACTGAATTCCCATTTCTTAAGAAAGTTGATGATGAGTGTGTAGCTGGGAGAAAATGTTGACATTTGCATTTGTCATGGTGCCCACGTTGGGGCAGTGTCACTATAACCACATTAACTCAGAAGCCATAAGTCTGCTGAATAAGCATCAACGTGTTATTTAAAAATTAGTAGCTGATTTAAGAAGATTATGTTTGCAAATAATGATTCATTCTGCAGAAAGTATCTTGGATATACTGCCCTGTGAAGCATGATTTTTCACTTAGATTGAAGGACTGCTCTTCTAAGTGAACTTCACTCATTCTTCTTTATCTTTTTTTTTTTTTTGGTAGGGTTTATAATGGTATAATTTTCATACAGTAAAATCACTCCCTTTAAATGCATAATTCAATGAATTTTGCAAAATCTATACAGTCATGTAACTATTACTGTAATCGAGATTTAGAATAGTATTTTTACTCCCAAAGTTCAAATACCCTCCCCCTACTTATATTCTAATCAGCTCTCTATCCTTACGGTTTTGGCTTTTTTTTAGAAAGTAATACTAATGAAATTATATGATATGTTACATTTTTTTTGGTGTGGCTTATTTAGCATAAAGCTTTTGCAATTAATTTAGTTTTTTCATGTATCAGTAGTTTGTTCTATTTTACTGTTGAAAATTGCATTCAGTTTTGATTTTGTTTTCTTATACATATAGAAAAATGAAACAACAGCATTTAATGTATTGTTCCAATAGAAGAAGAACTTAGCGAGTGTAAATACCATCAGGGTTTTTGATGGGAAACCAGTTAATTTTAATAATGCTTGAGTTTTTGCATCTAATTCGTGGATATAAGTAAAGCTTTACAAAGTTTATTCTATAGAAGGTAAGTCATACATTATTATAAATGTCACTGTAAGTAAATTCAATTAAATGGATCATTAAAGATATAGTTACTTCCTTTGCGGTGACAAGACAAATGTAAATTTTGGTAAAGCAGTGTCACAGTACAAATAGTGTTTATTGAATTTAAAAAATGTATGAAGCCACCATGTGCTTGAACTTGGCTGTGGTGTGCATATAATTCATCTCTGTGTCAGGAAACAATGATATCCTATCAATCACTAAGAAGCTGTAGTGGTCAAAATTACCAAATATTTTTATATATGAAGAATTCGTTTCAGTGGTTACACTTCATGATATATAATGTGAAACGCAGAGAAATACTTGGCATGGCACACAGAATGGTTTCTCTCGTACTGCCTCCCATCAGTCAGAATTTTAAAATATCTAAATATGCAGCCGAGAATCCTTTATCCAGCAAGTCTGTCATTTAGAATAGAAGGAGAGATAAAGGTCTTCCCAAACAAACAAAAACTGAAGGAATTTGTCACCACGAAACCAGCCCTACAAGAGATCCTAAGGGGGATCCTGTGAGACAAAGTACCAGAGACATCACTACAAGCATAAAACATACAGACATCACAATGACTCTAAACCCATATCTTTCTATAATAACACTGAATGTAAATGGATTAAATGCGCCAACTAAAAGACATAGGGTATCAGAATGGATAAAAAAACAAGACCCATCTATTTGCTGTCTACAAGAGACTCATTTTAGATCTGAGGACACCTTTAGATTGAGAGTGAGGGGATGGAGAACTATTTATCATGCTCCTGGAAGCCAAAAGAAAGCTGGAGTAGCCATACTTATATCAGACAAACTAGACTTTAAATTAAAGGCTGTAACAAGAGATGAAGAAGGGCATTATATAATAATCACAGGGTCTATCCACCAGGAAGAGCTAACTATTATAAATGTCTATGCGCCAAATACCCGAGCCCCCAGATATATAAAACAATTACTCATAAACATAAGCAACCTTATTGATAAGAATGTGGTCATTGCAGGGGACTTTAACACCCCACTTACAGAAATGGATAGATCATCTAGACACACAGTCAATAAAGAAACAAGGGCCCTGAATGATACATTGGATCAGATGGACTTGACAGATATATTTAGAACTCTGCATCCCAAAGCAACAGAATATACTTTCTTCTCGAGTGCACATGGAACATTCTCCAAGGTAGATCATATACTGGGTCACAAAACAGCCCTTCATAAGTTTACAAGAATTGAAATTATACCATGCATACTTTCAGACCACAATGCTATGAAGCTTGAAATCAACCACAGGAAAAAGTCTGGAAAACCTCCAAAAGCATGGAGGTTAAAGAACACCCTACTAACGAATGAGTGGGTCAACCAGGCAATTAGAGAAGAAATTAAAATATACATGGAAACAAACGAAAATGAAAATACAACAATCCAAACGCTTTGGGATGCAGCGAAGGCAGTCCTGAGAGGAAAATACATTGCAATCCAGGCCTATCTCAAGAAACAAGAAAAATCCCAAATACAAAATCTAACAGCACACCTAAAGGAAATAGAAGCAGAACAGCAAAGGCAGCCTAAACCCAGCAGAAGAAGAGAAATCATAAAGATCAGAGCAGAAATAAACAATATAGAATCTAAAAAAACGGTAGAGCAGATCAACGAAACCAAGAGTTGGTTTTTTGAAAAAATAAACAAAATTGACAAACCTCTAGCCAGGCTTCTCAAAAAGAAAAGGGAGAGGACCCAAATAGATAAAATCATGAATGAAAATGGAATGATTACAACCAATCCCTCAGAGATACAAACAATTATCAGGGAATACTATGAAAAATTATATGCCAGCAAATTGGACAACCTGGAAGAAATGGACAAATTTCTAAACACCCACACTCTTCCAAAACTCAATCAGGAGGAAATAGAAAGCTTGAACAGACCCATAACCAGCGAAGAAATTGAATCGGTTATCAAAAATCTCCCAGCAAATAAGAGTCCAGGACCAGATGGCTTCCCAGGGGAGTTCTACCAGACATTTAAAGCAGAGATAATACCTATCCTTCTCAAGCTATTCCAAGAAATAGAAAGGGAAGGAAAACTTCCAGACTCATTCTATGAAGCCAGTATTACTTTGATTCCTAAACCAGACAGAGACCCAGTAAAAAAAGAGAACTACAGGCCAATATCCCTGATGAATATGGATGCAAAAATTCTTAATAAGATACTAGCAAATCGAATTCAACAGCATATAAAAAGAATTATTCACCATGATCAAGTGGGATTCATTCCTGGGATGCAGGGCTGGTTCAACATTCGCAAATCGATCAACGTGATACATCACATTAACAAAAAAAAAGAGAAGAACCATATGATCCTGTCAATCGATGCAGAAAAGGCCTTTGACAAAATCCAGCACCCTTTCTTAATAAAAACCCTTGAGAAAGTCGGGATAGAAGGAACATACTTAAAGATCATAAAGGCCATTTATGAAAAGCCCACAGCTAACATCATCCTCAACGGGGAAAAACTGAGAGCTTTTTCCCTGAGATCAGGAACACGACAGGGATGCCCACTGTCACTGCTGTTGTTTAATATAGTGCTGGAAGTTCTAGCATCAGCAATCAGACAACAAAAGGAAATCAAAGGCATCAAAATTGGCAAAGATGAAGTCAAGCTTTCGCTTTTTGCAGATGACATGATATTATACATGGAAAATCCGATAGACTCCACCAAAAGTCTGCTAGAACTGATACATGAATTCAGCAAAGTTGCAGGATACAAAATCAATGTGCAGAAATCAGTTGCATTCTTATACACTAACAATGAAGCAACAGAAAGACAAATGAAGAAACTGATCCCATTCACAATTGCACCAAGAAGCATAAAATACCTAGGAATAAATCTAACCAAAGATGTAAAAGATCTGTATGCTGAAAACTATAGAAAGCTTATGCAGGTAATTGAAGAAGATATAAAGAAATGGAAAGACATTCCCTGCTCATGGATTGGAAGAATAAATATTGTCAAAATGTCAATACTACCCAAAGCTATCTACACATTCAATGCAATCCCAATCAAAATTGCACCAGCATTCTTCTCGAAACTAGAACAAGCAATCCTAAAATTCATATGGAACCACAAAAGGCCCCGAATAGCCAAAGTAATTTTGAAGAAGAAGACCAAAGCAGGAGGCATCACAATCCCAGACTTTAGCCTCTACTACAAAGCTGTCATCATCAAGTCAGCATGGTATTGGCATAAAAACAGACACATAGACCAGTGGAATAGAATAGAAACCCCAGAACTAGACCCACAAACGTATGGCCAACTCATCTTTGACAAAGCAGGAAAGAACATCCAATGGAAAAAAGACAGTCTCTTTAACAAATGGTGCTGGGAGAACTGGACAGCAACATGCAGAAGGTTGAAACTAGACCACTTTCTCACACCATTCACAAATATAAACTCAAAATGGATAAAGGACCTGAATGTGAGACAGGAAACCATCAAAACCTTAGAGGAGAAAGCAGGAAAAGACCTCTCTGACCTCAGCCGTAGCAATCTCTTACTCGGCACATCCCCAAAGGCAAGGGAATTAAAAGCAAAAGTGAATTACTGGGACCTTATGAAGATAAAAAGCTTCTGCACAGCAAAGGAAACAACCAACAAAACTAAAAGGCAACCAACGGAATGGGAAAAGATATTTGCAAATGACACATCGGACAAAGGGCTAGTATCCAAAATCTATAAAGAGCTCATCAAACTCCACACCCGAAAAACAAATAACCCAGTGAAGAAATGGGCAGAAAACATGAATAGACACTTCTCTAAAGAAGACATCCGGATGGCCAACAGGCACATGAAAAGATGTTCAACGTCGCTCCTTATCAGGGAAATACAAATCAAAACCACACTCAGATATCACCTCACGCCAGTCAGAGTGGCCAAAATGAAGAAATCAGGAGACTATAGATGCTGGAGAGGATGTGGAGAAACAGGAACCCTCTTGCACTGTTGGTGGGAATGCAAATTGGTGCAGCCGCTCTGGAAAGCAGTGTGGAGGTTCCTCAGAAAATTAAAAATAGACCTACCCTATGACCCAGCAATAGCACTGCTAGGAATTTATCCAAGGGATACAGGAGTACTGATGCATAGGGGCACCTGTACCCCAATGTTTATAGCGGCACTCTCAACAATAGCCAAATTATGGAAAGAGCCTAAATGTCCATCAACTGATGAATGGATAAAGAAATTGTGGTTTATATACACAATGGAATACTACGTGGCAATGAGAAAAAATGAAATATGGCCTTTTGTAGCAACATGGATGGAACTGGAGAGTGTGATGCTAAGTGAAATAAGCCATACAGAGAAAGACAGATACCATATGGTTTCACTCTTATGTGGATCCTGAGAAACATAACAGAAACCCATGGGGGAGGGGAAGGAAAAAAAAAAAAAAAAAAAGAGGTTAGAGTGGGAGAGAGCCAAAGCATAAGAGACTGTTAAAAACTGAGAACAAATTGAGGGTTGATGGGGGGTGGGAGGGAGGGCAGGGTGGGTGATGGGTATTGAGGAGGGCACCTTTTGGGATGAGCACTGGGTGTTGTATGGAAACCAATTTGACAGTAAATTTCATATATTAAAAAATAAAAAACAAAAAAACAAAAAAACCCAGAATTTTAAAATATCTGACTCTTTGAATTAATGATTTGTGAATAATCTAAGTGCCCCCAAAAGTTATCAGCATTTTCTAAATGAGTCTTTTGTGTTTTCTTTTCATTTTGTTTGGAGCATTTGAAAATATTTGAAATGTTTAATAGACAGAGTACCAAAAACTTCATTTTTGTGGTAAACAAAATTTAAAAACATCTCTAAGCAAAAAAAAAAAAAAAAAAAAAAACACATCTCTAAGCAAAGCAAAGGAAAAAAACTTAAACAATAAGAGCTCAAACTATGTACTAGATTAATATTTGAAACTTTCTACTTGTCCTTTGGAATATTTCAACTTGAAAGACTCTTTTGATACAGCTTTTATTTTTAATTGGGTATGTTTAGGTTCAGACTGAAACTGAATGGAATTGAAAAGAACTACGATTTTGCAGCACGAATATTTGGCAAAATACTAAAAAGAATCATAAAGACACCTTTTATTTTTTATTTTTTAAGCAGGCTCCACACCCAACGTGGAACTTGAACTCAACCCGGAGATCAGGAGCCAGCCTGACAACTGAGCCAGCCAGGTGCCCCATAAAGACACATAACAAATTTTCGTATTACAGAATTTTTTTTGAAGGTAGCTACTTTGAATAAGGCAAAATGAGAACCTATGAAGTTTTTAGCCTGAAATATTTACACTTTTAAATAGAAAAGAATTGAAATATTCTTCATGAGGCAAAATTTTGGGAAAAATAGAATTGAGAATATCATCTATTTAGCAAAATTTGTATGTGCCTAGAAGGTATTTCAGCAATTACAGAGTATTTTTTCAATTAAAAATTTTTATGGTCTATAGTGAAGAATTATTTGAAGATGTCGCAATTTCAAATTTATTAACCATAAAATGAACCATTGAGGAAAATTTCAGGCAATTTTATGAAAAAAGTTCAAAGTAATAATGCTATATAGATGGAAAAAGACATGTTCTTTTAAAAATACCAGCAACTTGGTGAAAGAGACAGATATGGCTAAGTGCATGATATAAGTTTGTGAAAATATAATGAAAAGATCATTGTGCTTAGATTATTATTTTATTTTCTGGTAATATAAAAATACAAGTATTGTTTTACAGAAGTAATTTATATTTCAAAATAGCTTTGGAAAAAATAAATTTTAGATATTCATTAACATAAATAAACCAAATATAAAAAACAAGTACTTTTGAGGTGACTGGGTGACTCAGTTGGTTAAGTGTCCAACTTCGGCTCAGGTCATGATCTCACAGTTCCTGGGTTTGAGCCCCGCTTAGGACTCAGTGCTGACAGCTGTGAGCCTGGAGCCTGCTTCAGGTTCTGTCTCCCTCTCTCTCTGTCCTTCTCCCACTCGCACTGTGTCTCACAACAATAAATAAATGTTAAAAAAAAAAAAACAAAAAAAAACACAAATACTTTTAAATTATATATTTGTATTCTTTAGTACCTGTCTTCACTCTCAAAGGAGTCCCAGCATCATCCTATGTTACATTCACCTCATATTGGGATTTTTCACGGCTCTTTGAAATAGGACTTTTTGCCCTACCCCAAACTACCTTAAATTTCCTTAGATTAGACTTTTTATGTAATTTACTTCTTAAGATATTTTTTTCCTTTTTTTGTAAGTAGTCTCTACTCCCTATATGGGGCTTGAACTCATGACCCCAAGATCTAGGGTCACATGCTCTACCAACTGAATCAGCCAGCCACTGCCCACCCCTGTGCCCTGTAATTTACTTTTTATATTATCTTCTAAAGTAGATTGATGGAGTTCAGGAAAAAAATTATCCCACAATTTTTGTTGTTAATATAAATATTAAAATAAATATTTAGTGATTTATATAACCCTTTTTTGGTGTCCCTTTAATTTGACAGAAACCTTGAAATGGAAGTGACTTGAGTTTTTATTGACCTGTGATTGTTCTAGATATTTGTATTGTCCTCACTTTAGAGACAAGGAGACAGAGGATCTTAGAGAGAACCTAGAGAGACTCCTAGTATATGGGAGGGCTGGGCTCTTACACTTGTCCTTTAATTCCAAAACCCATGTTCTTCCTTCAGCTTTACTCTGATTTTAATTTGTAACAGTGAGAAGAGAATCGACATCTAATGAGCAACCATGCACCCAATGCTGTGTTTGGTATTTTCACCTACATTAGTTTAGTTAATCTGTGCAACACAGCAAGTTAGATGTTTTTATTCCTACTTTATGGATAGAGAAATTGAAGCCCAGAAAAGTTGAATAAATTGTTAAAAGTCACACACTTTATAAATAGTGAAGCGGGAATTTATAGATAATAGTTTTGACCATAGTAGTCTATATTTAATAAAAGGGCAAAAAATTGGAGCTAAATTGTAAAGCGTTACATTTAGATGATTAAGATCTTAACAGTCACGGTTGACTTCACGTTGAGACACAAACCATTTTTGTGCTGTTTAAGAACACACCATTATTATCTGGGACTATTATCCTGGATTATCCAAGAATTTACCTCCTTTGCTAGAATAAGTACCAAAAATGGTTCTTGTTACTTGAGGGGTCATGACCCACTGGCGCTGGAGATCACCTGAGAGCCATGCCCCAAGCCTAGACATTTGATAATATTAAAACTGATTCAGAGTTTTCTATAGAACAGTGTCACATTAATCTGAATTTAAAAATGTTTCTGGCCGATCAGTGGTTGCTTAGGGGTGGGAGAGGTGGAATTACTAAGGGGTTTGAGGAAACTTCTGGGGGATGATGGGGACTTATCTGATGAAGGGACTCTCAGGGCTGGCTTTTAACCTACGCTTCATCTCCCTTCGGGACCTGGCATGTAGTGTCCTTCCTTGGTCCCCTCACTATCCCTCCCCCAACTAGAGCAACTCTGACATCACCTATTTTATACATTGTATTTGACATCAGCTTTGCAGTGAAGAATAAGTTCTGTGGTTAAAAACAAATTTTGAAAACATCACAGCTGGCACTGAAACGTTATATAATTGTAGTTATCACTGTATGATGAGCTCCCACTGCCACCTTACTTCCTGTTTAAACCCATCTTAACGGGACCAGTTGTTTCCTTCTTTGTGGATGAAATTGAGGTCAAGTTCTGTGACACTTTTGCTTAATATTAGGAAATGAAAAGATCTTTTAGTTACTATAGTTTTAGTTAATAAAGATCCAGTGTCACAATTGTCATCTTTGAAAGGACAGCTCCTTCCTCTCCCAGCATGGGTCCAGGTTGGCCTGGGAGCCTACAGTAGGAAAGCTCCCCACTTATGAGATTCTTCTTCCCCATTCATTAGGCTGCCTTGGGCTCTTCCAGGGTTGAACCTGGAGGAGATGGGAGAGATGTGGGACAGAAAAGTTCTTAGCTGACAAATATTGAAAGCTGCCATTGGCATTTTGGAGCAAACGTGGTGTTCATTTGATATGTACTGCTCTAGCCAAATTGGTAGAAGCCATGTTGATTGGTCACTGCCTTGTTTTGGTTGTTTGGTGGGCGTGCCATCTGTTGTTAAATCTTTGGAATATGACATGTGTTTTGGGGTTTGTAGTGAAGCTGGTTCTCTTCTTGGGCACTTCCCTGAGTTCTTAAGCCCTCTTCTCTCTCTTTTTCTCTCTGTCTCTGTGTCTGTTTCTCTCTCTCTCCCTCTCCCTCCCTCCCTCCCTCCCTCCATCTCTCTCTCTCTCTCTCTTACACACACACACACACACACACACACACACACACACATATATATATATATATATATATATGCAGCACATCCCAAGGGATTTATCACCTGCTTCTTCTAAGGGGATCATTTCAGCCCTACAAGGGTACTTCTTGTACAGGATCTTTGATGACCCCATGATGGCTGTCTTGTGGGCCTGAACTGAATCCATGGAATCCATAGGAAACACCTTCATGTTCTTTGCAGATCACATTCAATACGGTAATCTCCTTTCACTGTTCAAGCAGCTCAGCTGGCCAGTTACCATCTTTCACTTTTTAAATTGTTTTCCCCAAATTTCTAGAGGACACTCTTCGACAATGCTATTCAAGGGCCATTTCCTGGGCTTGAGGTGAAAGCCAAGCCCCTCATCTCTTGAAACCCCTTCCTGGTCTCCCAACCCCACTGTTTTATAACCTCAGTGTTGATGAGGGGTTAAGAGTGTGCAAAACTGGGGGCGCCTGGGTGGCGCAGTCGGTTAAGTGTCCGACTTCAGCCAGGTCACGATCTCGCGGTCCGTGAGTTCGAGCCCCGCGTCAGGCTCTGGGCTGATGGCTCGGAGCCTGGAGCCTGTTTCCGATTCTGTGTCTCCCTCTCTCTCTGCCCCTCCCCGGTTCATGCTCTGTCTCTCTCTGTCCCAAAAATAAATAAAAAAACGTTGAAAAAAAAAATTTAAAAAAAAGAGTGTGCAAAACTGGTTTTTGTTAGCCTCATTTAAAAAGTCTGTGTGTAGTTTTCTTCTAGAATGTGGAGACATTAACACCTAATGTTTTACGACCTCAACAGAAATGGGAAATGATATGGGTACATTTTATTATCCTCTTATATAACAAAGATACTTAGCATATAATTGTCCTTCAATAAATGGATAACTTCAGCTAAAGTGAGTCTTAGGATCCTATCAGGAATCAGTAAATATTCTCCTTATTACTGAAAGATTGTTTATAAATATCTTTTGTTTTCTCATCAAAGAATTTCAACATCAATTTTATGTTATATATTATATTGATGGAAAGCATTCATAAATACTTTATTATAAAGCCATAAGTATTAAGTCATTTATTTTATAAATACTAAAGTTTGAGTAGGAATTAGATGTATTTCTGCTTTCAATCCATGGAGAAGATTCATATCCGTGCATTCCAACCTTATATCTTACATTCTTTCCTTGTATCACTTTATGTTATATTTTATTCTATCAGTCTTTTGTGATATATTGAAAGAAATGGCATCATTCTCATTTTACAGATACGGATATTGAAGAAAAGGCATCTTCTCTTAAGTAATGTTCATGTGCTGTACTCTTACCTTCCTATTTCTTTGTTTCCCTTCCTTATCAGTTCCCCAGCTCTGTCCCCAACACACACACTCACACATGCACATGCACACACACAACTATTTATAATTTAGTATGACTTCATTTAAATGTTAATTGCTCCCAAAGTACTGTATCTTGTATAATGTAATAGTGTCTTGGGCTTAAAGAATTTACAACATTTTCCAATATCAGAAAGTTAGATGGGGAAGAGATTTGGGGAATATTATGAAAGATCATGTTTCCTCCTTGCACAGGCTTAAGGATGCTCAAAGTTAGATGTTCAGCCTTCCTTTACCTTTTTGTACAAATTCTTGTGACATACATTTTAAATAAAAAATAGTATTCTTAGCTACATAGTCTCTTATTCTTGTTCTAATTTCATTTATTTATTTATTTTAATAAATTATATATATTTTTGTGAGACACATGAATAATTTATTTTCTGGAACAGCTCATCATATAAATAAACATAAGGTTTAGGAACACTCGTTTTTTGACTTTCTGAGAAACTTCCTCACTGGCTTAGAGTTTTCTAGGTTAAATTAGGTCCCTTGGAGGATACAACTCATATTTTTTGCTTCTATTCATTCCTATGTATCTTACTTTTCAGTGACTAGAGGGGTAATAACAGGGAAAAAATGAGTGATTCCTGCTTCTAACATATTTTTCAAGATGTCATTTTTTAAGAGTTGACGCAAATGATAGAGATCCATGGTTTTCTTCCATTTTTTTTCAGTATTCAAGTAGGTACTCAGTAGACTGAATCTATACAAATGAGCCTATCAGAAGTAAGATGCCATGAATGACAGATCCGCTTCTCTGATTACTAAATTCACTTCAGCGATTTTATGTATACTTTTAAATAAGTGTCTGAGGCATTTTTTGAAGTCAGCAAGGAAACGTGCTAATTGCTTCCATTGCTGAGTTTACAGATAAGATGAGACATATTCCATTCACCCAGAGTGAGACATGGCTCTGAGTTGCCTATGCAAAGTGAGAAGCTGAGATTGTTTTGAAATCTAGAATAACCCACAGGTAATTTTGCTGTGTTGGTGTGCTGGTGTTGGTTAGCTGATTGAGTTTTTTCTGCTCACTCAGTTGTGAAGGACCTTCATTCTGCCTGTGTATGAGAACTTGACTGTGTTCGCCCTCAAAAGTGTGGCAGCAAAGTAATCATTCCCTTTGGTAATCATGTACAAGGAGAGGGGAAGGCTTCTGATCTTTGTAGTTCTGTCAATGAGTTTTCTAGGTAAACTTATGTCCTTCTTTTTTTTCCTGATTGTTTTACTTCACAATAATGGGAATACTTGGACTATCTTCCTGGGTTGGGCAAGTTGCCAAAGAACAATATGATTGTAAATCATGTTGGCTTTTAGTACCTAGATGTCTTAACAAAAATTTGATTTGGCACCATAGCTTAGAGAACGATGTAGCCATATTCACACTCATTATGGTATTATTTTGTTATTATATATTTTTTATTTTTTATTTTTTTATTTTTTTTAACGTTTATTTATTTTTGAGACAGAGAGAGACAGAGCATGAACGGGGGAGGGTCAGAGAGAGGGAGACACAGAATCTGAAACAGGCTCCAGGCTCCGAGCTGTCAGCACAGAGGCCGACGCAGGGCTCAAACTCACGGACCGCGAGATCATGACCTGAGCCGAAGTCGGCTGCTTAACCGACTGAGCCACCCAGGCGCCCCGGTTATTATATTTTTACTTATATACTTGTTTCCCACAGAAAAGTACATACTCCTTGGAGATACCTCTTTTTTTCTGATTGGCTGTCTTTGTTTGGCCTTGCAGAGTGCCAAAAACACAACAGATATACAAAAACATCATTACTGACAGTTTCAACCTGATAAGTGTGAAAGAAGATTTAAAGGAGGTGTTTTTCTTTTCCACTACCTAGGTTTTTCAAAATTCCTTGATCACTGTATTCAGAGATCATTATCATTGTCACCAACATTGTGTCATGACACTTGCCATTTATTGATCTGTTATCAAGTATCAGTCTCTGCTCAGCATTTTTTATACATAAGCTCATTTAATTTACAAAATGACCTCATGTGGCATTAGCCACGTTTCCATTTTACAAATAAAGAAATTGAAGTTTGGAGAAGTTAAGCAATTTGTCCAAGTGTCACACTGCAAATGTAGCAGAATCAAGATGCAAACTCAGGTCCGAGCCACTGGGTAGTTTGGTAGAAGGCACCTTCCTCCACTCAAATTTCTGATTGTAGAATAAGTTTTTTATTTGTTCGCTTCTTAATTCCTCTAATTCCATCCCTTGCTATTTGCTTAGTTACCTCCTCCTTGGACATATTTTATATATTGAAAAGAGAAAGAAGGTTGTCTGAGTTAGGGTGACCAAAGAATTAAAGGTAACAGATCTAAACTTCTATGTTAACAGACCTAGGAGATTCATTTCCTTCTAAGTAGTTCTCAGCCCTGGCTGCAAAACAGAATTGCCTCGTGAGCAACTGAAAACTGCAGATTGCCAGGCTCTGTCCCGGAGCTGCTGATCAGCATGTCTGATTCAGGGGGGACCCAGGCGTCTGATTAAAAAGAAACAAATGCCGTCGTGTGTTTCTTATGTGCAGCTGGGGTGGGAAATCATGGCTTGGATCTGTGAGATGGGGCTTTGAAACTATTTCCTTCTGAGCAATGGACCATCATCAATGCGAGTGGTGGTGCCTTGAGCGATAGGTTCCTGGACAGCTCGTTTTTCCCAGTTCTTTTGTTCTATAAGTATTTGTTGAGTATCTACTATGTGCCCAACAACATGTGGGAACTTATACTTCTCCAAGTGTAAAAAGAAGGAAATAGTTGAATCGATTGAACTGCTTTAGTTTTCTTTTTAATTAAAAATTATGAAGTAGATATACTGTGTCTGTAGCTCACTCAGCTTCTCACTTTTTATTTAGTTCTGTGCTCAGTTTGTGAATGTTGTAGAGATAAAGGATTTAGACAAGAGAAAGAGAAGAACACAAACTCTATGTGGACATACATATCATGGAAGAAGAGCACACTCATTAACATAAACTCTTTACAGGGTACGATTTGTGAGAAAATGATAGAACATTTAGACCAATATTTAAATGAATTCACCTAAGGACAAAGAATTATATATATAATATATAGCTATGATTCTCTTGATCGCTGCATATTCTGTATATTTATATATATTCTATATACTCATCTTTATATTCATCCACAAGAAAATAATGCTCTTTGCCTCCCCAGGATTTGTGTGAGCAAATTCTGGGCATCTGTGTTTGTCAGGTTTGGTGCCCCAAAGTGCCCACAGGTGACTTTATTACTCTTTGGTAGGTGCCAGGATGTAGTGCCTGTGTGTTATGTTGCCCTTCTGTTTCCCTCTCATCACCACAGTAACACCTCAATGACCCCTGCCCTTCAACACCCCTGCTTCCTTCCACCCCCACCGTCTCTTTCTCTTTCTTCTCTCTTCTGTGGCTGAAAGAAAGAAAGGAAGGAAGAAAGACTTGGAGCAGGTACCCCATGATTTGTGATGTTCCCTCCTTACTCTCTGTGGCTTCCTCTAGGCTCTATGCTGACATAAAATGGGTTTCTTCCTTTAGTTCAGCAGTGTTTTGACATTTCCATCTGACCGTAGTTCTAGGCTTTAGAAAACAAATAGAAAGTATTTCGAAGGATTTTATTTTCTATATATTTCCAAATACGTTTGAACAGAGTAATGTTTAAAAACAAATATAGTGGTTTTCTAAAAAAAAAACAAAAAAAAAAAACCCAAAAAACCTCTGAATGATTCTATAAGTAAAGAATTAAGTTTACGGGGCGCCTGGGTGGCGCAGTCGGTTAAGCGTCCGACTTCAGCCAGGTCACGATCTCGCGGTCGGTGAGTTCGAGCCCCGCGTCAGGCTCTGGGCTGATGGCTCGGAGCCTGGAGCCTGTTTCCGATTCTGTGTCTCCCTCTCTCTCTGCCCCTCCCCCGTTCATGCTCTGTCTCTCTCTGTCCCAAAAAAAAATTAAAAAAAAAAAAAAAAAAAAAAAAAGAATTAAGTTTATATAGTTCTTTTGGCAAGTTCATAAATCTCAGTATTTCCTCTACCTTTAGGGAAATGGAAAAAAATCCTGGGTGAGCCAGTTAGTAGTCAAGGATTTACTTTAAAAGCTTTAGTTTGTACCTCCTTCAAATTTTTAAGGAACGGTGATTTTTTTTTATGTTCTCCATCTTAAGAACAAAATTAATGCTGAATCTTTGTATTTTAGTAAGTTGAATTTCCCACTATGTCTTTTTTATTTAAATTCGAGTTAGTTCACATACAGTGCAATATAGGTTTCAGGAGTAGAATTCAGTGATTCATCACTTACATACAACACCCCAGTGCTCATCACAAGTGCCCTCCTTAATACCTATCACCCATCTGGCCCATCCCCACCCACCTCCCTCTATCAACCCTCAATTTGTTCTCTATCTTTAAGAGTCTCTCATGGTTTTTTCCCTCTCTCTTTTTCTCCCCTTCCCGTATGTTCATCTGTTTTGTTTCTTAAATTCCACGTGTGAGTGAAATCATGTGGTATTTCTTTCTCTGACTGACTTATTTTGCTTAGCATAATACATTCTAGCTCTATCCATGTCATTGCAAATGGCAAGAGTTCATTCTTTTACGTGGCTGAGTAATATTCCAGTGTGTGTGTGTGTGTGTGCGCGCGCGCGCGCGCGCGTGTGCGTGTACCACATCTTTTTTGCCCATTCATCACTCAGTGGACATTTGGGCTCTCTCCATAGCTTGGCTGTTGTTGATAGTGCTGCCATAAACATTGAGGTGCATGTATCTCTTCGTCTGTATTTTTGTATCTTTTGGGTAAATACTCAGCAGTGCAGTTGCTGGGTCATAGGGTGGTTCTCCTTTTAACTTTTTGAGGAACCTCCATACTGTTCTCCACAGTGGCTGCACCAGTTTGCTTTCTCACAACAGTGCAGGAAGGTCTCCTTTCTCTGCATCCTCACCAACACCTATTGTTTCCTGTGTTGTTAATTTTAGCCATTCCGACAAGTGGAATCCTGTCATGGATTTGATTTGTACTTCCCTGATGATGAGTGATGTTGAGCATCTTTTCATGTATCTTGTTAGCCATCTGGATATCCTCTTTGGAAAAATGCCTATTTGTGTCTTCTGCCCGTTTCTTAACTGGGTTATTTGTTTTTTGGGTATTGAGTTTCATAAGTTTTTTATAGATTTTGGATACTAACCCTTTATCTGGTATGTCATTTGCAAATATATTCTCCCATTCTGTAGGCTACCTTGAAGTTTTGTTGTTTCCTTCACTGTGCAGAAACTTTTTATTTTGATGAAGTTCCCAGTAGTTCATTTTTCCCATTGTGTCTTAAAGCATGTTCCTTATACTTGCCTGACATCCACTCCATGCTTTAGAATGTGATTAATAAAAATATATTCACTATCTCAAGGAGGTGATGTCTAGCATAAGGGATGGATATGAATGTTATTTCCACCCATAAAGTCTAGAGAATGTTAATGGAGAGATGTATAAAATTTGAATTATTTTGATTTCTGTATAGTAAAAACCTTGTGCATGTTTTCTTTAAGAAAAGGAATTTTGAGTCTACCCATAATTGTTGTGTTTCTATTAGTAGAAAATATTGCAAAGGAATGAAAGAAATGTGCTAATGTTACCCTTTTGAATTAAACACCAGTCATTTTGTTTTATTATGTAGAGTCTTTGACCAATTAGTGAAACTATAGTATAATCTTTTTTTTTTTTTTAGTGATGACTTTGGCTTCCTCACCCTAGATGAAGTGTCATGAGTTTCAATGGACACTATCACACCAGTATACTTTCTGAGTCCAAACATTTGATAGTGAATTAGCCTGGTCTAAATATAGTAATCCAGAAATACTCTAATTATATTTAGTCAAACACATATACACTAAAGAAGTGGTTTGAAACATGTACACTATTTTATTTTATGAATCACACTTTTTCTGTACTCATTCTTTTATTTTATATTGGTCCATAAAATTTCAATGAATATGTTATACCTTATGTGACTCTAAATAACTGAGATGCTATTTTATGGAAATATCTTTATAAGCTTCATGAAAACATAAAGACAAATTTTTTTGCACACTTCCTAGTATGTTTCCTTTGGAAATACTATAATATCACCTTTTCATAACTTCTAAAATGAAATTTGGTTTGTCATTTTGATTCTTCTGATGATCATATATTTATCCAATTAAATATAAAGGCTGAATGTAAACTAGTTCTCCTAATACCCTCTATGACATTTCAGAGGGGAAAGAAATCTGTGAGCTATTTATATTTACATTTGAATTCAAGTTCCAGTTCTCATTCTGTATTCAGCCTTCACATTAGACATTTTCTTCAACTAATAAATTTCCAGCAGCTGTGTGGGAGTATAGGATCAATTTAGCTACATTAACTTGTTTAGAAATAATGCTACCTTGGGACACCTGGGTGGCTCAGTCGGTTAGGTGTCCGACTTTGGCTCAGGTCATGATCTCATAGTCCATAAGTTTGAGCCCCGTGTCAGGCTCTGTGCTGACAGCTCAGAGCCTGGAGCCTGCTTCTGATTCTGTGTCTCCCTCTCTCTCTGCCCCTCCCCTGCTCATGCTCTGTCTCTCTCTGTCTTAAAAATAAATAAAAACATTTAAAAAAACTTTAGAAATAATGCTTCCTGAAATCTAAAATTCCAAATTATGACGTCAATACTTTCCTCTGGACTTATTTTTTATTATTAGAATTTTCTCAGAATATGTATGCTGCTAAGTTTAGGGTGAAATATTTGTTCACCTCTTGTCCTTTAATGTTTCAGTCTGGTTTCACCCTCATGTAGACTCAGAAAGCCTTTTTTTGGTTAAGTTCTGAAAGAGACCTGAAGAATTCTTTTGTTTCAACTTCTGATTTCATCGTAAGGAAACGGAGCTAGAAAGTCAACATGGGGCACCTGGGTGGCTCAGTTGGTTTGGTGTCCGACTTCAGCTCAGGTCATGATCTCATGGTTCGTCGGTTCGAACCCCGCATCGGGCTCTGTGCTGACAGCTCAGAGTCTGCAGCCTGCTTCGGATTCTGTCTCTGGCCCTCTCTGCCCCTCACCCACTTGTGCTCTGTCTCTCTGTCTCTAAAATAAATAAACATAAAAAGAAAGAAAGAAAGAAAGAAAGAAAGAAAGAAAGAAAGAAAGACAACATGACTTGTCCAGGGTCACACAGCTGGTTGGAACCCATGCTTCTCTAGTGTCATGACCAATCTATAAACAAATGAGTGAAATTGGAAAGAATATTTGACTTTGAGACTCTAAAATGTCTTTTCTACATTGACTTTTATTCCATGGGAATTGACCTTTAAGATAATAAACATCTTAGAAGTTATGAGATTTGCTTGGACAACAGTGACTACAGTGTTAACGTTTTTAGTATTTTCTTTGAAATGACCTTGTTGTAGACATTGTGAAATTGAGGTTAGGCAAAGGTAGAAAAATGAAAACATAATGAGGGCTCTGCAAAACAGAAGAACTGTTAAGGTTATACACTATTCTTGAGTTTTTCAGATTTCCCATATAGGCAGTGACTACCTTAGTGATAATTGTCCTACAAGCACATTCTATGATTTTTTTTTTCAGTTAGATACTAACATCCCTGATCATTAGCTGAACGTAAAGCCTTATGCTGAAAGTTATACATGTTCTATTGGGCACCATTGTTCTTTTAGGTTAGAATCTTCTTTTTGCTCTCTGAAGCAAAAATGACTTTTAGTATCCATTCCTGAAGGTGCACAAGAGGCAGGGAAAGAAAAATCACTTTTTAATTTTAATCTTGGCAAATTAAATGTGCCTTATTGAATTGGTGTTTTGGGACTTGGGTTAAGGCTCTGATATCCAAAAGTAATAAAAAACAAAGGTAAATATTTGTGTTCCATGTGACATGAATCTGTTGTTGTCTCTGTGGATAGTCACGTCTTAGCCATATGGTGACTCTTCTTTCTATGAGCTTACAGAAGTTCATCCAATACCATTCTAGTGCTTTCCTTTGGGGGCAGGCATATGAATGTGGACATGACGCTATTCTTGAAAGGTACCTTTTCTGACCACTTAGGCTCACAAGAATCTCTCCATTTCTCCCCAGTTCCCATAGTACTTTATCCAGTACTACTTTGTAATACATATAACTTACCAAGTATGGTGAAATACTATAAACTTTTTTGGAATGGTGTGTTTTTTTTTTGTAAGTTCAGGCATTTGTTAACTTGTTGCCAATTCAGAGCAATTGTTGATTCAATAAACATTTATTGAGCCCCTTCAAATCCCCAGCACTGTTTTAGGTACTGGGTATAGGACTGTCAGTAAGTCAGGAAAAGTCCCTTCCTTCATGAAGCTTATATTCTGATGGTGGGGGTGTGAGGAAATCCTAAACAGACAAGTAAAATGAGTTTACACAAAGAGAGAGTCACAATAATAAGAAAATGTTAAGAGAAGAGCAAGCAGAAAGGTAACCAAGGGAAAAGAGGTTATTTTTCTCAGTAAGATAATCATAAACGTCCTGTTAAGTGACCTTTAAACTAATGCTTAAATAATGAGAACAAACCAGCAATGGAAATACTGGAGGTGAGAAGGGAACATCCAAACAGATGTGGCAAGGTTGTAGGTTGGGCGGGGGGGGAGGGGGTGGACCATCACATGAGACAAGTGGTAAGAAGAAGCTGGATCTTGTAGGGCCGTGTAAGTCATCATGGCAAGGAGTTTGGAGTTCAATTCCAAATTGAAATAGGAAGCCAGGATACAGTTTCAAGAAATGGAGTAATATTATATCACTTGGGTTGTATGTGAAGAAAGCACCGTAGATGGACATGAACAGAAGCCATCTATTCATATATTTTGTTATCTTCTATAGATCTAGATGGCAAGGAATCTACTTAGTGAGTCTCTTTAGATCTTGTGTGTGCATGTGTGTGTGTGTTTGAGAAAGGAAGTCAAGCAGGGGTGACGGAGCAAGCAGGACCCCAGGCAAAGGAAGAGCTGCTGACCTCAGTTCTGGGAGGCAGGGAATTCACTAAGGTGGGGGGTGGGGGTGTGGGTGGAAGGTCAACTTGGGATATTTTATTTTATTTTATTTTATTTATTCTATTTATTTTTAATATGAAATTTATTGTCAAATTGGTTTCCATACAACACCCAGGGCTCATCCCAACAGGTGCCTTCCTCAATACTCCTCACTCAACCTCCCCGCCCTCCCACCCCGCCCCCATCAACCCTGTTTGTCCTCAGTTTTTTAAGAGTCTCTTATGTTTTGGCTCCCTCCCTCTCTAACCTTTTTTTTTTTCTCCTTCCCCTCCCCTTGGTCTTCTGTTAAGTTTCTCAGGATCCACATAGAAGTGAAACCATATGGTATCTGTCTTTCTCTGTATGGCTCATTTCACTTAGCATAACACTCTCCAGTTCCATCCACGTTGCTACAAAAGGCCATATTTCATTCTTTCTCATTGCCACGTAGTATTCCATTGTGTATATAAACCACAATTTCTTTATCCATTCGTCAGTTGATGGACATTTAGGCTCTTTCCATACTTTGGCTATTGTTGAAAGTGCTGCTATAAACATTGGGGTACAAGTGCCCCTATGCATCAGCACTCCTGTATCCCTTGGGTAAATTCTTAGCAGTGTTATTGCCGGGTCATAGGGTAGGTCTATTTTTAATTTTTTGAGGAACCTCCACACCGTTTTCCAGAGCAGCTGCACCAGTTTGCATTCAACTTGGGATAATTGAATGAGCACTACGAAATTTCATGTTTTCTTCCTTTCTCCTCCTTTTCTTGGGCCAAAGGCAGTATGGGCTAGAGGGATGTGGTCTGATACAACATAGTCACATATATGTATAAAGTACACGCATGTACTTTTCCTGCATTGTCACTTAGTTCTCCCCAGCAATTTGGAATTGGGGCATTACACTCCACAACCCCTTATCCACAACCCAGGGGGTTTTAGACGTGTTTGGAATTAAGAAGTTTTCAGATGTTAGTTTAGATAATAAGATGCACATGCTAGCTATGACCTACCTCCCTATTGGAGTCTCAGGAGGGACCCTGTAATCTAACACATGAGTGCAAAATGCAGCAAACCCATTTTGTTATTTGCACAATATGGGAAACATTAAGAATGCAGATAGGCTCACATCAGATGAGGTTCGCAGAAGGGAGTTTGTATTAAGCTTTCAAAAAGCTTCTCATTTTGGGGCGCGTGAATGGCTCAGGTCATGATCTCACGGTTCGTGGGATCCAGCCCTATATCGGGCTCTGCGCTGACAGTGTGGAGCCAGCTTGGGATTCTCTCTCTCCCTCTGTCTCTCCCCCTCCTTAAAGCCTGCACGTGTACTCTCTCTCTCTGTCTCTCTCTCTCTCTCTCTCTCTCTCTCTGTCTCTCAAATAAATAAATAAACATAAAAAAAGGAAAAGAAAAGGAATGGTGACTCCTGCTTACAAATATCTGTCCTGTATCTAAAAGCACATGTTTGTATATTGAGAGATAGATTACTATAAAGGAACTCAATAAACAATGGCAACTAATAAGTTTAAAATCTAACCATTTGGGGGGAATGAAGACTGTCTCTATAAATTGTCTTATATAGTTTCTATCATGGTGCCAATTATAATATTAATAATGACAATTATCTTGCAATACTTTGAAGATTTAATTATGATAAAGGTAATTAATGACTTAATTAAATAACTTAATTTTGATAAATGATTTAAATTATGATAAATTTTGAGGAGCACATTTTCTCCATTATCCCACTGATTAAACGAGAAAAGTTCTACATCACTGTAGATGAAAGCAATCTCATTGATATATATTTTTTTACATTTATTCATTTTTTGAGAGACCGAGAGAGACAGAATGTGATTGGGAAGGGACAGAGAGAGAGCGAGACACAGAATCTGAAACAGGCTCCAGGCTCTGAACTGACAGCACAGAGCTCGATGCGGGGCTCGAACTCACGGACCGTGAGATCATGACCTGAGCTGAAGTTGGCCGCTTCACTGACTGAGCCACCCAGGTGCCCCGAGTAGGATGTTTTATATAGTTAAACAGAAGTAATTTTTCTTTAACTGTTATCTGTTTTGATTTTTTAATTTCATAATTTCATTTTAAACTATTCTATTCAGTATGTGTGCATGAGTGTGTGACTGTGTGTGCATGTTTGTGTGTAAGTATGTGTGCATGTGTGATCTACAGCTGATCATTATTTGCAGTCGTTATGATCTATAAAGTTGCTGTGAACACTGAATTAGCAAATACTGAACCAGTGCTCCCAGGGGAAATACGGTGTTAGGTTCCAGTGAGCCTTTGGTCGGAACGTTTTTGGCAACAATCAGTACATAATTTTATTTTACATGGGTCTTTGTTTAAAGACATCTTATTTATTATGCAGTCGATTCATTAGCATTGAACATATGTTCACCACGTGTTCAACAGCACTATAACTCGTGCCTGAACGAAGCTTAACTAACACAGGCATTTTCTCCATAATGCCCATCACAGCCCTTCTGGACTTAGGAACAACAGAGAACACCAGGTTCGGAGGGGCATCTTAAACAACAAAACCACCAACAGAAAGCGTGAAAATCTTCACTTAGTACTAAACAGACTGAAAAAGACACGTGTATAGAATAAGAGCTGAAGCAAGAAGACAGAGAAATACCTTGTTCAGCCGCAGGTGGGACTATGTCAGGGAACTCACATTTTTTCGGTGCTCTGTGCGTGTCTGTGAAAGCACCGCCAGTGTTGATTTGAAGGGACAAATTCCCGAATAAGCAAGCCACCAGTAACGAGCATTGACCGGAGAAGGGCGTGTCCGTAACATGTTTTGGTTAGTATAGGGTAGGAATTATCTTGTTACATTTTATCTTCTAATTAATTCCTAATAGTTGGTATATAGCCAAGCCCATTCTGTGGGCTTTATTGTTAGTTCTAGGCAAATACCTCTAAGTGTAATATTTATTATCCTTAAATACATGTGTGTCACATACTTGAGATTTAAGAACATGCATATTTAAATACACCGGTATTATTTGTATATACTACAGAGTTGAAGCAAGAGTGAATGAGGAGAGAGAGTAATGACATGCTGATGTACAGAAGAAAGTCATTTTTAAAAGTAATGAATGTCCTAATTATTCATGTGTTAGCATAGCAGCCTGCTTAAAAATTCTTTGAAGTACATAAAATCGACTTAACCTCTTCTGTTTATAGACAATTAAAATGAAAAGCCTTCATAATTAATATAATCTTAACATTATCTTAAAATGCAGTTAATGGGAAGTCATCCATCTTCTGACGTAGTTAATTCACTTTTTGCCACACTTATAGCTACTGCATTTGAACATGCCATTATATATTAGAAGGTTGGTGCTTTGCTTTGCTTTTTTTTCCCTCCTCCCTCTTATGAAAGTCAGAAGAGCATTTACTTACTGTATTACCAACTCAATTCTTTGTTCATTCATCAAAATTAATATATGCCTTCTAGGAGCACTGAATAGCACAGGAAGGTAAATACAGTAATTGGGTGGCTTTTTTCCAGGAAATTCTGTATTTGATTGTTAATAAGATCTAAAACTGAAGCCTCTCGCAAATAAATAAATTCACTGGTTTGTATTGTTTTGCACTTCAAGATTTTTCATTGCCATGTCTTTGGAGAACAGAAATACTTGGTGCATTTAGAAGTTTTTGTTTCATTTGGAAAAATAATTTGAGAATAGGCTATAGAAAGTGGGTGCCCTGTCCATCTCCTAATCTTGAGGCTCTAGCTCAATGCCTCTAACATCAGTTCAACAACTACTTAGGCAAATCACTGTGTTATGTGGTGTTGAGGGAGGGTGCTGGAACAGAAGGATAACTGTTCCCTCTCTCAGGACACTTATACTCTAGTGAGAGAGGTAAGATTGGTATGACTAGAACACATGGTAGAACGGGAAGGTTATAGGAGAACTGGGACTAACGACTGCGAATTGATAAGCAAAGGGAAGGCTGATTCTTAAGGAGAACAGAGAAGGGAACATTTAGACTGTGGTTTGTATCCTGAGTAGAATCTGTTGGATAGGAAGGGGAGGTTGTTTTCCAGCAGATTTTGCTGGACCAAAGCATTCTTGAAGGTAAACGTCAGGGTGGCAAACACTAGGAATGCTGTAATGGTAATCTGGACACAATGGGTCATGACTTGGAAGCTAGGTAATGTAGTTGGACTTTAATAAGACTTTATAAAGACAATAAGACTTTAATAATAAGACAATGTGGAGCTTGAACTCATGACCCTGAGATGAAGAGTCACATGCTCCACCAACTGAGCCAGCCAGGCACCACTATAGTATTGTTATTTAATCAAAGCCATGGGGAAACAGGTATTGTTTGTTGGAAAATGCTAAAAGTTAGAAAGAGGAGAAGTCTGCATCCAAACACATTGGATTCCTTATCTCAACTCTAATCACTATAGAGAAGACCAGAATGATGGATATGATGGCAATGGCTTTCACGGTGGTTTTGCAGTAGAGTAGAGGCATAAGAAGAAGAGAAACTTCCTAAGATGGGGGGTACTATTAGAAGTACGTAACAAAGCACAGAAAGACAGCTGGGTATCTGATATGAGATTGACGCTTTTAAACATGGTCAGAATGAGAGTACAGAGGAAAAACCTAGAGGCTTTGCACCAAGAAATTTTCATCAATTTGTACCAACTATTTGATACTGAACTCCAAAACATTTAAAAGTCAAAATCATCCCTATTCATCAGAATCATTCTTTTCTCCCGAAAAATTTGAAAACGTAGGTTAGGACAACTAGGATGTAACACTGTAAAATCAGTTATTTCTACCCACTTCCTACTTTTAGACCTTTGTAAAGGTGACCAGGTGTGACCTACCTTTGCCCACAGGGCCAACGCAGGTTTTTTCAATGAAAGTAAAGGCATTTTGAAGTATATATATTTCAAGATATTCACAGAGCTTCTTATTGAAACAGTTATGAAAACCACTCTCGAACTGCCTGATATCACTAGATAAGCAAGAAGCTGTCAAAATGGAAGGTTAGCTTTAACCTTAGGAATATTGCCCTTTTGGATATTAGTAATTTCTAGGGTTATTACAAGAATAAGCAATTATCACTCTTATTAAGTTTGACCCTTGTAAAAGTGGTTTCATATTGGGCGGGTTCCTAGGTCTTCTCAGCTTGACTTCAAACATTCAAAATACGCATTGTGGCTTTATTTAATTTGTTCTTTTAATTGAGGTATAGTTGACATACAATGTTATGTTAGTTTCAGGTTTACAACATAGTGAATTAACAATTCTATACATTCACTGTAGGTATAAAGCAAGTCGGTACCGAGATGTTTAGTTTTAAAATTTTGGTTTTTTTGCTTTTTAAATCTCCTCACAAAACTATCTGACAGGCTGTGAGGATGTGCTTTTTGTAAAATATTCTGTGAGAGCTTATTTTCAGATTGTTGCACCAAGTCTAAAATGTTTATTTCATGGAATACTTACGCTGATAAGTGATTGGCATTTATAATTTCACAGAATGATTATAGAAAAAGGATATTGGGTAGAGGAAATGGAATGAAATAGAAACTAAATTATTCTGGTTGAATAGAGACTATAACACGGTAGTATAAAATATATGCAATTTGGGGGATGATCTGAATATTATCTTAACAAATATAAACTAACTGAAGGAGGACTAACATCTTTATGCTCTTGTAATTATTTCCAATAACATGGAATGTCATTATTTGTTGGAGTCTATTTTCATGAAAGACATATTTAGTCATACTAAGACTGAGAGAATTCACCCTCAATAACCATTCAGAAAATAAGTTTTAAAGGATAGACTTTATCAAGAGAAAATTGAACCTAGAAGGGTTGTGTGCTAGTCATTGCTCTGCTCACTTTCGGATCCGTTTCTTGCCACCCTCCTGCTTTGGTCTATATTTCATTCAACTCCAGAAGTTAGGAAAAGAACGAATAAAACTAACAAAAAGGAGGAAGAACAAAGATGGGTCAGAAATTGTCAACATAAGGCAAAGAAAGAGATGATCAGCGAAACCAAAAGTTTGGGGTTTTGAAGGAATTAACGATACATAAATATATGTCAAGATTGATCTAGAAAAAGAGAACAAAGAAAGAAATTTGGAATAAAAAGTGGCACATAGATACTTTTTAAATCTCTTTGACTAAACACCTGGATATCTGTGTCACAGGAAAAATGTTTCCAATTCAGAACAAAAACTGTTAATGTAACATACTACATTACTAAAGGAGATGCTAGACCATGGAGAATGACAAACATTGTCTGTTGCTGGTCCCAAGAGGCAGAATCTGTTTTCCACCCTTGAATCTGGCCTTGGCAGTGTGACTTGCTTTGGCCAATGGGACATTAGCAAATATGATGAAAGAGACTTAGAAAGTGGTCTTCCATCAGGTCTGCCCCTTCCTTTTAGCTGGAGCTCTGATGCCATCTTGTGAAGAAGCTTGGGCCAGTCTCCTGCAGAATGAAAAGACAAAAGGAAAAAGGCGCCCGTAGTCTGAGCTGAGACCTAGTAGGCCTGCTTGGCAAAGATAGCCTCCTAAGCGAGCCCAAGCGAGAGCAGCAGAACCATTCAGCCAGCACACAGAATCATGAAAAAAAAAAAAATCGTTGTTTCAAGCCAGTGAATTTTGGGACATTGTGTTACTCTGCAAAGGTTAAATAAAACATTAATGCATGATCTTATGTTGGGAAATTTTTTTTTTTGTTTTCGATGCATCTTCATTAGGGAATGCCATAGCAAAATATCAGTTGAACTTTCTTAGCTTGACTAAAGGTAATTATTCCAAACTTACAGATAATATATTTAGTAGTGAAACTTTAGGAGCAACCCCACTAAAATTTGGAATCCATCAAGAATCCTGGTATTGCCTTTTGTATTTAATATTTACCAGAAATTCTAGCCAATGTAATCCAATAATAAAGAGAAGTGAGATATACTGATTAGAAATGAAGAGAAAATACTGTCCTTATTTGCAGATGATATGATTGCCAATGTAGCAAGCCCTTGAGAATGTAAATACAAATAAAACAGAAACTTCACCTTGAATACACGTTGAAGAATAACAAAGTGTGGAGACCTCTTCTCCAGATGGCAACATTTATTGTTTTGTTAAGTTACATCAAGTAGATTACAGTGTTATGTACAGGCCTAGAAAAATGACCAGTGGAAAAGAATACAGAACCAAGACCTAGATATTTTTACAAATCTATTATAGGGAGGAATTAAATTGTAAGGGGACTAAAGACTTAAGTAAATAAATAAATAGCTTTAAAAATGAAAAATGGAAGAATATCTTTTTGATTATAGGGAGGGAAGCATTTAAAAATACACAAAAAAAGCACAAACAGAGATTGACAAAATGAGATCGACAAATGCAATGGAATTACAATTTAAAAATTATTGGGGGAGCTTGGGTGTCTCAGTTGGTTAAGGGGCTGACTTCGGCTCAGGTCATGATCTCGCGGTTCGTGGTTTGAGCCCCATGTCGGGCTCTGTGCTCACAGCTCAGAGCCTGGAGTGTGCTTCGGATTCTGTGTCTCCCTCTCTCTCTGCCCCTCCCCTGCTCATTCTCTCTCTCTCTCTCTCTCTCTCTCTCTCTCTCTCTCTCTCTCCTCTCTCTCTCAAAAATAAAAATTTTTTAAAAATTAAAAAAAATTATTTAACAGCCACCGCAGCAAAACCTACCATAAACATAGCTGAAATGCAAACCACAGACTGGAAGGAGATACTTGCTGCCCATACAGCTGACAGAAGAGTGCATCCCGAATTTTAAAAGAACTCCTTCTATTAGTCTGGAAAAAAGATGGGCAAAGGCAAATCAGAGAGGAGGAAACTCACGATAAGTCAGTAGGAGAAAGAACAAGGGAACTATTGGACAGAGCTATTCCACTTTTAAAAATATGTTCCAGAAAATAATCAGTGCACAAGGAGTGCACCAATGCACAAGGAGATATGTCTAGAATGCCTATTGCATCATGATTGGGAATAGCAACACTTACTCTAAATTCAACTAGTAAATTCTGGATGTAATCATACAATGAAATATTACCTATGAAAGCAAACCATCCATAATATGGAAGAATCTTGGAAACACAGTTTTGAGGGAGAAAAGGCAAGTATATATAAAGTTTAGAAATATGTAGAAAATACCGTCTATTATTTATAGACATGTATCAATGTAGTAAAAGCATAATCATAGGCATGGGAATGATAAACACCAGTTTAAGATAGTGAATACAGCTGAAGAAGAAAGGATGGAATTTGGATACATAAGCATTTCAACCATATGCTTTATGTACTTTATTCAATAAAATCTGAAGTATAACGGGAATTTTTAATGTTCAATAAAACCGTTTGAAGAATACAAGGACATGTCATTCTCTATAGCTTTCTGAATGGTTAATGCTGCTTCATAAAAAAAAAATGGTGTTAAATAGTGTCAAACTGTGTTTTGCTGATGGAGGACTTCTCAGAATCTTTGTTAATACTGGAATGTCCTGTGACTCTCTAAGAGGTGAATGTCGCATGCAGTGCTCTCAAACACCTTTGATGAGGGAATGAATTTGAACATGTATATGGAGACACTAGATTACTGCAGAACAAGTGGGAGAAATGCAAATCTAGAGATGGACAGTGCTGTGGAATACTTTGTTAAGTAGGTCCCCAGGGTCTGGACAAACATCTACCTTCTGGTCAAAATAGTTAACCAAATGGGCAAGGCTTTGTTATGTATGGTTTCGTTATGGGCCATTTAATCTAAAAGTTATTTAAACTTGGGCCATAAAAAAAAGTTTTCATACTTTTTTTTTTAACTGTTTCATTGAGCTCTAATTTATATCCCATGGTGAGGGTGCAATGCAATGATTTTTAGTTAATGGATAGAGTTGTACCACCATCACATAGTCCAGTTTGGGACTATTTACATCATCCATGAAATTCCCACCAGCCTCTTTGCAGTCAATCCCTGTTACCAATCCCAGGCAATGACTGATTTGCTTTCTGTCTCTATAAATTTGCTTTTTTTTGGATAGCCCATGAAAATGGAATCATACAATATGTAGTCCTTTGTATCTGGCTTTTTACATTTAATATGTTTTTGAGGTTTATCCATGTTGTGTGTGTGTCAATATTTTGTTCCTTTTGTTGCTCAGTAGTAGCCCACTGTATGGATATGGTACTTTTGGTTTATCCATTGACCAGTTGATGGTCATTGAATTGTTTCCAGTTTTGGGCTCTGAGTCACAATGCTATGAATAGTCATGTATAAGTCTTTTGCAGACATGTGTTCTCATTTCTCTTGGGTGTAGATTCATGGGAGTGGAATTGTTGGGTCATTAAAAGTTTATGTTTGACTTCTTAAAATACTGCCAAACTATTTTTAGAGTGATTGCACCCTTTTACATTTCTATAGTAATGTAAGAGGGTTCTGGTTTCTTCTCATCCTCACCAAACTTACTGTTGTCTGTGTGTGTGTGTGTGTGTGTGTGTGTGTGTTTTAATGTTTATTTTTGAGATAGAGACAGAGCACGAGTGAGGTAGGGAGACACAGGATCTGAAGCAGGTTGTCAGCACAGAGCCTGACGTGGGGCTCGAACCATGAACCATGAGATCATGACCTGAGCCAAAGCCGGGCACTTAACTGAGTGAACCACCCAGGCGCCCCCATCTGTGTTTTGATTACAGCCATTCAAGTGGGTATGTAGTGGCACCTCAAGTATGTTTTTAATGTATATTTTTCTAATGATGAATGATGTTGAACTGCTTTTTACATACTAATTAGCTGTTTGATGCCTTCTTTGGTGAAATGTCTATTCAGATCTTTTGCTGTATTTTAAGTTGGGTTATTATTATTGCTGTTTATTGAGCTATAAGAGCGATGGTGTGGATAAAGTCTTGTATCAGATACCAGATTTGCAAGTATTTTCCTTCCATAAGAAAAAAGTAATTTTAAGTGGGGCTTTATTTCTTGTGTACTGTATCTCTCCCATGATCTTCATTTGCACAGAAAGTACTGCTGAGAAGACAATGTAAAAGAGGATCATTATCCCTATAGCTGATAGTTCAGCTAGTTAGCATGTTTGTGTTCCTCTGATTTATTTGCCCTTTTTCTCTCCAAAGGAGTTTTGAATCCTATGAAAAATACAGATTCACACTTATTAGAAACCATGCATTCCAATTACTGGTGTTTCTGTCAAAGGACAGTTGATCTTTGAACAATGCAGGGGTTAAGGTTGCTGACTCCTCCCAAACTTAACTACTCATAACCTACTGTTGACCAGAAGCCTTACCGATAAAGTCAATTAACACGTGTTTTGTATATATGTTATGTATTGTATTCTTACTATAAAGTAAGCTAGAGAAAAGCAAATGTTATTAAGATCATAAGGAAAATACATTATAGTACTGTACGGTATTTATCGACAAAAATCTTACATATCAACAGACCCACGTAGTTCAAACGTGTGTTGTTCAAAGGTCAACCGTAATTACACTGAGTGTCCACATGTAGTCCAAAAATGTAACTATTATTCAAAGCATTGTTTGAAGTTTTCTCATGATTGGCATTCCGAGCCAGTGCCAAACCCCTGTGCACAATGTACACACACACACACAGACTTATACAGGTTCATTTTTTCTGCTTCAGAATAGAAGTCACCGTTTTGCCAATTGCGATGTTACCCTCATAGTAACTGGGCAGACTCCAGTTGGCACGATTTGTGCCTCATGCAAAGCACAGATTTAGTGAGAAAACAATAAAAATTATTCCTAAATATTCTTTAAAAAAACAACAGTAAGTAACAATTCTAGAAGTCAAATCCTTCCAAAAAGAACTCGATTAATCAGCATTAAAACTTGCTGGGTAGGTAACTCTCCTCCCGAATCACCCTTTCAGACTATTTAGGAGACATTGCTGCATTGACACAATCCACTGGAGTGCATTCTCCCAGTTTTACTTTATGCAGAGTGCCCCTCTTAAAAAAAAAAAAAAATTCTGTAACTTGCCCTTACTGGCTTGAAGTGAATGTCCTTTACACTTGAATATGCCTTTTGTTTCATTTTCAAAAGTCTCTCCAAAAGAAAACCTTGTATAAACACCTGGCATTTCACAAATTATTGTGTTGCTTAAGGGCACTTTTCCTGGGCCTTGTCTTTTATTCCTATATTGAAAGGGCAGAGCATAAACAGATCACTTTTGTATGCTGTACCCTCACATGATGTAAAAGGAGGGGCAGAGAGAATAATACAGATTCTTTGATGTGTTCTTTTTGTTCTGCTGAAGGATAAATTTTAAAAAAGGAAAAATCATAACTGTCAAACAGATATATGAATAAATAGATATATTTATACAGATATAAAATAAACATGTATTTAAGAATTTATTTAACCTATTATTAAAAAGAGAACTATGCACACATGACAGGTTCAAAGGAAAAGTCGGCGAATCTCAAATTTATATGGAGTAACAAAATATTGAAATGAATTCACAGGAAGAGGTGAAAAAAACCTGGCTTTTTCCATGGGGAGAGATAAGGGGTGGGGGACAATGCATGGTATTGCGTTGGAGACATTCAGTAATCTTTTTTGCTTATTCCAAATTTCTGTATAGTTTTAAGCAGGGTTTGTTGAATTGTTTAATATGCCACCTAGTAAATGTTTTAGGCTTTATGGGTTTTATGAGCTCCCACTCAATTCTATTATAACATGAAACCAGCCATAGATAATACGTGAGCAAATGGGAATGATTATTAAATAAAGCTTTATTTATAGACACTGAAATCTGAATCTCATATTAATTTTCATGTGTCATGAAATATTATTTTTTGTTTTTAATTTTTCCCAACCAAGTTGGGATTACAGGCGAAATTTGGCTAACCTCTAACTCATCTATAGAGAGTAACCTGAAAAACTCATAACTAAAATCAGCACAGATTTTCCAGAGTATGTGATTTATGGTAATAAATTACCACACACAATAGCAAATATATTTAAATTTAAAAAAAAAATTTTTTTTTAACTTATTTATTTTTGAGACAGAGAGAGACAGAACATGAACGGGGGAGGGGCAGAGAGAGAGGGAGACACAGAATCGGAAGCAGGCTCCAGGCTCTGAGCCATCAGCCCAGAGCCCGACGCAGGGCTCGAACTCACAGACCGTGAGATCGTGACCTGGGCTGAAGTCGGACGCTTAACTGACTGAGCCACCCAGGCGCCCCAATAGCAAATATATGTAATATCTATTTATCTATCTACAAATGCAAATAAATAATAGCAATAAAAGAACAACAGTAAAGCCTTATTTACTGTTGATGATTTGAGTCGTATCACCCAGTTTATCACCCAGTTTGCACATAAGACTGAATTCCAGATGATCAAGTTGAAATTGCTTGGAAAGTAAAGATCCTGAAGTGATTCTCTTTCAGAGCTGCCTTTACCAAGCTCACATGGAGCTCCAAATATATTTGGAATGTGTAACGTTCCACGGTATATGGGAAATATGGCAACACTTAGAACCCAATTGTTAATTAGTGCTTAAGAGTTACAGTCCTATATGTAAGCTGAACTGTAGTGTAGATATGAATATTTTCCTTTTATTAAAGAATATTTTAAATTGCACATATAAACAATCAAAACAATCCTCGAGAATAAACTTTTATCAGCCCTCATCTACCCACTGGCTTAATAAGTTGATGATTCTATAAATCAGGAACAGTTACACATTTTAAAAATATATTTATATTTATATAATCTCTTATTGTACTTTACAACTGCTATGAGCAAACGTGGGTCATCAGACATATTCTTGGGGTCTATGAGTTATGCACCAATTTTGCAAATGGGTTTTTAATATGTATTTTTGTTAGGCATGCTTAAATAAAATTATGAAGTTATTTCCTATTATCTGGATTCCCCATTTATGACCAAGTACTGCTGCACCATTTTTGTTTATATACTTGTGTTTATTTTTGCAGTGGGTTTGGTGGATTTTTTTTAATATTTAAAGTCAATCCTTACCATAACATTGGCAACTAGGACCTTTGACTCCTTGTTGTAGGGTATACAAATGTAGAGCAGAGGTCAGCAATCTTTCTGTAAAGGGCCAGGTAGTAAATGTTTCAGGTTTTGTGGGCCATAACATCACCATCCTCACTATATAGCTGGGCAGTTGTAGCTTGAAAGCAGCCACAGGCAATATGTGAATGAATGAGTGGGGCTGTGTTCCAATAAAACTTTATTTACAAACTCAGGTGAGGGGGTGAAGTAAGCCTAAGAGCCTTAGTTTTGTTAACTCCTTTTCCAAGAGCATCTGATGATTCTCAATAGTCTAAGAAAAACTGATCAAAATGATATACTATTTTAACAAGATTATCCTATAAGTTAGAAATAATAAATTTAGGAAGCCATTATTTGTTTGACAACATGATCCTTCCTTTATAGAAGTATGATTAAAAATTTTTTTTCACGCTTATTTATTTTTGAGAGACAGAGCATGAGCAGTGAAGAGGCAGAGAGAGAGAGAGAGGGAGACACAGAACCCCAAGGAGGCTCCAGGCTCTGAGCTGTCAGCACAGAGCCCGACACGGGGCTTGAACTCACAGACTGTGTGTGATTGTGACCTGAGCCAAAGTTGGACACTTAACTGACTGAGCCACCCAGGTGCCCCTAGAAGTCTAATTTAAAATTAGGTCATTATTAATGCTTTATAAAACAAAGAATTCCAGGTTTAAAAATTTGTTTTTAATAAGAAGTTAATTCTTGAAGAAAGTTGTGACCTGGGCTGAAGTCAGATGCTTAACTGACTGAGCCACCCAGGCGCCCCAATAGCAAATATATTTGATATCTATTTATCTATCTACAAATGCAAGTTTTTTCACAGACTATGGGTAGTTTTTCTTTTTGATTCAGCCATAAACCATTTACATATTTTCATATTTGAGTAACTAAATAAATTGTTAACCAAACCCCTAGTTAAAGGACATATCTTTTCATGCTCATCTTGCAAGTGTAGGATTTTTAGATGTCAGCCAAAACAAAGTGTTTGGATGAACCTTTTTTTTTTTTTTCATATTTATTTACTTATTTTGGCAGAGTGATAGAGAGAGAGAGGGAGGGTCAGAGAGAATCCTAAGCAGGCTCTTTGCTCAGCACAGAGCCTGATGCTGGTCTCCATCTCACAAACCGTGAGATCGTGACCTGATCCAAAACTAAGAGTTAGACATTCAATTGACTGAACCACCCAGCAGCCCCTTAAATTCCTTTTAAAGTCATTTTTGACTATATATTTGTTAAAGGATCTTTTTGCCTTCAAAGGATATTTTTGATCAATTAACATTGATTTAGCTTGTTATTTAATTCTTTATAAAGTTATAAGTCTTATAACAGTTCATTTGTAGGGCTACATTAATAGTTTTTAAATATTTCTGTAAGTTTTAGCTCGTTGGCTTTTTTTTTGTCTTCATAGTTATAAATAAGCCATAGGGGTAAGATTGTAGCACAGGTAATACAGTAAATAATATTGTGAAAACTTTGTATGGCGACAGATGGTAACAAATGTATAGAATGCATAGAATTGTTGAGTCACTAAGTTGTACATCTGAAACTTAATTATATAACATTATAAGTCAATTATGCTTCAATGAAATAAATCCTTTTAAAAATTATTTGCTTGTGGGGGCGCCAGGATGGCTCAGTCGGTTGAGTGGCCTACTTTGGCTCAGGTCATGATCTCATGGTTGATGGGTTCGAGCCTTGCATCAGGCTCTGTGCTAACAGCTCAGAGCCTGGAGCCTGCTTCAGATTCTGTGTCTCCCTCTCTCTCTCTGCCTCTCTCCCGCTCATGCTCTGTCTCTCTCTCTCTCTTTCTCCCTCTCTTTCTCAAAAATAGACATTAAAAAAATTTTTTAAAAGAAAAAATAATAAAAATTAATTGGTTGAGAGGTAATATTTTTAAAGGTCATAGGATGAATTCATTTTTTACACATATGCTTAATATTCAGAAATTTGTCATTCATATTCAGCAGCCAAAATTTAAACAGTTACTACCCCAAATCTGATTTACAGTGGTTTACCTGTGACTATTCCAAATCAGAAACATTGAGCGATCTTGTTTTTAATTACAAAATTATGGTGCATATGCCAGTTGGTCAGATAATGGTAAACTAAAAGCCTGAAGTATAAAAAATAGAATTAATAGAATTGTAAAGAATGTGGAAGAACCAAAAAAAAAAAAAAAAAAAAAAAGCCCAGAACCCAGAACATTTCCATCACATATAAAGTACTGAAATCTTATATCCTAATTGATATAAATACAAAATTAAAGCTGATGTATTCATAACAGATTTATAAAAAGAATATGTAGTCATTGACCATAATTTAAAAATTCATATTCCTTGTAACGGTTGATACATTTGATAAGTGTTGATGATTATTTAATTAGTTGACTTTCGGTAAAACTGATCTAGAACCAGCAGAGATGGCCTGGTTTAAGGAGAGAAAACATCTTTGCTTGTCTTGAGGGGGAAACCTAAGTTGGGACACCAGAATCCATATTTCTGTGAAGTCTTGTTTTCAAGTGAACATCTTAATTTTGATTTTTTTTTAATATTTATTTATTTTGACAGAGAGAGAGAGAGTAGGGGAAGGGCAGAGAGAGAGAGAGGGAGAGAGAACCCCAGGCAGGCTCCAGACTGTGAGTGCAGAGCCCAAGGCGGGGCTCCATCTCCTGAACCGTGAGATCATGACCTGAGCCGTGAGATCATGACCTGAACCGTGAGATCATGACCTGGGCCGTGAGATCATGACCTGAGCCGAAATCAAGAGTCAGATGCCTAACTGACTAAGCCACCCAGGTGCCCCAACATTTTAAAAAGCAGTACTCACAGGTTTTCTACTGATTCAGGAAACGAATAAATGCCTTTTGCCATTTTTCACCTACTGAAGTTCTACAAACATTTTATTCTCTTTCCTGTACCAGCAGCTGTTTGTGCTGGTAACAAGTCTACTTCCCGGTAGTTCTCAGAGGAAACTCTAAGTCCCTTCTCACACATTCCCTGGTGGAATAGCCCTTTTCATGAGTGGTCTGCAGGTGCTATTTTCAGGCCGCCATCATTCTGTTCTCTTAGTTGTGGTGCTGCAGCCTGGTTAGAAGCTCCATGGTTCCTTTATAATAGTTATGAAATTTTTCTCTGTTTCATCTTCCCTCATCTTGTCAAGAGTGAAAGTTGAAAGTACTTTAAAAGTGTAAACAACCCAGGTGAAATTAATTTGACCTTTTGATGAGGTAAAAGGAATACAATTTATCTCCCTAGCTGCTTTGAAGAGATTTTTTTTTTCTCCTGGAATAGCTTTGTGGGGGATAAGTTGTGTCCAATTCATTTATAGCCAAAGAAACATTAGCTGCATGGACAAGAAGCCTGGTGACTTTAATATGAAAGAAAATAGGATGCTACTGGAGGTTAGCTAATTTCTGAAAGCAACAAGTGAAATTGACAATGTAGCCATAGCTTGGCTTTCACATTATGTAAGGGATGGCAGCGTTTAGGATGGGGCACACAAATACTCATTGGCAACCTTTTCTTTCAACCTCTGTTTAAATCTCTCAAATGGTAGCCTCCTCGAAGTAGATGGCTTCTACAAATTCGCATAGCCTATTTTAACTATGTTATGTCTTAATTTTAAAGGATATATATGTAATATAATATATATTTATTTTTAAGGATATATATAGATATATATTATATTATATAAAATAATGCTGTTGATATTTAGTAATTAGCGGTTTTCAATACTACAATTGTCCTTAATTTTCTAGAATGATTTTCATCAACCCTGTGGACAAAATTATTTTGAAGAACTGCCACAATCATATCTTAAAACTTTCAAAGGAACTTTTATCTTTGTAAAATAGTAATAAACTGCCCATTGGAAAATATTTTTAAAATACAAAATTAAAACACGAGTGTACAATTCAAAGAGTGCATATATACATGTATATATGCAGAATTCTCCTGACTCCATAGCTTCTCCCCCCCCCCACACACACACATATTCCTGGTAATCCCATTCCCCTCTGCCAAAGGTTTTAGTGTGCATCCTTACACAACTTTGTTAGGCATTTGCATTCATGTGTATAATATAAATGGGTTCATACTTTGATATTTTGCAAGGTTTTTCCCCACTTCATATATCTTAGAAATCTTTCTTTGCTAATGGTATATATCTACTTCATTTTTTAAAAATTTATTCATTTTGAGAGAGACAGAGTGCGCGTGTGCGTGTGCGGGCTGGGGAGGGGGGAGAAAGAGAATCCCAAGCAGGCTCTGTGCTATCAGCTTGGAAAAAGATGTGGGGCTGAATCCCATGAACTATGAGATCAGGACCTGAAACGAAACCAAGAATCAGATGCTCAACAGACTGAGCCACTCTGGTGCCCCTTTGTACTTCATTTTTTAAAACTGTTCCCACAGTAGGAGCTGTTTTAAGGAGCAGCTTTTTTTTTTTTTTTAAGTAATCTCTGCACCCACATGGGACTTGAATTCACGACCCTGAGTTCGGGAGTTGCACACTCCATCCGCTGAGCCAGTCAGGCACTTCTCAAATATGCAGCTTTGAAAGAGTAAGGTGTTGAGACTAAGTGGATAGTATACATGACTGAATCCATGTTAAGGCCTCTAGATAATAAACTTTTAAAATTCTGGTGGGTGGATGTCTTAAGATAAGCCTCACAAGTAAATTCCCTTGCTTCTTAAACTTGTCCCTGACCAACCTGGAGTGGTCTTCTGTCTTTCCCTGTCCTCCACATAATGTGAGGGGCCATGCTGGGAACCAGCAATTAGTAATGGAATTGAATCTCTTTCACATGTTAATTGTTCATTAGCTTAGTTTTTTCTTATCCATTTATGTCTTTAATTAATGGCGGATTTACTCTATTTTTTTAATTATTAATTTTATTTTATGCAGTTTCTTTAAGGCATAGGAAATTTTCTTTTTTTTCCCCCCCTTTGATTATTTTTTTCTTCTCTGTTGTCCCTCTCTAAAACTCCCATTACATGAATGAATATTAGTGTTTCTATAGCTACTGGCTATGTCTTGTAACTTTTTCCTCATACTGTTCAACTCTTCTCCACTGCATTCAGCAGGGAGGTTTCCATGTTCTGTCTTCTGGGACACCAGTTTTTATCAGGGCCCACTCTGCGGTTTCATTTTCTACAGATTTTTAGTTTTAATTTTAGTTTTTATGCTTTTTGTATAACTACCTTTTTATAAGAAGCTAATTTTAAAACAGTAGTTCATTCTCACTGTTCACCTGGGTGTTAGTTATGAGGGCATTAGTTGTACTCATTTTTAGTCATGCTTCAGTTTTGTTCCAAAATGTTTATTCAGATGTACCTTTGGGATAGTAAGTTGTTCACCTCCTTTTGAAGGATTTGGATTTCCTCCATAGGTCTCAAATTGTCGGTGTACTTCTTAGACTGCGAGATTAACTGCTCTTTGTTTTGCAGCAAATTCAAGATTTAAAGGTGGGAGTTTTGCCTTTGGTTGTCGTGCAGAGGGGAAAGTGGGCAAGGTGGTGACCACCCACCGGTTTAAGCTTTCCTCGAATGTCCTAGAAAATGCTTTACCTGGGATTTTGTCTCATATTTCTAGTAGCCGTCTCCCATGCAGAATTCCTACTTTGATAGAATAGACTGTTCCTGTTTTTTCCAGGTAGCAAAAACAATAGTTAACTAATCTTAAGAGTCACTGGCATGCCCATATGCTGTAGTTTTTCCCTGGACTGCCTATGAGCCAATTCTTCTCCAAAGAATGCCTTCATCCCAGGGTTGTTTAAGGCCTTCTCTGGTAGAGATAATCATAACTCGGTTGGATTTTGACATCAGTCTATTCCTATCTGCTTTGTATCTTCCAGGAAGTCCATAATTGATGAAAATTTCCAGGGCTCTCTTCTCTTTACTTTTATTTCTCAAAGGGATATGGGGAGTGAAGAGATTTGTTCTGTCCACTCTTTTCCAACTTGATTTAAGAAGACCACACTTCTTTTATGATTGCCATAAAAGGTCTCTAGTTAAACAAATGATGCATTCATTTTGATCAATTGACTATATTTTTCCAAGTTACTCCTTTTCAGCTTTCTATGGATTTGGCTTGGGTTTGTGGTTGAATTTGATCCCACTGTATTTATTTCACCCAGTCTGATTCCAATAAAAGACATGATTATTCACCTTGTTTTGAGTTTGAAGTAGGTATATTTAGAAATGATCTGCAAACTTGCTGGAAACTTAAGCCAACGAAATATTATTAGAAGAATTATTCTCCACTTTTTTTTACTGTTGTAAGTTCAGGGTTGTCACTGATGGTCATGAAAGATTTAAGATTTCCACGTCACCTTTTAGAAAGACTCATTTATAGAGGCACTGAAACTTTCTCATTTAAAGCATCAGTAATGAGAGAAAGTTTTACTTTGAAAGCTGAGGCTGATCCCATGCAAGTATTATTCTCAGTTCCTATTTGACTGAGTTTTAGATTCTTAAACATATGCCGTTTTTAAAAATAGTGAAGAGAACATCTTCTAATTCCAATATTTAATAAGTCCGCTCTTTGCAAAACCTGTAATTTAGTGCTCAACACAAAGTATATGTGTGAGAATTGAATATGAATGTAACTTAATGAAGTTTCTGCACAGAGGGAAATAAGAACAGTCTTCTGTATCTCCATGGACACTAACCTTTCCTTGCTTTTGAGTCATATCTTCCTCTCCCTTTCTTCCATGTTTTTCTTCACCTTCTTCCTTCACATTTAATTTAACAAACATTAATTCAATCTCTCATAGATACCAGGCACTGTGTTAGTCCCAAGAGATACAAAGATGAATAAATAAGCATGATTTTGACCTTATGTCTTTTTTTTTAAGTTTATTTACTTATTTATTTTTAAGTAATCTCTACACCCACTGTGGGGATTGAACTCATGACCTTGAGAACAAGAGTGACATGCTCTTGTGACTGAGCCAGCCAGGTGCCTCTTGACTTCATGTCTTAACTTTTGAGTGTGTGCAAAATCAAAAGTGATGGGGGTGGGGTGGTGCCTGGGTGGTTCAGTCGGTTAAGTAGCTCTTGATTTTGGCTCAGGTCATGATTTCACAGTTCTTGAGTTCGAGCCTCACATGGGACTCCATGCTGAGAATACGGAGCCTGCTTGGGATTTTTTTCTCTCCCTCTCTCTCTGCCTTACCCCATTTTAAGCTCTTAAATAAACTTAAAAAAATTATAAAAATAGTCATAGGTGTGAAAATGCTTTGTAAACTGTAAAGTGGTCTATAAATATAGGGTGTCATGGAAGGTTCAAGTAGGTACAGGACTTATTCAATTTAAATTTTGAGTAGAGGTAAAAACAAGTTATAAAATTTGTCCTAAAAGCTCTCAGATTGTTCTCTTAAGTACTGAGTATTAAACTGGAGATAATTATGCGATTGCAAGAGGAGACTCTTTAAAGAAAGAGCTGTTTCACTGAAGAAATTTTGCTTTGACTTTAAGGCTTCAAACATTTTGGGGAGCTTATTAGGTATTAACACTTTGCTGTTGTAGTTTTTGTTAGTGTGTGTGCAAAGACCAAATGAGACCATAGGTGTGAAAGTGTTCTGTAAACTGTAAAGTGATGTATAAATATGAGGTGCCATTATTATGAAGGGAGGTGGTTTTAAGAGACTATGGACCAATTTGGATAAGGTGCAGAACATGGGCCATATTGGGACAGGAAATGACAGCAGAATAAGTTTTAAGCAAAATTTGAACGACCTGTATGAAATATTTTGAAGTATCCTAGAATGGACTTTATTTCCAAAAATATCTTTTCTCTACAAACTGCTATGGCATTTGAAATTCTGTTAGGGAAATTGCTTCTGTTTGATGCTAATCCTAGATAATAGTATATGTTCAAAAGTAGCATTTTTGTAATGCAGTGGTTTAACATGTGAAAGAGTATTGCTCTATTTTTATTGCTTATGATAACATTTTGAGCTAGGTGTTGGTGACGGTATTTTTATCCTCGTCATCTTTAGTATTCCTTTTTTACTGATGAAGAAGTAAGGATCAAAAGTTGAATGAACTACTTAACCTGTAACCGACGTGTGACTGGCTTAACTCAGACTATCTCTCTTCTAAGTTTTCTTTCGGCTCCATCCTGATTAAGTCCCTGATGAAAGTGTTTATGGAACACCTATTATAGAGTTAGGAAACTTCAAAGTGTGATGGTAGTTTCTTCATAGGGCTCCCAAATTGCCTGGAGAGACAAATCTTACGGGCTGGAATCGGAGAATGTCATAGGCAGTGTTTGATTTTAAGTACTAAATTGTTAGTTAAAGGAGAAAACAGTGTGGGTTGGTTTAGCTCAGGGAATTCTTGTTTAGAAGTGGGATTGTCTATTTTAAAAAGATAAAAACGAGTAGAGACCTTTCAGGGTAGGTTAAGCGCATTATGAGAAAAGCCATCATAACTGAGAGTGGCAGTAAGAACGATTAATCAAAACATGATGTGTTTTAGGGGAGAATATCAGTAAGTGGTATAATCAAATGTTTCCCTGCGCCTCACAAGCTAGGATCATAGAAGCACTCCTCTTTTGGCAGCTTGGGGTCCTGGAGAGGCCCGCGTGCCTTTTCCTCTGTCCTCTCCCTCACCTGCATCTGCTCACAGGCTGCTGCCTGACCTCCTTAAGAAGTAAGGATCAAAAGTTGAATGAACTGTTTAACCTGTAACTGACGCGTGAAACGTGCAGTTTCAAGACTCCAGTATGATCATTCCTTTTGCTGGTTGTGAAATGCTTCCTTTCCCTGCCCGTTTTTACCTTTGTAGAAGAAATCCCACTGCACAGCTGCTTGGCTGTGGCGTTATGGGGTTTCCCCCTCCTCGATTCCCATAGCCCTGTTCTTCCTCAGGGTACATTCACGCTGAAGGAGTAGATGAATCGAACGCATTCAGATCCCGTCCTTTCTCCATACCCAGCAGAGGACTTCTTCTGGTCTCCACACCCAGATCGTCCTGGACGTTTGCTCCATCACTTGACAATGGAGCATCTATTACCCTCTTCGTGTTTTGGCAGAGGTCATCGCTGTGTATGGAGTTGGTTGGCTGCAGTGTTTTGCTGCTCAGCACGAAAGTGAAGGAGGAGGACGCTCCATCTACTTGATAGTTCCCCAGGAGCCAGGGCACAGCATGTGACCCAAGCTCAGCCAATCAGCCGGCTGCGGCCTAAGACTGATTCTGGAACAGCTGACCCAGGAAGGAAGGGTCAGTTAGGAGCCATGGCGACTGTAGCAAGGTTCTAGCACGGATGGCAGTGGGTTCTAGCAGTGGTCGTATTTTGCAGAAGCATCGAAGTCTTGTCATTGGACTTACTTGCTTTTTGGTCCTACAACTCAGATCTTTTCTGTGTCCTGCTCTTTTTTCAGTTTGCTTCTTCCTCCAGCCTTCTTGTGGATTCTGCCAAGCCTGATATTTTTCTATCAAATAGTAGAAGGATAGGATGTTAGAAAATGTTCATTTTAATGAACATTTTATGTTTATCATGTTTATTATGTTATCATGTTATTTCTGTTTTATTATGTTTATTATGTTAATAATATTTAGTATTATTGTAATGTTTAGCTCCGATTAATTTATTTTTCTTGTAACAAAGCAGTCTGACTGGAAACAAAGGACCCTGTCACCAAGTCTGGCTTACTGGGCCATGCTGACTTTTCTACTGCCACAACTTCCCTAAGAGAACTCTAGCCTGCCCTTTGTTGAGCCGTCATTTTCCTGCATGGCCCCGGAAGTAGCCAGGTTCCCTTGTCTATGCCTGATCTCATGAAACACAGCCCTGCTCCTTTTCTGAACTTGCTGGTTCACAGGTATATGGAGAAAATTATTAAGTTCTACTCAAGGAGGGAGGAAAAGGAAAGTACCACCTAATTCCATGTGTTAGGAGCTTTGAATTCCTGTCCTGGTCCAGTATCACTGATATTTTCATGCTCATACCAGTGTCGAAATGGACACTTTTTACCCAGTGAGAGACTTTGAAATGGGAAAAAAATGACTGAGTGTTTTCAGTGGAAAACTAGGTGCTGTTTAGCAACACAGTCTTCCTGGTTATCTGATTATATTGAGGTCTCTGTGCCTTTCATTGTCTTTGACTGGAAATTTTAGATAATTAACAGCAATGCAAATGATTCTTATCCCTGGATACACAAATAAATTTTGTCCGGTGAGGTTAAATTGACTTCCTTTTCCCACTATGGAAGAAGCCAGCTTTTAATCTATTTGTAAATTCATTTCAGCATTTTTTGCTGCCTACGTATATGGTCCTTTGGATTCTCCTTTGACATAGTTATAACATCTGACTGGTCATCTCATTAATTAATAAGTTACATGGGAACATAGGGCAAACAGGGATCCTATCACTTTTGTCCAAACCTGTAAAACAGTGTTTTAAGGAGCTTCCTGTTTCCCGTATCTTTCTCCTTGATTTTGTTTTGTAAGCCACTCACAGATTGTTGTCCTGAAACAATGCTTTATTCATTTATCTTTGGGACTTCCAGGATCAATTAGAAATCTTCTGAACTACTGATTTTAGAATTTAACTACCCACCCCATCTTGCTCTGCACATCCTCCGGGATTATCTCACAAACAACATACATTGTATTTACTCATCTCTTTTCTCTATTGTGAGGCCTTCTTCTGCTCTGATTTGCCAAGTCCAGCAAATCCTGAAAAGTCAATTCCATTCCATTGCCACCTCTCCCCTGGAGTCTCCCCAGATCTGAGTGGTGTGGAGCCACTGTTCCCCACTCTAAAGTTACAGCATGTGTCTGTTCAGCCATCTGGCAGTCAACCTTGCAATTGTTTCGGGGCCAAGGAGGATTTATGTCTCATGTTCTTGGAGGCAATATGGTGTAGCAGTTAAGAACGTAGGAGCCAGGCTGCCTGACTACAGATCTCAGCTCTGCCTTTTTTTCCCTCCACACCCTAGGGAAAGTCCTATAACTTCTCTGTGGCTTGGTTTCTTCACTTCTAACAGGATAATGAGAATTCCTGTATAATTACATGAGTTAATATATGTCAACTGTTTATAAATATGTTTGATTCAAAATAAATATCATTATAAACTTTCCCATTGTGGTTGACATTATTTCTGTTTTACTCATTTTTGGCTTACTTTCTCAACTGAATTTTAAACTGAGAAAAGAAATAATTTTGAATTAGTATAATTGAGATACAACGTTGTATTGGTTTTAGGTGTACAACATCATGTTTCGACATTTATATACATTGCAAAATGGTCACCACATTAACTCTGTTTACCATTTGTCACTGTACAAAGTTACGACATTTTTTTTCCTTGTGATGAGAACTTTCTAAGATTTACTCTCCTAGCAACTTTCAGATTTGTAATAGTCCCCATGCTATACATTATAAGCCCATGGCTTACTGTTTTTATAACTGGACGCTTGTACCTCTTGATCTCCTTCACCTATTTTGCCCCCCACCCCCAAATACCTTGTCCTCTGACAACCACTAGTTCACTGTGTCTATGAGTTTGATTTTGTATCTTTTTATTTATTCATTTGTTTTGTTTTGTTTTTAGGTTCCACATATAAGTGAAATCATATGGTATTTGTCTTTCTCTGTTTGACTTATTTCATTTAGCATAATAGCCTTGAGGTCTATCCATATTGTTGCAAGTGGCAAGATTTTATTCTTTTTTTTTAAATGTTTTTATTTTTGAGAGAGGGAGAAAGAGAGAGAGAGAGAGAGAGAGAGAGAGAGAGAGAGAGACAGCACCAATGGGGGAGGGGCAGAGAGAGAGCAAGACACAGAATCCAAAGCAGGTTCCAGGCTCTAAGCTGTCAGCACACAGCCAGATGTGGGGCTCGAACTTGAGAACTGTGAGATCATGACCTGGGCCAAAGTCAGATGCTCAACTGACTGAACCACCCAGGCGCCCAAGATTTTATTTAATTTTATAGCTGAATAATATTCCAGTGTGTGTGTGTGTGTGTGTGTGTGTATGTGTGTATGCCACATCTTTCTCCATTCATCCACCAGTGGGCACTTAGCTTGTTTCCATATCTTAGCTATTGTAAATCATGCTGTAATGAACATAGGGGTGGAGATACATTTTCAAATTAGTGTTTTGTTTTTCTACATATAGCTGTAGATCTGTCGTATCTGTGGGAAGAGGCGAGTTCAAGATCTTCCTATGCTCTCATCTTGAAGAGCACCAAGAAAAAAATTATTAAATAAAAAGTTTTATACTGTGTATTGTCACAAATTTGACGTTTAATCCCTTGGTAAAAGGGAGTTACCAAAGGTTTTTCTCATAGGGTTTTATGTGTCCAAGGCAGGATTTAAGCACTGTGCAGCAAGGTATTGGGAAGATTAGATCAAGGACTACTTCAGCAAGTCAAAACATGCAATCTTTTTTTTTTTTATTCATCTCTAAACAACAGACATTTATTGGGTATTCACCAAGTACCAGACATAGACATCCATCATAGAGATTCAGAATGAACAAGTAACCATCCCAAACTTTAAAGCATTTAACATGCTGTACAGGAAAATTAATAAGTAAATGAATAGAAGCAGTTCATTCTGAGCTTTGTAATAGAAGTATGCATAAGCACAGGATACAGTGGGAAACAAAGGTAATGACAGAAAGGATTTCTCCAAGGAGGTGATTCTTAAGCCAGTCCTAAACAGAAGGCACTGGGAGGTAAAGGTAGGGGAGTGTTCTGAGAAGCAGAGCACATTTGTGGAGGCCAGGACAACATGGCAGTGTAAGAGAACTTCAGGGGGATGAGGCTTGATTGGCTATAGCACAAAACAAAGCTGGAGAAGTAACAGGGCTCTATCCTACCATAAAAAGAGATTCAGACCTTTGCCCATGGCAAAAAGAGGATGTGTGGAGATTGGAATTTCTATAATAAATGATTAATAACATTTGTAGGCTATTGTGATTCGGAGTTATGCTTCATTTTAATATTCTAGAGATAAGTATGTCTCTTGTGTGAGCACAACTGATATGATAGGGATTCCCCAATACCAGAAACAACAAAAACTTTCCCAAACAGTAACAACCAATACCTGTCTCCACTCCTCAATGATGTTTTCAGTGTTTCCTTAACACAGGGAAATACACTGTATTTGGTGTTTAGGGTGTCTTCTAGAGTATGGAATCTTAGTAAGTATGCCTTAGCTTTTAGCTGCCCCACTGAGACTAGGGGTTTGCAAAAATAAGGCGAATCTCAGAATGGATGGAGGGAAGAGAGATGGGAAGAGAGGTCACTACTTGGGAGAGCCACAGGGTAACCAGAACCTCAAGGTAGGGGTGAGGCAGGTGAGCAGATGGCGAAGACAGGCTGGCTGACCAACATCTACCCGTCGGCAGCCTCGGGTTTATGGCAAAAAATTATGAACTAGAAAATGCTGTTGGGAGGGATGGCTTGACATTTTGAAAGCTGTTTTTCTCTCCCCTCAAATATTCAATTTCCACCACGCTGCACGTTCTTGTATTGATTTTATTGTGTCGTCCTATTAACATATAAAGTCTGATAGTTATTCGTCGCTAATCAGGTTGAAATAAATCATGTTACGTGTTAAACTGAGCTTAATTCTACCCTCTCTGTTTCATCTGACAGGGTGCTTTTAGAACAGTAAGTTCCACAAATGTCAACGCACAAACCAACCTTCATTACAGAAGCAGCTCCCTCATATCACATGAACTGTGATGGGAAACAAAGGACGTCATGTCCTAAGAGGCAGACTTTTCAATCATCTAACAAAAAAACACTCCCTCAAATTTGTAAATACATGTTCTTAGCCTGCAATATTAAAAGTTCTTGTAGCTGCCATATAAAAATTGTTAACTCATGTAATTCGTGCAGCAGAAATGTGCTTAAGTCATTAGTTCCTGGGAACAATTCTATATATATACTTAACATAAAATTTTAAAAATGTACGTAAAGATATATATTTTTAAAGTCCCTTAGCAACAGATACCTGAAGTTTCTAATTATAAAGAACTGTCTTTTACCCTCACAAACAAGGCTGTATTCAGTAAAATATGTAAATCACCAAGAATCTTATGACAAATGACAGATGTGGTAATAAAGCAAAGTAATGTGTGATGCGATATTGCTGTTTTCAATTTAAAAAGTGAGTAGTCCTGTTTGCCCTGATGAACTGGGTTTTCTTCAGCTACTTTCATGGTCTTGTGCCACAGTTAATAATGAAGGAGTTAGGAGCCTTTAAAACTGTTTTGCTATTACTCTGTGTTATGAAAAACTTGGTACAAATTTTTATTGTGAAGCTGAGGAATATAATATCTTATTCAGTGAATTACTTATTAGGCCTTGTTTTTAAGAAAGCTAATTAATCAATTTATTCCCTACATCATTGCAGAAACTAATATGAGGCAGCTTTCAGAGATATAAACAACTGATTAAGAATAAAATAGTTTCCCATATACAAAAGAAAAACAAACGAAAAACATGGGTAAAGGAATAACTGTGGAGGAAAAAATAAAGGTAGAAAATAAGATAACGCCTTAAGGATCAGCTTGATGGGAAAGATGATTTTGTGAAGTTGCTATAGGTGTGGTTCAAAACGATATCCAGATCAGGGGCGCCTGGGTGGCTCAGTTGGTTAAGCTTCAGACTCTTGATTTTGGCTCAGGTCATGTTCTCAGGGATCGTGAGATCGTGCTCGATGCTGTCAGGGCAGAACCTGCTTGGGATTCTCTTGCGCGTGTATGCTGCCCCTCTCTCTCTCTCTCTCTCTCTCTCTCTCTCTCAAAATAAATAAACTTAAAAAAAATCCCAAACGACTATATCCAGATCAAATAAAGAGTAAGCACAAACAACTTGCAGCTTTCTATTGTTAGATATTTATTTTTTAAGATAATTAGGGAATAATTAATAGTAACTTATTAAGTGAATAAAGTTTACTAAAGTTTTACATTCTGAAGAGAAAAAAATGGCATGTTTTAGAATTTATTGAAAACTTAAAACAATATGGTAGCTGAGGAAAATTTCAAAGCCTTTACTGCATACACAATTGGTTGTCCCACGTTTTTTTTTTTCTTTTTGGAAAAATGCTTTATTATCAGGGTATAATTAGTGTTATCCTCAGCTAATTATGGTTTTCGATTTGACCTATGTCCTTTAAAATTTTAAATTAATGTTAGTTCAGCTTCATCTTTATCGACTAATTTTTGTTATAGGTTTCATTTAACCTTGTAATATGTACTAATGTCAATTTATGGAAATAGTACTTTTGGCTTATATATTTTATTATTTTTTATTTTTTTCAAACGTTTATCTATTTTTGAGACAGAGAGAGACAGAGCATGAACAGGGGAGGGGCAGAGAGAGAGGGAGACACAGAATCCGAAACAGGCTCCAGGCTCCGAGCTGTTAGCACAGAGCCCGACGCGGGGCTCGAACTCATGGACTGTGAGATCATGACTTGAGCTGAAGTCGGACGCTTCACCGACTGAGCCACCCAGGCGCCCCGAGGCTTATATATTTTAAAAAGACGAACTTAGAGACATGAAGTTCCCAAACCATTACTTGTACAGTGAAACTTCATTGGTGAAATTATACCCTCAAAGTTGTGTTGTTTAATTGATGCATAATACGTAATTAACAATTATTCACTTAAAACTTATATTAGATAATCGCAGATGCTAACAACATCTTTATCACAATATGTTTATTTTGTTCTCCAATTCTTTGCCATCTAATTAATTTTCGACATTCAAATCTTAACAAAAACTTTCTAAGGGCCAATTATGAGCCATTGTGTCATTTGACTTCACTTTTTCTCCCCCACGGATGTTATCCAGATAAGAAAACTGGTCCAGCAATGTTAAAGGATTATACTAAGTGACAGAGGAGAGGTAATTAAACACAAACTTGCAAACACTTTTTAGTATAATGCCCTACTAACTGCTACTTGGCACACTTCCCCTTAGTTATATCCTTAGTGGATGCCATAGTCAAGTCCGAATTTTTATGTCCCTAACCCTGGGCCACAGACCTTAATGCAGTGATCTCTTGGGGCTTTGAAGAGCTATCCACACTAATATTCATTGAGTCCTCAGTCCAAGACAACAAATTCACAGTATCACAACTCTCCCACCTTAAAACATGAGTTTTCTCTTCATTAAGTTCTATTCCATTTTCTCTTTAAACGCTTCACTTATATTGTTACTCAGGGGATAACAAGTTGACTTCTTTCATATTTTAGATCAAAACCATTGGATGTGAGTCTATATTCCCTGAAAGCAACTCATTAAATTCCTTTCTATTCTAAAAAACAGTGTTTTATTTATTCTAAAATAACACTAACGGAAGAAAACAAAATGAGATATCAATGCATTGGGTTTGACACACACTGGGTTTGGCATCACTAATTTTAAAGATAAAAACTGACAATATCAACTTCATTAACAGATCTCCTGCACCAAATTAGTAAGTTAGGAGAACTTGAGGGGTTTTTTGTTTTTGGTTTGTTGTTGGTTTGTTTTGTTTTGTTTTTGAGAGTGAGAAAGTGAAGGCATGAGTGGGGGAGAGGGATAAAGAGAGAATCTTAAGCAGACTCCGTGCTTAGCACAGAGCCCGATGTAGGGCTCGATCCCATCATCCTGGGGTCATGAACTGAGCTGAAATCAGGAGTCAGATGCTCAACCAAATGAGCCACCAGGTGCCCTGAGAACCTGAGTTCTTGAATTCGAGCTGGATGTGCAAGTGAGCCTCATGAGGTGGTGATCATATGCTCTCCTTGTGTAGTCTTGGCTTCTGGCTGTTGCCCTGTCATTCAGGCTGGTTTAACATCCATCCAAATTTTTTGGTTTTTAAGAAAATGCTGTTATTATTCATTTTAAGATGAGCTGGGTTGGGTTTCATAGATTCCGGCTTTGCTTACAGATGCCACCGTAGTCTGGTCTAGTAGTTTGTGAAACCCTGTGCAGTGAAAAGATTCTCACTGTAACATGTGGTTAAATCTGAAAGACAATGACCTGCCTGTCTCTCTACTCCCAAGCCTTTCCAGCTTCCCTTCAGAGACTGTATGGATCGTGCGTGCTGATAAAACAAAGAGCTCTCAGGCCTCGGGGACTAGTGACAGCTGACTCCTTCTGTGCCAGTTGCACAAAACTGCCAACACAGCAGCAATTGGGGCTAGTAGGAAATGTGACAGTTTTGCTCATGGTGTGGGAAAGGTGTATGGAAAATAGAGGATGAGCAGTCTGTTTCATAGAGAGTATCTGTAGTGTTGTCATTTATTGTATGGCATTTATTTCATGGTTTGAAAAACTTTATTTGGAAATAAACTCCTTTGGCAGCAAAAAAAAAAAGAATTGTTGAATCAAATGTTAGGTATTGAATTTACAAGTCTTAAAAGAATTGATGGTAAACATGTAGCTTGCAGAAAAAAAAAATTTGTTGATATTTACCACCTATTATGGGGACTACAGACGTGTCACTAACCACATGACCACCAGAAGATGAAAATTTGCTGAAGAATCACCACTGTTTACTTCGAATTCTGTTTGCCATTTGTTAAAAATTAGTTAGAAATTTAGAATCAAAGTATTCAAAGAGTGGAGAGGCAAAAAATATTCATATTTTGGACATGTAACAAACTGTGATTGTGGAAACAATTCTTGCAAACAAGACGTATTGAAATGGTTCCTTACAAAAGGGGTGACTAAACAAACTAAATAATGAGAGCTCAACCAGCATAAAAGGCTTAATTTTAGAATTTTATAATTGCACTTTGGACTCTCTTAGGTTATGGGAAGAATGTTTTGCTGGCACTCCATTCTGATTGAATGTATATATTTGAAATATATAAATTTGGCTCAACATTCAAAAGAACATTACTACAGGTGACTTGATGTGTCCTATAGAAATATTTTGCAAAGAAGGTCATTATAAATACAACCCAAACCCCCAATATGTGTGAAAATATTTACATATTTCAATAAAAAATATTAAAATACAGATTATACTGTATGCAGCATAATTTGCTTTCTGTTTACTAGGCACTGTAGCACTTGTAGAGAGAGTATATTTTTCAGTTAACATTTCTAAGTTGTATTAAAAAAAAGATTGAAATGCCCCCAATTTCTTACATATTATCTATAAAATGCATCTTTGAAGAAGTTTGCAGGTACTTTTACACAAAATTGAAACTAATAAGACCATATTGAAAAAAATCACTTTTGGGGCGCCTGGGTGGCGCAGTCGGTTAAGCGTCCGACTTCAGCCAGGTCACGATCTCGCGGTCCGTGAGTTCGAGCCCCGCGTCAGGCTCTGGGCTGATGGCTCGGAGCCTGGAGCCTGTTTCCGATTCTGTGTCTCCCTCTCTCTCTGCCCCTCCCCCGTTCATGCTCTGTCTCTCTCTGTCCCAAAAATAAATTAAAAACGTTGAAAAAAAAATTAAAAAAAAAAAAAAAAAAAAAAGAAAAAAATCACTTTTAAAATAATACCAGTTACAGGGTACTAGAGATATATATGAATAAGAACCCGTTCAAAGTATCTAAATATGTGCATGAGTACTTTTTCTGCTGACATTGTTTCTAAGCTTATTTCTCTTAGTAAATTTTTATAGGGCTTTGCAGTATTTTAAAAAAATTCCTATTTCAGCGTGTACTTCATAAAATCAAGGATAATTGCTGATGAAACTGGTACAACTATCAGAATATGGAAATGAACATTGCTTATATTTAATGTTCTGATAAGGTAAAAAGTGTGTTAATGTTGTTTTACTACAAAGATACATACTATTTTTACTTTTTAAAAAAAATTTTTTTAACGTGTATTTATTTTTGAGACAGAGAGAGACAGAGCATGAACGGGGGAGGGTCAGAGAGAGAGGGAGACACAGAATCTGAAACAGGCTCCAGGCTCTGAGCTGTCAGCACAGAGCCCAACGCGGGGCTTGAACTCACGGACCGCGAGATCGTGACCTGAGCCGAAGTCGGACGCTTAACTGACTGAGCCACCCAGGCGCCCCTACTATTTTTACTTTTAAGAAGAATTTTATTTTGAAAATTTTTATTGAACAGAACTTTTTCATTGGTTCACCAATATATTAAAGCCAAATTGTTAGTTCTTAATTATTTGTAAATTATATAATTTAATTATTTTTATTGCTCCTATTCACTGTAAAATGTGCCCTGATTTCATGAAAAATTTTATGCTCTTCCCACTCATGTTTAAAGAGTATGAAAATTGGAGCCTTCTGTACAGCATGCAACTCTTGATATTGGGGTTGTGAGTTTGAGCCCCATGTTGGGAGTAGAGTTTACTTAAAAAAAGAAAGAATATATGAAAGTTAACCATATCAAAAGAGAGAGAGAGAGAGAGAGAGACAGAGAGAGAGAAGGGTATTCCAGGAACTTGATTCTACTGTGAACTGAGGTTTGCCACTCTCCGTGTCTCCTCTTTGTCATAATCATTTGTGATCTTAGAAATGCAGTTACATTGGTTGAACATGGCTTAGAGCCCATCTGTCTCTATAATGGAACAGAGTTGGCTGGATAGAAGCCCCCAAAGTTGAGCTGAAATTGCAAATGATAGTTTTAAACTATGACACCCTCTTCCACAAATAGAGAGAGAGAGAGAGGGAGAGAGTTCTCGAGGGATTAAAAAAAAAAAACAGATTAAAAAATTAAAAAACACATCACACAAATGGTTGTCAGGTTTTCTTTCCTTCTAAATTGGTATCTTGTTGAAAATAATTTTTACAGTATTTAACCAAAACATTTTAAACTAGTTGGGAGAAAAAAAAATGGTGTTAGGAGAATCATACTCCATTGTAAATGAGGTATTAAAGGTGATCTTAGCTTCATTATTGTAAAGGAAACCAAAATGCTTGTTAATGAACTTCAGAAACATTAGACTATTCATTCAAATGCCCCAAGAAATCTTTGGACTTGGTCTTCCTGGATCTTGTCAAAATAGAATACAAGTATGTATATACAAGGAGACCAAGTAATGAGGTACAAAGAGTGTATTCCTAGCCTTATTTCATGAGTATAGGATGTTAAAAAGAAACCAAAGAGATCTAATGAATACAGTGTTTAAACTATCCACCCACTCATCCACCTACTCGTCCATCCATTCATCTATCTACCTATCCTTTCACCCATCCATCCGCCCACCCATCCATCCCTTCATCCATCTACCTATCAATTCACTTACGTCTCCACCCCCTCACCCACCCATCTATCCATGCATCCATACATCCATTCACCTCTCCACCCACCTACCCATTCACTCAATCATTCATATGTTCAACTAATAGTTAATGAGTGCATATTTTTTACACATTTCATTAGCAAAAACATGAACACCTGGCCTTAATCTTAAATTGTGTACAGTCTAATGCCAGGATTACATGTCAATGAATATATTTTAGTGTGGCTAGAGGATTTCTGCTTATATGCCACTATTTTTGAGCCAGATGAGTTCTTTTCTGATAACTCAGAAAAATATTACCATAGAGTTACTCTTTATATTAGCAAAGTCTCCATCCTTAGGTAAGTACAGTTAATCTCCACTTAACTTTTCTAATTCATTTCAACAAATGTTTATTGATTACTTGTAAGCCGGTCATGGGGGTATAGAAAAAACTGACAAAACACCACCTCTGCACACAAACAAAGAGAGCACAAGAACACATGGATAATCTGAAAACCACCCCACTGATGCTCTAACCAAGATGTGCTCAGTGTACTGTGGGAGCACAGAGAAGGTGCACCTAATCTGACCTGAGAGTGGTGGAGAAGGAAAATGGCATCAGAGAAGACCTGTAGGAGAAGTCTTAAAGAATGGATGAAAATGAAGCAGATAAAAATAGGGAGGGAAGAGCATTCCAGAAGTGGGAGATGTATGAGCAGAGGCACAAAGGCAATAAAATATATGGTAGAGAATTACAAGCAAATGTGTGCAAAAGCATAAAGAGAGAGGCTGACATCATGGGCAGGAGACGGGCTGGAGTGGAGGGCTGGCGTCTGTCATGCAGAGATGTATGTGGGCTTTCAAGAAGCTTGAGGCTTGAGGAGCTCCTGGATGGCTCAGTGGGTTGAGCATCCGACTCTCGGTTTCAGCTCGGGTCGTGATCTCACGACTGTGGGTTCGAGCCCCGTGTTGGGCTCTGTGCTGGCAGTGCAGAGTCTGCTTGGGATTCTCTCTCCCTCTTTTGTTGCCCTTCCCCCACTCATGCTGTCTCTGTCTCTCTCAAAATAAATAAATAACTTAAAAAAAAGAAGCTTGAGGACTGAGACATTATTGAAATGATTTTAAGTGGTGTAGGGAAAGGGATAGTGGCTGGGTCAGTTTTTTTTGTTTGTTTTTGTTTTATCTAGATAAGGTTTCTGAACCTCAGGAATATTAACATGTGGGCCAGATAATTATTTGTACTGTTAAGGGAGGGCGATGACTGTCCTGTGTGTCATAGGATGTTGAGCAACCTCTCTGGCCTACACCCTCTAGAAACCAGTACCATTATCCAGTTGTGACAACCAAAAATATCTTTCAAACATTGCCAGTGTTCCCTGGGGGGCAAAATCACCCTGAGTTTTAGATGAATCACCCAGAAGACGAGTATCAGAAGGAAAGAGAAGCGGTAAAACCAGAACTGAATATGGAGGTGGACATAAGAGGGAAAACCAGACAGATCTGGCAGATGATTTGAAAGCCATGGTGGTAGAAAACATGGGAAGATACAGAAAAACAAAGGAGGGGGCTACTGGGAGAAATCCTGGGTTTTGTTTTTGACACGAGAATGCAAGGTACCTGAGTTGCATTCAGGCCGATCCATCTGGCAGATAGTTGAATATACACACCTCGGACTTCACGAAGCAGTTTGCCCTTGGATGAAGGATGTGAGTGTTGTTAGCTGGAGTGAGGTTGAAGGTGGGTAGAGAAGGAAACAAAGGGGCCCACAGTTGAGTTTGGGAACACGAAGACGTGGAGGGGACAGAAGAAGAGAAAACTATCCAAGACCAGGAATGGGCGGGGGTACGAGAAAAGCAAGGGAAGTGTGACGTCACACCTGCCAAAGAGACCCTTCAAGAAGGAAGCCATCTTAGTAACAGTCTACAGAGAGGTACATTCGAATAAGAAATGAAAAATGTGTTTTGGACAGGGCAGTTAGTTTGAGAGGAAGATGTAAGGTTGAATGTAGATAGTATTATTCTGCTCTGTTGACTTGGTGACTGGCACATAATGGGTGCTGAGAAACTGTGAGACAATGAAAGAATAAAGAAGTAAATTACAGTTGATCCTTGAGCAAGGTGGGAGTTAGGGTTGCCAGCCCCTGTGTAGTCAAAATTCCGTGTGTAACTTTGACTCCCCCAAAACTTCACTACTGATAGCCTACTGTTGACTGGATGCCTTACCAGTAATGTAAACACACTCACAGAGACTTTGTATGTTGTATGTATTATTGTACTGTATTCTTACAGTAAGCTAGAGAAAAAATGTTCTTAAGAAAATCATAAGGAAAATAAGTTATAGTACAGTACTGTAAAAATCCACATGTAAGTGGGCCTATACCGTTCAAACCTGTGTTGCTCAAGGGTCATTGAATATTGAATTACACTGAATAAAGGACCTCTTTTGAGAATATAGATGCAGGTCGCTGTGCCTAGATTATTATAATGGTCTAACATTGTATCAAATGTTATATCTAAGAAAATACTGATAACACTTCTCGCTTAATTATGTTATGGCAATGCAAAATAGTCTGTTGATGTCTATGACGTATTTTGAGACTCTCAGAAGTAGGCATTGCAGGAATATATTTTTATTATGCCTCTTTCCAAACCAATATACACACATAGACAACTGAATTATGCCAGTGACAAAATAAGTCCAATGTGTAATTGGACTCATTTAATTTAGAAGTGATCGTTTGTATGTCCTGAAATATGCCAAGTTGTGTCTAGAAGGCTGTGAACAGCTGTCTTATGTAGCTAATGGCTTGTCTCACCAAAAATGTAAAAAATAGATATAATAGTCATCACCGGCATGATGTGTTCTGGATATCAGAGGTCGAGTAGAGGGAGATTTATTTTCTTGCATGAAATTTTAATGTAATTGGATGGATTTAAGGATTATTTTTTCTGTGTATAGTTCAGGGTATTCGATGTAATTTCTACCAATTCTACCAAGATTTTTAAAAATAAGAAGCTAATTAAAGTTGAACTTAATGAAACTCAAACAATACCGCCTTCACTTATTTATCTCGTTACTCTGCAAGTTACAAAAGTCAAATGCTGAATGCTATAGAAATTAATTTCCCAAGATTCGAGTGCAGTTTAAGGAAATTAGTAATTTACTCTTCTTGTTGATGCTGCAAGAGAGGAGCTCTGCAAAAGTTAGCCAGTTTGAAAATTTCTACATTATATTTTTACTCATAAGGGAACATTTCAGGTTTTTTAAAAGTTTATTTATTTATTTTGAGAGAGAGAGAAATCACGAATCTGGGAGGAGCAGAGAGAGAGGGAGAGAGAGAGAATTCCAAGCAGGTTCCGCACAAGAACCCAATGTGGGGCTTGAACTCATGAACTGCGGAGATCATGACCTGAGCTGACATGGGACTCCCAACCGACTGAGCCACACAGGCGCCCCGACATTTCAGTTTTTGTATTTGCTTTCAGAGAGTTCGTACTGGACGTTTCAAGTGTCATCACTTTTATTCCTATTGTGCATCTTCGGTATATAATAAAATATATCATTCACAAATCATCTGTTCAGAAATCATCTGGGTGCTACCAAATAATAACTCTTAGGGCCATATTAACACCCTAACTCTATTTGGACACGTTTTCAAGGACCCGAAAGATTGAAAACAGTGATGTTTGATTCTTCGTCAAGTTTGTATGACAGAACGCATATCTGTATTGCAGTACTGCTGAGTACTACAAAGCACAAATATACATAAATTATAATCCTTGCAAGCCTGTTGGAGAGAAGGAACCATATATAAATCAGCAAGAGACAAATTAAGTGCTGAATGCTTAAAAATAATTCTTTTAATAGGTGCATGTGAACAAATTTTGCTTTCTCTTTCTTTCTTTCTTTCTTTCTTTCTTTAACGTTTGTTTATTTTTAAGAGAGAGAGAGAGACAGAGCGTGGAGGGGGGGAGGGTAGAGAGAGAGGGGAGACACAGAATCCAAAGCAGGCTCCAGGCTCTGAGCTGTCAGCACAGAACCTGACGTGGGGCTTGAACTCATAAACCACGAGATCATGACCTGAGCCGAAGTCAGGTGCTTAACTGACTGAGCCACCCAGGTGCCCCTTATTTATTTATTTTTAAGCAATCTCTATGCCCAAAGTGGTCAAACTCATGACTCTTGAGATCAAAAGTTACATGCTCCACCAACTGAGCCAGCCAGGTGCCTCAAGTGCTGAGCACTTTAGAGCATCCTGTATGTGTCACAATGTTTAAGGATGGGGGACAACCATGGGTTCAAAGGAAGTCAAGGGGGCTTCATGGGGGAGATGTTCTTTTTCCTATTTTTGTTGGGGTTGATAATAGTCCCAAAGAGAAATTTGTTTTTCCCAGTTTGTACTGGAATTCCCTTTATGAGAGTGGGAGATAGGAAAAGAGGAACTGAATTTGCCATTCAGAAGAGCTCAGGGTTAAAGCAAGGAATCAAGAGGCAACAAATCTTCCAACATTTTTGGACCCGGGAGGTGTTTTTCCATAGTTCCCTGTTCAGGAAACAGAACAGTTCTGCTATGAGCATACCTGATTTTTACTCAATCCTTTGAGATTTGGCAGTAGTAGGAAAGTGGCTCCTTACTTTTAAATATATTTATGTAGGGGCGCCTGGATAGCTCAGTCGGTTAGGCAATTGACTTCAGCTCAGGTCATGATCTCACAGTCTGTGAGTTTGAGCCCCACGTCGGGCCCTGTGCTGACAGCTCGGAGCCTGGAGCCTGCTTCGGATTCTGTGTCCCCCTCTCTCTCTCTCTGCCCCTCCCCTGCTCATGCTCTATTTCTCTGTGTCTCAAAAATAAATAAAAACATTAAAAAAAATTTTAAATATATTTATGTATACTTATATTTTCCCAAAGCCTTCCCTTAGCTATTTTGGTAATAGCTTTTTCTTTGGTGTTTTAAGGCATTATGACTTTTTACTTTATTTCTTTTAATGTTTATTTTTGAAAGAGGGAGAGAGAGAGCGTGCGCATGCATGTGAGTGGGGGTGGGGGAGACAGAGGCTCTGAAGTAGGTTCTGAGTTGTCAGCCCAGAGCCAGATGAGGGGCTCGAACTCATGAACCATGAGATCATGACTGGAGCCGACAATCAGACGCTTAATTGAGCCATCCAGGAGCCCCATATGACTTTTTACGTGAAAAGATTCTTTGTGATCACCATTGTAGGCAAATCAATAATCTCTTCTGTGCTTAGAAATTTATTTACTAATGAAAATAAATCACTAAAACATACTTTTTTCATTTGGTAGAATAATTTGTATTTCTTGAACAAATGTCATTGTACTTCATAAGGCCAATGAAGTATATTCATCTAGGAAGTAATCCTGATAAATTTAAGAAAAGACTTGGATCATTTTAAAATAGCGCAGTTTCTGGGGCACAGTTTTCTGGTTGGCTCAGTCGTTTGAGCATCCGACTTCGGCTCAGGTCATGATCTCAAGGTTCATGGGTTCAAGCCCCACATTGGGCTCTGCTGACAGCTCGGAGCCTGGAGCCTGCCTCAGATTCTGTCTCCCTCTCCCTCTGCCCCTCCCCTGTGCACACTCTGTCTGTCTGTTTCTCTTTCTCAAAAATGAATATTTAAAAAAAAACAATAAAATAAAATAGCATAGTTTCTTGCAAGCAAAGCTAATTTAATTTTTGTGAGTTTGGAGGGTTATTTAACACTTACCTAGAGATTGGCTGTTACATTGTAAAGCATTCAAACTAGTCATGCGGACTGTCGCAAATTATCCAAGAGATTTAAATTCTCTTGCAGAAGAAAGAAAATGATCATATGTTCACATCTGTCCTCAAAGCACGACTCTGTCTACTCAATTCTAAACAAAAAGCAGCTTTGCTTAGACGGAGATGGAGTGCCGATGGTAGCGTGAAACGGGAGAGGAGTAGTGCTTGTTCACTCCAGTTGCCAAGGAGGGAAGTCACCTCCGTGAGCCATATGCTTGCCGAGGTGGCTGGCAGAGCTCTTAGTGGAAGAGTCACAGGTATCTGATGAATTATCTGTGATCTCTGTAATGTATACTCCTGTGTTCTCACTATTACTACAGCCTGGGCTGAAATGAGAAGGAAAGGCCTCAGGCTTTGAGCTCCAAGAAGAGAGTTCTTTGGGGACGCACTGGATAGGCCGAGGCTGGAGATTTGGTTCAAGAGACCAGCATTCCAGACCTCCCTTTGCCGAAAGTAACTGAGTGACCTTGGACAGTTTATGCTCTTCTCTGGTGTTCTCTTTCTTTCTTTACAGAATGGGGAGTTTGAGCTGGACGATTTCCAGGACCTCTCCCAACTCTAACAAAAGCCCCTTTTAGAATTTCCCACTTGCTTCTAAGAAAGCCTTTAACACTTCATGAGTGAAGAAACTTGCCATCACATTTAAGAATAAGGAGAGAAAGGCAAGGGATGGACAGCAGCCCTAAGCTCTCAACTGTGATTCCTTTTGCTATCTCTTCGCTTTCTTCTGTCTATTATCTGATTTTCTCTAAAGTGACATTCCCCAAATGCATAAAATGAAATTCTATCCTTTCAGACTGCACACCTAGCTATGTGGTGATTAATATCCTGATTATTACACGGGGCCTCGTAGAAAATAATGTGAGAGCCCTACCGCTAGCTTGAACGAAGGCTTCTAGTTGGTGTTCCAATCTCACTTAAAGTGTAGGAAGCAAGAGGATTCACTTTACTGTTTTACCCTCTTTTGTATGATATTATTTTTTCTCGACATTGCTGTCTTCAAAATTGTCTTTGTATTTCTGAAATTCCACTGTGGTGCATTCAGACACATTGTGAAATGGCTGCTTTTGTGTTATAGCAGGTTAAGCTTCATATACCTATCAGTAAAAAGGGGTAATAAAACCTATATCCTAAAAGGAATCGTTCACGTCTCCTAGTGAGTCACATGAGAGATAAAAGACCTTGGCAAGAATATGATGATTGGTTCCTTTGATAGGACCACCTGGATAGAGCCCTGTTAGTACTGGACTCCGGGGACATGGTGAGTTTCTGATGACGGTGCTACCCACCATCTTTTTCACAGTTATATGAAACCAAAATTATCTCAGGAAAAATTTTTCCTGCTACCTAATATTCAAATATTTCTATTCCAGTAATGCCTAGTTCATGTTGCTATTTTCAGCCCTCATTTAGATTATCTCAGTTCTCCAGTATGACCGTAGTACTTGACGTTCTCATGGACCACATGTTTTAGCCACTCATTCTACATATATGTACCACATGCTTACCATTTTCTTTTTTTTTTTTTTTTAATTTTTTTTCGACGTTTTTTATTTATTTTTGGGACAGAGAGAGACAGAGCATGAACGGGGGAGGGGCAGAGAGAGAGGGAGACACAGAATCGGAAACAGGCTCCAGGCTCCGAGCCATCAGCCCAGAGCCTGACGCGGGGCTCGAACTCACGGACCGCGAGATCGTGACCTGGCTGAAGTCGGACACTTAACCGACTGCGCCACCCAGGTGCCCCCACATGCTTACCATTTTCAAAGTATGCATGGGATAATGTGGGCAGAAAAGACAGAGTCCCCACCCACAGTGACTTATATAGGGGAAGGGGCAAGAAAAACCTATACAGTGATAAAAATGCAAGAGCAAAATGCCAGTGTGGCAGTCATGGAACAGATGCCATAAGGAAGTGCGTGGATTTATTTCCAAATGGGTTAACACTGAGAACCTTGATTTAAAGGCAGGGAGCTTACAGCTGAATGGAATAATCAAGGGAGGCTCCACGGAGGGGGTGGGGCTTGAGAAAGCATCGGAAGATATGTATTGGGATAAACAGAGAAGTCTGGATGGCATGAATCAAGGCGATGTTTCTCAAAAGTGCTGTACCGCTGCTGATATGCACAATATGCAGAAGTAACATTAAATAATATTGAATTACACAGTGAGAGGATTTTCTCTTTCTAATCATCTTTCAATACTTTTATTCAGGAAAAAAAAGGCCTCAATTTCACACTAATGCACCTTTAACCCCTTTCCATCCTTGTTAGCTAACTAGACACTCCTCTCTCCCCCTATTCTTTAACATGTAGGCCCAAATATGATGGCAGACAACAGTAACTGGAACGCAGTAAGAAGGGCTTCAGATTGCATTTATTTTTTAGTTCTCTTCACCTTATGGAAAGGAAGGTAATGCGAGATTTCCATTTAAAATTGTGGTATAAAATGTCTTAACCAAATAGATGTATTTAAGTGAAAACTTCAGTAATTCAAGGAAAAATGGAGGCAAAAATACTAGTGCAGGTGTTGTGTAGACATTGCAAAATTAGTTTGGGTGGTACATGAATGCATTTGGGAAACATTAAATTATAATATAATTTTTACTTGGGTTGGTAAGTAGTTGCAGGTGGTAACAGGATAGTCATGATGGAAAGTAGCCAGAATAAGATTGAAAAGACAGGCTATGAGTAGGCCAAGGAAATCAGGGAATACTAGGTTCATGAACATTATTCATGCTTTATCTTCTCTTGAGATTCCATTGCCACCTCTTTTACTCAGATATCACTAACTATGGCTTACTGATCCTTTCTCATATGCCAGGTATTGTATTAACTATCTTTACATATAATCATCACATTTTTCATCACAACTACAGTCGGGGGAAGGTATTAGCCTGAGTTTACAGTGGAGAGTCTTACCACAGGGTACACAGCTAATTGCTAATACAGTTGAGTTCAGAGCCCAGGCCCATTTGATTACAAAGCTTCTATTCTTCATCAAACCTAGAAACCCTACTCATCTCAGACCCTCACATGAATACCAGCTTTTTCTGTCTAAGCCCAGCTTGCCAACAGATGGCCAATCTCCTACCCGTCTTTCTGCAGCTAGTGCTATTCATCTCTGGGTACTAATTATCTTCTCCCCTTTGCTAGAATTGCTTATCCAGCTTCTAATGACCAGGTTGTGAAAGCCCAGAAGACCTATTCATGTGTCCTAAGGCATCCAGCGCTGTACTTTTCTCTGGGTCAAGGCTCGTATTGTTTGAATTGAGCTAAGTTTTCTCCCTTTGCTATGGCTTATCACAGACATACACCTGCATCACCTCAGAGTGGACGTGGAAACAGGAGCTCTGGCGAAGATATCTCAGGAACTACCTGGAAAGGCTTTGCCTTTGTCAGACTCCCAAGAATCTAATTAATTAATTTTGAGCAAATCAGCAACTCTTTGGATTTATTAAATCACTTTTTTTCATACCTGAGTTTTATAATGTCTGGGATAAAAAGAACAGAAGTGGATACCTGGTGATTACAGACTTTTAGGTCTCAGAAGAGAATGGTGAAGAATATCCAACTCCTTTATTTTATCAATGAGAAGAGTGAAGACTAAGGAGGTTTCGTGAGTTCCTTAAAGCCACAGAGCAAGTTAAGGGCAGACCTTTAACTGAAGATCTCTTGATTCCAAGTAAATTATCTCCTATATTGATGGCTTTGAGCTTAGAGGTGATGTGCTCCTTCTTTTCACCCAACGTTGGAAGCCCTATAGCATCTCTGACTGATGGGAACAGGTGCTGCTTGTGAGCACAGAGCAGGAACTCATTATCTCTGAAGCAATCTATTCCATTTTAAATTAAAGTTCCCTCTTTTAATATAGTATTTTTTTAACGTTTATTTATTTTTGAGACAGAGAGAGACAGAGCATGAACGGGGGAGGGTCAGAGAGAGGGAGACACAGAATCCGAAACAGGCTCCAGGCTCTGAGCCGCCAGCACAGAGCCCGACGCGGGGCTCGAACTCACGGACCGCGAGATCATGACCTGAGCCGAAGTCGGCCGCTTAACCGACTGAGTCACCCAGGCGCCCCTAAAGTTCCCTCTTTTAAATCCAATATAACTTTACAGTTATGTCTGTTGTTCTAAACACCAGAGTTTCCCTGGGCTCCCTTGTCTTGAAGCTGTCCTCTTTTCCATCCACATGCACTCTTGCATTCCTGCCAGTCCTAAGACTTTAAATACATCTGTCTGTTGAAGACTTTCAAATTCAGGTCTTTAGAGCATTCTTCTCTGAATTCTGGATCCATGTACAACTGCCTGCTGGACACCTGCCTTTGGATGTCTAGTAGGCATCTCAGATTTAATACCAAAACACAGAGTCGTCATTATACCTTCCCATGAAAAAGCTCTCCCCTCCCCCACAGTCTTCTTTATCTCATGAGACTTTATTTTTTCAGTTGCCTAGTCCAGGACCCTGAAGTCATCCTGATGCGTCTTATTCTCTTCTGTTGTGCGTCTAAACCATCAGCTACCCTGTTGGCTCAACTTTAAAATGACTTCCAGAGTCCAGCAAATTCTCACCAACTCCGGTGCTCTCGTTGTAGTCCAGGCTATCAATTTGTCTTGCACAGACAACTCCCCCACCACCCTGCCCGCACAAACCGTTCTCAAAGCAGCTGGAACATAAATCAGCATCCTCACTGCGGTCTGTAATCTCCTCACCACGATCTGAGAGCTCCAGCTTTCTGTCTTTGTTTCTCACTCAGGCTTGGCTAGGTACCATGCCTCCTCACCGTGCCTCGAATGTGCCACACGAACTCCCACCTCCAGCTCTTTGCACTTGTACTTGCCGGCCCTCTGATCAACACACTCTTCCCTCTGTCACGTCCACCCACCCCCGCCCCCTCGGATGCCTTCACTTCTATGCCCACCTATCAGAGAAGTTTTTGCTGACTACCGTCTCTCCAATACATTATCCCAATACTCTGATTCATTTATGTTCATTCCACTTACTGCTATCTGACAAATTACGCATGGACATGTTTGTTTTTTGCTTTTGTTTTTTTTTTAGCCTCTGCATATCACACAAAAAGTGTGAGCTCAATGAGAGCTGGGAGTTCATTTTATTTTTGTTGTTTCCTGCAGTTTTCCTCAGCATCTAGAATAGTGTCTGCAAAATGTAGTGCAATAAAGAAATATTTGTTAAATGAATTTCTCCTTCAACTTTGCCATTTAGCCAGGTCTTTTATTTGTGCTGTGTTATTTCTGCAACGGGTTGGCGGGAATTTGCCTTTATTCTAATCAATACCAGAATTTTAGTTTGGGGTCGTTAGGCAAAGTTGGCAAAATCTCCCTCAATCTGGATATTTGTCATCCTGCATTAATTTTTTTTTTTAAGTTTTTATTTATTTTTGAGACAGAGAGAGACAGAGCATGAACGGGGGAGGGTCAGAGAGAGGGAGACACAGAATCTGAAACAGGCTCCAGGCTCCGAGCTGTCAGCACAGAGCCCGACGCGGGGCTCGAACTCACAGACCGCGAGATCGTGACCTGAGCCGAAGTCTGATGCTTAACCGACTGAGCCGCCCAGGGGCCCCCATCCTGCACTAATTTATGATTATTGTTAATATTAGCCACGGTTACCATATATTGAACTTCTACATGATTATCATTCTGCCAAGTATTTTACAATATTATTTTACTCCTTCCAATGACTGAAGTCTACAGCTTTGGGCAGAGTGGTCTCTACTTAGCCACTTTATGGCAGTGCTGGAGGTAAACTGGATGCTTGGAGTTTCTAAAACAGAAGTGGAGATTAGCGCGCCGCCATTTCTGTGAATGCTTTCCGTAGCTTGGCATCATATAGCGATGATGAAAAGACCAATAGCAATTGCTGCTATCTGTTGAGCACTTACCGTATGCCAGGCACTGTGCTTGGCACTGTACAAAATCTCATTTAACGTGCACAACAGTTTTATAAAGTGGATGTTACCCCTGCTTTCTAGGAGAGGAAACTGTGCAGGGTGGGCATTAGTAGGGTACAGTTGGTACGCCATCCAGGTCTCCTTTCCTGGGCTGGAAGTACTGTGTCGGTTACCAGTTTGTTGCCTCAGCTTCCAAAGCACTTTTCAGGATATGCTCTGTGCTCAGTGAATTCCAGTAGAGGGCGCTGCAGGGACGCTGCAGGTGTGTGCGTTGGACAGGGGGTGGGGGGGAGAGCTCTTTTGCCCGTTTCAGAGTGGTGCTGGAGGTTGGTGGTGTGGGTGAAGACTTAGCCTAGCCTTAATCTTTCCTCAGGCCTCTTGACAGAAACCAGCATGGCTCACGCCTGACCCCGCTACTCCTGCCAGCACCCCGATTTCCACCCACATTATCAGTCGCTGCTCATCTGCTCCCCGCTTGCCCTCTGCACTCCAGAGGGTGGTGGTCTCCTGCTTGCCCAGCAACCCAGACCGCATCCCGCTGGGCCAGACCAGTGCATTTCCCTGCTATCTGGGGGCTGAACCACATTTTTCTTCCAGTTTGCCCTTCCTTGGATTCTCTCCCTCAGCCCTAGTGTGTGATACAGTTTTATCATAGTAATTATTTATATTAAAATTTTTCTGTTTAACCTACTGTGTGATTCCTATATCCAGATTGGATCCAGATTGCTATAGCCCCAACTCATAGCTGCTACAAGCATGGCTGGCAAACTCACAGCTGCCTCCTTCCTCAGATTATTGCCCTCAGCCAGTGGGAGGTGCTTTGTCCAGGAGGTTAGCGCACCCCTCGATTCTTCCCCTCCACCTGTGGGCCAGGGCCAGTGACTAACCCACAAAAGCCAGCTCCTTGGACTACAGGCAGGGACAATTCTGTGGTACATTTACCTTCCAGTGTTCCCCTACAGATCAGGTCACGTTTAAACTTTCCTAGAAATCATGTCATTTCTCCCATCCTCAATTCTGTTCCCTTTATTCTCTTAGAAGCTTTTCCTGAGAGTACTCCCTCAATAAATTAGGTATATCTTAATCCTTGTCTCAGGCTCTGCATTTAGAGAACCTAACCTCAGACATGTACCAAGGCCACAGAGCTAGAAGGTAATGAAGATGGTGATTGTACTAGGTTTATATGACTCCAGATCCTATATTCTTAATCATTACTTTCTCACGATTGAGGTGCTCTCCCACTTCTAGCATGTTCTCCCTGACCCAGTATGTCATCTGTGCTGAGCCCTCTTGGCTTTGAGGATGGACTGTCTTTGTTTCAGAGTGAAGTTTGTGATCACTGGTCAACAATATCCAAGGCCTGTGCCCACTGTTACGAAAGGTCCACAAGCCCCTTATCCATTCCACGGAGCCTTACATACCCCTGCTGTTATTGCCTTGGCCCTGTATCTCACTCCTTTCCTCCACCAATGAGTGTGGGTCAACATCCTGATCGGAGCTCTACCTTCCCAGTTCCCTGAAGTGAGTCTGCTTCTTTAGCAAAATCATGCCGCGCTTATCCAATCATGTTTATTAAGGGTATACTAGTTCTCTGTGCGTTAGGAATTGTGCACTGGCATTTGCTAAAGTTCAGAAACTAAGGTGACAGCTTGACCGCCTTTTAGTAAATAATAGTTTTTATTGGGGGCCATAGCAGCGGGTTTATTTATAACTCTGCTAACCATACACTAGCACTTAATAGGTTGTTGGGGGGGAGACTGTCAAAAGGCTGTTCGGGGACATAGGAGAGCTAGAAGGACCTGGATTTACGAGAGATTGTGTCAGTCTTGAAGATAATTGGGGCAACACTGCATGAGAACAGCTTGTTTCGGCCCATTCCATTTTCAGGCGCTCTAACACATAGTGAAAGATTCAGCAGACAAGTCAACAAGTCTTGGATTTAATTGTCTCTTTTCCATGATCCCAACATGTATTCTGGTTTTGTGGAGTGCTCTTTGACCACCACATGCAGATTCTTTGGGGGATTTCTCAGTCTAGCCAATGCTCCCCAGTCGACCCAAGGTGACGCCTGTTTTCTCAATTGGTAGCAATTACTTAATAGTGACACAAATTCTCTCCCTTCTTCAAAAAACAAACTAATAAATTAAGAACTGTTGTTCCTAGTAGGCTCTCCATTTCCTTAGAGAAGCAATGTATTCCACTGAAGAAGGTGGTTCCACTCTTGAGCATTGCCACATTTTCTTTGTGGCTGGATGGAATGTAGCTGTAGCTAATTCAGTCACATTTTTAGTTGTCCCACAGTTAGGTGAAATTATTAGCCATCCCTACAAAGTATCAGCAACTATAAATCGAATGTGCCTTTGAAGGCAGCCGAATCCAACTGGGAATTGAGAAATTAATAGGAACTTAGAATAATGGGCATGCTCGCAATGAACCATTTATGGGTTCAGAAACCTAGTTCCTCTGGTAATTTGAATGAGCAGTTTTGCTAATAAAGTTTGTCTATGTTTAGTGAACCCGTCATTCACAAACAACTTGAATTATCACTTTCCCATCAAATTTTGCCCTTTCCCTTAGCTTGCTGGCTCTGGGAGCTAATTTTCTCCATGCAGGCAAGGAATGGAGAGAGAAAAAAATAGGAAGAGGTTTTAGTACCAGCTGAGGCAAGCTGGCCTCCATCGACCTCAGGGATGAAGTGTGTTTATTTTATGCAGGTCATGGATGAAATTCAAATGGTGCTGCGTTTATTTGAAAGGGCAGATATTCTCAATTGAAATTCCCAAATATGATCAATATCTACCGGTAGTTCTTGACCCTTTTACTTAGTAGATCTGCACAGGCCATGGTGCGCACTTCTCTGACTACAGTGGATTTTAACTTCCTGAACACGAGCAAATGTCACTGGCAGCTTCAAAATTTTAACAATTATAGTGATTCCTCATACTAAGAAAGCGAGTTAGAGTCTGACTGCCACCTTGATGTACACGCTCTGGCCCCTTTTGTAGAACTTCTGTTTTCCCCATCCAATGGAAGTGTCCGCCCCTCAAGGAGATACCCATTCCCAAATACATTGGGAACCGCTTTGCATTCTCTGCTGTTTCCCCAGTGGTTAGAGTGGTGTTCTCAAGGAAACAGCTGTCAGGAGGGTTGATTTTTCCATTTGGCCCCTGAGGTTGCAGCAAGATGGCGGCGGGCCAGGCCCAGGGCACTGAGGCACCCTGGAAAGATGAAGAAGCAGTCAGGGATCTGGAGGGCAGGGTGACAGGCTGAGAGCATGGCTCTGTGCATGCAAAGCATAATGATGAACAGCTCAAACTGTGGGTTTTCCAACTACGTTGTAGCTGTGTGAGCAGAGAGCCGGTATTTGATATCTCTGAGACCGTTTCTTCATCTTGAGTTAGAAAATGATGACAGGGTGCACCTCATGAGGTCATTGTGAGGATCAACTGAGGGATTCATTGTAAAGTCTTAGCACAGCCCCTTTTGGTGGCTAATGTTTCTGCTTGTGTACTGTTATCATCACCGCTGATACAGGTCAAGGGGGAAATAATCCGCTTTTGTTGAAAAACATTGTTTCAGTGTATCTGGTCACTATGGCTTAAGAAAGTTCACCTTGCATGTCTGTAATTTATCAAAATCTGTTGTGTTCCAACTTTTAAAGCGGGTGACCAATTCGAGACCAGGTGATCACTCATACACAGATATGAGTAGTTGTAATTAACAACGTACATTGCTGTCCAGAGGCAAAGCATTTTAAGAGTTTGAAAAGGTTGCCTTTAGTAGATGAATATTTTCTTTTCTAAGCAATTTTATTTTTTTTTTATTTGTTCCTCAAAACCCTTGTCCAGGAAAAATACATACTGGTTTATGTATTTATAAGAAATACTTAGATAATTTTTACTGAGTGCCAAGCAAGTTCTATGGCCGTACAAATATTAACTCAGTTAATCTTTATTATAATAGTATAAAGTCTCTTCTATTATTATCCCCTTTTTGCAAATACATACATTGGGGCAGAAGGGAATTAAGCAAGTTCCCTAAGATCCTCCTGTAGGTAGTGAGCTTTCCAGGCAGGATTCACATCCAGGCAGGCTGGCTTCAGAGTCTGTGCTTGTAGGTGTCAGAATAGGTTGGTCTAGCCCTTTTGTATTATGAGACTTTTAAGTGACAGGAGTTGGAGGGGTGTTGGGGGGGGGGGGGGGGATGGGTTAAATGGGTGATGGGCATTAAGGAAGCACTTGTTGGGATGAGCACTGGGTGTTATATGTAGGTGCTGAATCACTAAATTCTATTCCTGAAATCATTATTACACTATATTTTAACTAACTTGGATTGGAACAAAATTAAAAAATTTTTAAAAAGAAAAGTATATTTTTTACAAAGCGCGCTTCCCTTTGAGTTATTGTAATTAGAAGTATTTAAGCAAAGGATGCAATAAAAAGGATTTAAAAAAATTAATGACAAGAGTTGAGATTATTTAACTTGTTCTGTGCGTCTTTCAATATGAGATTTCGGGGCTGACATACAGTCACCTTTTTTAGTCAGTTTAGGACTGTGGCAGTAATCAGTAATTCTCCCTTTGCGTGAGACCATGCAACAGAGTTAGGGAAGCAGGGAACGCCGTAAAGTGGGGTTACGGACTCCATCTTCAGAATCTGTGTGACTTATTAGGAGCCACTGGAGTTGAGTGAATGAACCTGTTTTCTTCGATCTAAATGAATCTAAACTAGATTCTGAGGCCTTCGGGGTTCTGAATCACCTTACGAGTCTCTGCTTCATGATTCAAAGGGATTCTGTTCGGCACAAATAGAAGTCCCTTACAATGAGACCAGATATTACCATTTAGTTTCTGTTTTTTTTCTTCTGATAAATAATATCTGAATTTTAAGAAATTAAAAAACTCCACCAACCATAATGAACCCTCCATGGATTTAGGCGATTTTTTTATGCTTCAACTGGCTTGATAATGCTTTTGAAGACGGTGATGGACTTCTCTGTCTTCCCTCTTGAGTGATGACCCCTGACCCACTGACAGTGGGATGCTTTTACAAGACCATCTGGCCATGGTCTTAGTTTGAAAAGTACCGTGAGCTTTCCTTGGCTGTATGTTCTCTTGGGTTTTCTCCTACATCACTGGCGACTTTTCCTCAGCTTCTTTGCCATGTCCTCCCCTTTTCTGAGACTTCATAAAGTTGGAGTGTCCCAGAGCTCAGCCTTTGAGCAGATCATGTAACTCCTCTGCTGACAGTGCTCTCTTGACTCTTCATCTGAAGTCCTTGTATTAAAACCCTTTATCATCTGGCCCTTCCTCTCTCTCTGGCCTCCTTTCCTTTTGTTAGATTGTTAGCGTTGCCATAACACAGTCATACCAACTGAGTGGCTTAAGCGACAGAAATGTATTGTCTCACAGCTCTGGAGGCTGCAAGTCTGAGATCAAGGTGTCAGCCGGCCTCCCTCTTGAAGGCTCTAGGGGACGCCATGTTCTGGGCCTGTCTCCTGGCTTTCTTTCTTGGTTTGGGGCTACATCACTCCAGTCTTCACACAGTGTTCTCCCCGTGTGCATGTCTGTGTCCCTTTTCACAGGGACATTAGTCCTACTGGACTAGGGGCCTGCCCTAATCCTACTATGAGTCATTTTAATTAATCACATCTGCATTGGGTCTATTTCCAAATCAGGTCACGTTGTGAGGTACTGGGAGTTAGGACCTCAGCATATGAGCTCTGGAGACACACAGCTGAACTGCTAGCACTACTATGCTTCTCCTTGTTCACCGTTGGGCGCCATGCTGCCTTCTTTGCTGCTCCTTGAATATTTGGATGTGCTCTTCCCTTAAGGCCTTTGCATTGTCTGCTCCCTCTGCCTGGAGCATCCTCACACCCCAGCTGTCCACGTGATTCACAAGGTGCCCCCTTCTTAAGTCTGCCTTCAGATAAGCCCTCAGTAATGTTTCCCTCTCCTGATCATCCTATTTAAAGTCATGCCTCAACTCCTCCCCTTACCCACCCAGTTCCCCTTGTCTATTGCTTTTTTTTTTTTATTCTGTACTATTTACCATCCTCTAACATACTCGATGATTTGCTTCTTGCTAGGTTTGTTGTTTATTGTTTGTCTTCTCCCCACCCTGATACTGGAATGGTAAGCCCAATCAGGGGCTCTTTGTTTTATTCTCTGGTGTATTCCAGGCACCTAGACCAACAGTCCCTGGGACGTAATAGCAGCTCAAAAAATGTGTGCAGCTTTCTCATTTTACTTTGTGGGTTTAGTTGTAGAAATGCGTATTTTAATACACTGGAATAAGACAGGTGGGAGGGTGAAACATATCTTAAACTATTTTATTGAGCACCACCACTTTCTCGTAATACCCTGCTTGGGACTTTTAGCCAAATGTCACACTCATGATGACTGCCAATCCTGGAGGGGGCTTGCTGTCCCTCCCTTCTGAGAGATCAAGGCATTTTACCCTTATGGGATGAAACTAAAATCCTCCCAATGGGACAATTAGAGGCCTCTCTGGACCCGTTTCCACTGTCATTAGTAGGTAGAGAAGCAGTCATTGAAGCTCCTGGAAGAAACTGATAGATTGAGAAGTCAGGCATCATGACTTTCTGTGATTTTTCCTACTAGCGTCAAAAAGCAAAAAGCTCCTAAAGTGACCACAGAGTGCTCTGGGAGACATTTCTTTGGCTTCACTAGAGTGGATGAGGTTTAAATGGCCCACAGATGTCACATCCAATTTTCTTAATAATCTCATCAAGGCCTCTCCTAGGTCCCTGGTAGCCAAATGTCAGGAGTGATTCCCAGCAGAACCACTGAGTTAGGCAACTCACTGTGCATTTCTTGGTCTTAAACTCCATCGTTTTATATTAAAATTATCTGCGATCATCCCTTGTCCTCACAAATATTGTCTGTTTGGTATGAGCCTCTGTCCTCATAGAATGTGGAGTTTAATGATGGCAAACAAGTCTTACCCAATGTTGGTTTTCACTCTGGCGCCCGCATGGATGCTGGCCCGTAGTAGATGCCTGGAAATGCTTCTTAAACTCCAGCCGAAGTACAGCCACAGGGCATAGCTCACGTCTCATGCAGTTTGCATCACCACCGAGCCTGGCCTTGGCCATTTTGGTTTAGTTTCTTCTCGAACTCAGGAATCAGTGCTAAAATACCACCTGAAATAAAAAATCAATGCTGAAATACCACTTTAAGCCATTTACCTGTCAGGTGGAAGATTTGGCAGTCTATAGGAGAGCCTGGAAGTGTGTTTCTGACATCATGAGGCCCAGGAGGTGAACGTTCTCAGCAAGGCTTCAAAAACGGAGCAGACGTCACAGGGGAAGGCCTGGCCACACAGATGTGGGAAACATGCCATTGATTTTCTTCCAGCCACATTCATTCATGGATGGCAACATTATCCATGACCGACCATAAAACAGCAGGGGTACCAGGAGGTAGCAGCTGACTGAGGCAACACATTTGATCCCTGAATCCACAGGTAATAAACCCATCTTATTCCTTGTGTAGCCACCTGTCATTTGCTTCCTGAACCATGTCTCCTTTTTCTCTCTATCCTGTTGGTGCTGTCCACATGAATCCATCTAGAAGAAAACACTGGGTGTGTTTGACTACAGAGGTAGTTCATTATGATAGGGATGGATTCTTTTCTGCAGATGAGGATTTATCAGGAACGTAATGAAGCTTAAGCTTTCAGGGCCTTTCACTTGCCTTGGTACGGGCCCTAGCGTGCCCCATTAATCATTTCTGTTTATAAAATTTTCAAAAGTAATATATTTTAACCACAATAGGCTTATTGTACTGTCTCTTTCCATTCTAATTTTTCCTCTGCCATTGCCATAGTTTCCTTTTGTTTGCTGCAGGCAGTTTTGGGATCCAGCCAACGTGGAAATATTTATTCAGTTTGGGTTGAGCAGAATATATTTATGTAGTTTGCAGTAATTTCCAGGTGTAGCTATTGCTAGTTATCCTGGTGTAGGAATGAATGGTTTGTGAGAAGATTCGGGCCACCCACTCCGTGAGTCATCAGGTGTTAGGACACTCAAGAGCAGGGCTGGGGACCTTGCCGCGGGATGCTATGATGCCCACACCGGACTTATCTGAACATAGGAGGAGAAAGGAGGATTGAAACAGACAGAACCAACAACCTGTCTGTAAAAAGTATCACAAAGAAAATGTCAGGCAGTCCGTTAATAAAGCCGTTATGTTATTCTTTTTCTTTTTAATTTTTTTTTAATGCTTATTTTTGAGAGAGAGAGAGAGAGAGAGAGAGAACACAAGCAGGAGAGAGGCAGAGAGGGAGACACAGAATCTAAAGCAGGCACCAGGCTCCGAGCTGTCAGCACAGAGCCTGACTCAGGGCTCCAACCTGTGTACGTCGAGATCATGACCTGAGCCGAAGGCAGACGCTTAATCGACTGAGCCGCTCAGGTGCCCCAAGCCATATGTTATTCTTCAGGATTTGGTGATGTTTGTGTTTGCCACCTTCTACAATTTGTCTTTTTTGTGATTATTCTCATCCTAACTGCATTTTTATTTTTTTCTTACAAAATTCCCCCTATTTTAAAAAAGCTTTAGGACTTCCAAAACCTGCATCTTCCCAGCCTCTGCCTTATCAATTCTTTTGCTTTTGCTGCATTTTTACACGTCCTCTGGGGTCAAAGGTACAAAAATTTCAAATAAAGTTTAATTTCATTTTCAGTTAATATTAGTAATTCCACTGGCTTTTGCAACTTCTAAAAAATGTGTAGATGTTAAATAATTAATCTTTATGAAGTCTCTGAGTATAAGAAAAAATAACATTAACATCACATTTTTATAGGACCAAGTGGAGTCAGGTGACTTGAATAGGTTTTCATAGCCTTAAAGCTTCTATAAATTACCTGAGTTCTTTTCTATGTGCCTTCCAAATGAAGCCATGTTTGTCTACATAGAAAATTACATTTTTACATTAGAAAATGTTTTTTTTTTTCTGGGGCGCCTACATGGTTCAGTCTGTTAAGCATCAAACTTCGAATCAGGTCATGATCTCACAGTTCATGAGTTTGAGCCCCGCGTTGGGCTCTGTGCTGACAGCTCAGAGCCTGGAGCCTGCTTCGGATTCTGTCTCCCTCTCTCTTTGCCCTCCTCTTCTCATGCTCTGTCTCTCTGTCTGTCTCTCTCGCTCTCTCTTTCTCTCAAAAATAAACATTAAAAAATTAAAAAAATGTTTTTTTCTAATTATTTGCAGATATTATGAGAAAATTGCTAAATGCCATTTTTGCTGAATGCCTTTATTCCATATATATTGTAGATACGTCAGTTAAAATAAATGATATAGCAAAAAAACCCTCAAATTTGGGGGAGAAAAGATGGTGGTGACATGTTTAATCTTTTCTACTTGAACTAGAATTGATTAATTAGGATAGGTCAAAGCATGTGCATTTGTGTACCAAGGATAATTCCGTTTGGCGTTTCCAATCATCAGCATAACTGTAGTAAAGGTTTCAGAATACATCAGTAACGCCTTGTACAACTGGCTGCGGTGTGACAAATAGTACCAGCTCACCCTTGAAATAAATTGCACCCCAAGAAAAATAGTGATAGTAAGCTTTGATAAACGTAAGTGGTTCAAAAGAACTTTCCAGCTCGAGTGTAAGCCAGTTGTAGAGACTTTGAAACCTTTGAAACTTCTGCTTTGACCAGATAAATCTGCGGCAAGATCAGTAGCATCCATTTTGTTGAGGATACATTTTAGGATGAAGCCCATGTGGGGGATGAAAGAAAGCCTCCATATTATGCTTTTCTAATGAAAAACACCTGGATTTCCTGTCCCCAGAGATTTCCCAAGTGACTCCAGTGTGTACTGCCCTATGCACATGTAGACCTTGATCAAGTCCCTGAACTTCTTTGGGTTTCAGTTCCTTATTTTATAACAAAGGTTTGGAGCCCCATCTCCAACTCTCTTTCCAGCTCTGACACAAATATTCTGTGGTCTTTATCTCTACCTATGTACTAAATGGGTCAGATTCCTAAGGGAGAGAGTAATTAGCACTCTACGTGTCGTAGATGTTGTGGGAGAGGTAGATACCCCTGGAGCCCTTAAGATTACACTGAATTATTATTGCTTGACACTTGGGCAAGAGCTACTGGAGAGGAAAATTCTGGCTTGAGAACAGCAATTCCAAACATAGGGCATTAGAAGAGTTTCACATTATACAGCAATTATCTAAGATCTTTATGTCAGATTAAATTTGCATGTAGCTAAAATTACCTACCACTGTCTCCTATGAAGTAAATATATTGTGGACTGATATTTTGTCTTTTGCTATCACAGATTTTCCCCAGCATTGAACAGGTAACCAACTCTTGAGTTGAGTCTCTAATAAAAAATTACGTAGTTGCCTTACGTTTTAGGGACACATTATATTACATCTTACATGATCGTTTGGGACCACAAACATGAAACTACAAACTTCTGTCCCAGTCACTCAAGGACTCACCATGTACTTAACCATTTTCTTGTATTTTTCTGGAAAAACAAATTTTTTAATAATTTCTGCCTTTTTAAAGGTTGTACTGCTACATTACTTTCTAATTTCATCTCAAATATTTTAATCTTTAATGTCTTTTCTTAGGAAAAAAGATATGCAAAGTCAAGGGTGGGAAAGATCAAAAATTATTTGAAATCATATAAATCATATTTGGAAATGCACAGAGGAGTTAATAAAGGCAGATGAAGACCTGTGGTGAAACATCTTTCATTGATTTGTGCTTCCTTGTAGGAGAATGTGTGCATATCTTGAGAGAGAGAGCCAAGATTTCTGTTAAGATCAATTGGCATTGAGTGGTTATTCTCTTAGTAAAGTTTTTTTATATGGGAAACAGAACAGCCTAACTCACACAGGAGACCATTTTTTTTTTCTTGGACATTGAATAAAAGCAAATTCTGACTTGTTTCAATGTTGAGTACATTATATGTTCCAGTGTAGAAGATATTTAAATGTATCCAGCCATTAAGTTAGTGAAGCACTTGACAATGTAATCCATTAAGAAGTGCTTGTGAAGTCTATGAAAAATTAGACTAGTAATGTTTTTCTTGTCTCCTGAACTATATTTGCCTTGGAAATTATGAATCTTAGCTATTCTATGTTTAAAGATAAGTAAGACTTTTACAATGATCTGAGATGTTGTTCTCTGTCCTTTTCAAAGGGATTCCTTCCCACAAGGATGAGAAGAATTGACTTTTGTTAAGGTTCACCTTGATTTTTTTTTTTTTTTAATATATGAAATTTACTGTCAAATTGGTTTCCATACAACACCCAGTGCTCATCCCAAAAGGTGCCCTCTCAATAATCACCTTGATTTTTAAAAATTTTATGAATTTTCTTAATTTTTAACTTTTATTTGAGTGTAGGTGGCACACAATGTTACAACATGTCAGGTGTAAAACATAGTGATTCAACTTCTCTGTATGTTACGCTATACTCACCACAAGTATAGCTACTATCTGTCCCCACACAACACGATAATAATATCACTGATTGTATATATTGCCTATGCTGTGCTTTTGATTCCTGTCTGTGACCTATTTAATCCATAACTTCAGAAGCCTTTATCTCCCTCTCCTAGCGCCTATTTGCCCATCCCACGTTCCCCTTCTCTCTGGCAACCACCAGTTTGTTCTCTGTATTTATAGGTCTGATTCTGCTTTTTGTTTGTTTATTCATTTGTTTTGTTTTCTTTAGATTCCATACATGAGTGAAATCATATACTATTTGTCTTTCTCGGTCTGACTTATTTCACTTAGCATGATACCCTCTAGGTCTATCCATGTTTTTGCAGATGGCAAGATCTCATACTTTTTAATGGTTGTGTAGTTCCATATTGTGTGTGTGTGTGTGTGTGTGTGTGTGTGTGTATCACATCTTTATTTATGTACTGATGGATACTTAGGTTACTTCCATATCTCGGATATTGTAAATAATGCTGCAGTAATCATAGGGGTGCATATATCGTTTTGAATTAGTGTTTTTGTTTTCTTTGGGTAAATACCCAGTAGTGGAATTATTGGATCATATGGTATTTATAATTTTAATTTTTGAGGAACCTTCATACTGTTTTCCACAGTGGCTGTACCTTTATGTTGCCACCAACAGGGCACATCAAAGGTTCCTTTTACACCACATCCTTGCCAACACTTGTTATTTCTTGTCTTTTTTATTTTAAGGCTCACTTGGTTTTGATTTTTTTAAAAATTTTTTTAATGTTTATTCATTTTTGAGACAGAGAGAGACAGAGCATGAATGGGGGAAGGTCAGAGAGAGAGGGAGACACAGAATCTGAAACAGGCTCCAGGCTCCGAGCTGTCAGCACAGAGCCCGACGCAGGGCTCGAACTCACGGACCACGAGATCATGACCTGAGCCGAAGTTGGACGCCCAACCGACTGAGCCACCCAGGCGCCCCTTGGTTTTGATTTTTAACAGAAGTATGAACAGACTTCAGTTCTTTTACCAAGCTTGGAATCACCAGTCATTCTCAAGGATATATTTTGGACAAGGTGTTGCTAGGTACTGTACTAATGGATGCATCCATGCATAATGGCCCAGCTTGTGACATTTTGAGGGACATATAGCTTATAGTTATGTTGGATATATAGAACTCTAACAAGAGATGGAAAAAGATAGAGTGGAGTAAAAGACAGTTCAGTTGAAGAAAAGGGAAGAAAGACAGAGGTAACCATGATGAAGAAGCAAGAGAAAAAGAGGGTCTGAATCAACACTGATGTGGTTTCAGGAATAAAACAAGATAAAGGTGGAGGCAAAAGCTATAGTCGCAATATGGAGAATTGAATGCTAACCTGAGAGGTTTGGACTTTATTCCCAGTCTCTGAAATTAAATGCCAATGTGGAGGAAGATTTGAAGAGACATAATAGAGTTCAGAGTGTTAGAACAGGAAGGAAGAGTCCATAATAATCCAACCCATTGTTTTACAAACAAGGAAACCGAAGAGAGAGAGGTTAATTGATTTACCAGAGGTCACATAGAATATTAGTAACATAGTAAGGGCAAAAACCTGTCTGCTGACTCCCATCCTAGAAATCTTTCCATCACATCATGCTATTCGAGGCTATTCAAGGTCAAAGACTTCAGATATGACTGCTTCTTGAAAATGCAGTAGTAGATTGACCTAATGGTGATTGTTTTTTTAGTATCTTGTTTTTTTCCTCAGGACTTCTAAGAATCATAGCCTTTTTCCTGATTCCTGAATGTGGTGTGTATATTTCCTGTAATAGCTTGCCCTTCTTGTGTAAAGTTCAGTTCTCCTTCTTACAAAATGATTGGCTTACTGCACGGCTTGTGGAAGGTAGTATGTTTTATTGATGTGGACTTGAGAGTTCCTTGTGAGCCTTAACCCCTGGAGTAGGCTTTCTCATCTATTCTAGGACTCCTTCTGTTTCCTGTACTCTTACATTTGTAGATAATTGATGTGGACACTATTTATGTCCATGATCCAGGACGAAAGTGAGGATAAAACATTATTTTCCCCAATAAAGTATTTTGGCTCTTGTGGTAGGTCAGGTGTATGGACAATCCAGTGATTTTAAGTGAGTCTTACTGTTTGTGTGTTCACAGATGTTTATTATGAATTTGCCGCCTATGAAAAGTGATACCATGAGTAGACCACATTGTGAGGAGCTGCAAATATAAATTTTGAAATAATCTTTTTGATTTGAAATTCCTTGTGACCATGTGGAACTGCCTCTACTCTTGGACGTTCCTTCCAATGGTGTAAATATCAAACGCTTCTCTCGTAAGGCATAATTTGAAAAATGCTTCCAGCCTTCATGCTGGGAATACAGATTTCATTGGGGAGTGCTTCAGTTAGCAGCAGTGTTGGGAGGATAGCTTTAGGAAAGGCGTTGCCTGCAGTATTTATTTTATAAAATGTCTGCATATACTTGGTACAATTATATAAATTTGGATTTGTGTGTGTGTGTGTGTGTGTGTGTGTGTCTTCGAAATTCCCCTCCTGGGTCCTGCAAAAGGTAGATTTGATCAGTCATGGTTGGAATACCCAGAGACTTTTTGCCTCAAACTTTGGTGTTGGTACTTGGTATTGGTCATGGTATTGGTATTTGGTGCTGGGTGTTTTGTGAGAAACAAGACCTTCAGAAGAAGGTATAGTTTCTATACTCCTTGTCTTGATAAGGCCTTGGCACTAAGAGAGCAAGTCATACTTGGGACCATGGTGCTTTGTTTAGCATTATGCTTTCTGTTCTAGCACTGCATTTACACACACATACACATGCACACACCCAGGAGAAGAAGAGTCCCTCTGCAGGGAAGGCAGCTGTCTAGTCTCTAATAGTCAGTCTATGCAGTCTGTGCTCTGCAGAGCTCTAGCAGGTGCCACTCACACGAGGCTACTAGACTATATTCTGAATCGTGCCTCCTGGAGCTCTGTGGGGCTCTGCAAAAGCAGTACTCGTCTTAAAATGTTCCCCAAAGAGTCCCAGTAACAGGAAACAACACCAGCACGCATGACATCTGCAGTTGATGCACAGTTCTGAAGATCCACAGTGTCCCACGTTCCTACAAGACCACAAGATTTAGGATCTGTATTCAGAGCCATACTCGTGGGTCTTCACCTGGATTCTCCACTGGGCTCTTTTTTACCTGAATTCGTCCAGTGACTCCTTCAAATCACTGCCTGGAAAATGTTGCTTCTACTCACTCATCTATAATATAGTGAAGGGTCATGGTTCTCCTCTAGAGCGAACATCACTCTTTGGGTGCCTCAATCTGGTTTTCCCCCTCATCTTGAAGACTAGACAAAACATCTCCCCCATCTATGTTTTCTTCTTTAGCTTATCTTGCCCCTCCTCTCCTTTTACTCATTTCTTCCTAAGCCAGGTGAAGTTGCCCTTCTCCATAGTAGTAGTGTTCTGTACCTCTAGTGAGCCAGGATTTTATTCTCTTCTCATACCAAGAGAGATGGGGAGGATGCAGAGGGAATAAGATGGTTTTACTTGACCTTTCTTCCCCAGTGAGAACTTTTGCTCCTAGAAGTGACCCATTGTCTAGATCGGGAACCAGCATATATGTGAGAACTCAAGAATTCCCAGGTCACCATGGGTTAAATCTGAATGTGAGTGCTTTGTTCCCTGTACGGAACTTGAACAGAGACACACTCACACAGGGGCACACACAGGTTATAAACAACCTAGAGATGTAAAGCATATCCACTATGTCTTATGAAACTTAGGAAAAAGAACTTAGCATAAAACAACAATAACCCCCAAACCTTAAAAACATCTTGTTGATGGCAGCAACTCTGTGGAACATTTAGCACGTACTACACACCAGGTTCTCACGGCAATCCTGCTCGTAGGCTCGGGTTACATCTCAGTAACGTGGTAAAAAGTAGTGGCCAGCGTTGGGGTGCAAGTCTGTCTGGATTCGAGAGTCTTGTGTTGCCACCATAGGGGATGCCTGTGAAAATCAAAACGCTTAGATTGGAAGGGAACTACCATTTGCCGCAACCCTCCATGCATAACGTAATGCACTTTTGTGTATTCCTCGTTCAGATCGTACGAAACTCACACGAATGAGATATAGGTGATGGTTCCAGCTTAGATCCAAGTGGAGAGAGGAGACTATTCTGCTCAGGTGACACCACCAGCAAGGGATAAGCCAGAATTTGAGTCCAGACAGAATGACTACGGAGCAGGGGTATGGAAACAGCTGCCTGCAAACCCTATCTGGCTCACCTCTTGTTTTTGAACAACACGTGAGCTAAAAAATAGCAGTTGTATTTTGTATTTGTAGATGGTTGAAAATAATACAACAAATATTTCATAACACTACTTGTTTACGTATTTTCTATGGTTTCTTTTGTGCGTTGACAGGGTTGAGTATTTGTTACTGAGACTAGATGGGCCTCAAAGCCTCAAATACTTAGTCTCTTGCCTTTTACAGAAAAAGTTTGCTGATTCCTATTCTGAGAGCCACATTCTTAACCTTTAAGCTATACTTTTTTTTTCTAATTTTTTAAGTTTATTTATTTTGAGAAAGAGAGCAAGGATCAGAGAGAGAGGGGAGAGAGAGAATCCCAGCAGACTCCCCCCTGTCATCACAGACCTTGATGCAGGGCTCAAAGTCATGAAAGTGAGATCATGACCTGAGCTGAAATCAAGAGTCGGATGCTTAACCAACTGAGCCACCCAGGCGCCCCTAAGCTATACTTTTTTCATTAGACCACGTTAGGCTGGTATTGAGTACTATTAGAATTTCTAGATTATTTTGCATCACATGAGAGTTTCAAAATGAAAATAATGATCATCTGGTACCCATTGGATGAGAGTGGCACAGATGTGAAATTTAGAAGCAGCTCAATGAAACCATAAAATAGGTTCTTTATTGTATTATAGGAAATATAATAAATGTTCTACTCACACCATTGCTAGCTCTATGATTCATTAGAAAAAATTTATCCCAATTGACAAATAAAAAGGAGGTTTTTTCATGTGCTACATCACCAGTATATTTAGCTAATTGGTATTCATTTGTATTCATCAGGTTATTTTCAAAAATAGATAAAAAGCAGAAGATGAGCTGGAAAGTCATGAATAAAGCCACACACTTAATGGTTTGGCTAAAAAGGCCTATAAGAGAGGCTAAAGGAATTAGCCTAGCTATGAAAAAAGATTGATCTCCAAGACACCTACTGTGTGCCATGCACTTTTAGGGGCAGTAACCGATTCTTTTCCTATGACACCATTTCATGGATGGGGTACCGAGGCTTAGAGGTAAAGTAATTGCTGCAAGTCCAGTCAGCTAGTAAGTGACAAAGCCAAAACTAGATCTCTGAACTTCAAGCTTGGCATCTTTTTATAAAACAAATTGGAAGACACTTATCATTTCAAGTTGTAAACTAATGTAGAATTTCTCCTCCAGTGGGAAGAGCCATTATTGGCCCTCTTACTTCTGTTTGCGGTTTATTTGTTATTCAAAGGTAGGAAAGTAGTTGAGGAAGTAAATAATAGTGCCATCAATTTGTATCTCACACACACAGAAGAGCTGAAGATGTTGACCAAAAATAATGTGTTCTAATAATTTGAGAGTTTCAATGAATTTCATTCCCGGTTTGTATAAAAGTTGTAGAGACAGCTTTCTTGATTTCCATGTATGTGACTAATTTTTACTTGGTATTGGTGGTTTTTTCCATTTTATAGTTGTAAAGAATAAATATAAAAGTTTAATAAAGTCTAAATAACCAAGGGGCCATTCCACCTTGTTTGGAACCAGATAACGCAGATATCTACTAGACTTGATGAGAAGTGAAGACAGGTGAGCCGCCCTGCCATCTTGATACTTCGTGGTTGTAGATGGTTGTGATAAAAGGTTATAGCAGAATGTATAATGTGTCATTGATGGTATGATACCAAAACTTGTGTTTTCTTTTGCTTTAAAAAAAGTTTTAATTTGGGGCGCCTGAGTGGCTCAGTTGGTTAAGCACCTGACTTTTGATTTTGGCTCAGGTCACGATCCAACGGTTTGTGAGTTCGAGCCCCATGTCGGGCTCCATGCTGACAGTGCAGAGCCTGCTCGGGATTGTTTCTCTCTCCCTCTCTCTCTCTGCCCTTCCTCACCCCTCAAAAGGAATAAAATGAACTTTAAAAAAAGTTTGAATTTTGAAATAGGTATCTTTTACAATCAGACAAAACCAATCATCTCTGAATCTTTATGTAATATAAACGTATCTTTATTTGTGCCCATAAACAAAGAGATTGTTTACATTTAGATAATTCTCAAACCTTGAAGAAATCAGACTGTGAATACTTGAGAGTGTGTACTTGCGTGTGTATCTTTTAAAAAGCTCAATTCCTGGTGGGTATGTAATTTGGCACAATGCTTTTGTTCTTTGGAAAGCAATTTTGCCATATGTGCCAGAAATTTCTGAAATGTTCTTACCCTTTCAACTCAAACTTTAACTTCTAGGAATTTGCCTTAGGACAAACGTGAAAGATGCCCATCATTATGTTAGTGAAAGAGTGAAAGTTTTTGTTTTTTTTTTTAACGTTTTTATTTATTTTTGAGACAGAGAGAGACAGAGCATGAACAGGGGAGGGTCAGAGAGAGGGAGACACAGAATCCGAAACAGGCTCCAGGCTCCGAGCTGTCAGCACAGAGCCCAACGCAGGGCTCAAACTCACGGAACGCGAGATCATGACCTGAGCCGAAGTCGGCCGCTTAACTGACCGAGCCACCCAGGCGCCCCAAGAGTGAAAGTTTTTGAATACTCACTCAGAACATACAAACATAAGAAAATGGTTAACAAACTATGGTACATCCAGTGCGTGAACTACTTTGCAATCAGTAACATGATGTTAAAAACGTGTATCTGCTGTAATGGAGAAAATGTACATTAACTGAAAATGAAGGATGCAGAGTTTTAAAAAATTTGATCGTATCTCAATATAAGATATGTGTCTGTACCTGTATGATAACACTGATCAAAATGTATTTCATTTTCCTTTATATTTATACATGTTCCCCATTAGATGACACAACTTGAGGGCAGGGATTGTCTTATTCAGTGTATTCCTTTTGTTATGCATAACGCTTGGTATGTTGTAGGCAATCTAAACTTTTTTTGGATGAATAATAAAGGTGAAAGAAAACGATCTGGTTGTCTTTAACAGAATCATGATTTTTGTATATTTTACATTTTATTTAGTACCTTATTACTTGTATGATCAGAACAGACAATTTTGAAAATATTAGTAAATTTATAGGTTAGAGAAGAGAGGAAGTATCTTTTCTGTAGAATTGCTGGTATCTATTGTGGAAATGGCTCTTTGTGATTTGGCTCTAGTTTAAATAACCCTCTCTTAATGGGCGAGCCTACAGGAACAAATCTGTTGCTTGGCTTCCTTTCTACCCCAAGGTATTCTTTTACAGAATGAAAGTACCCAACAATGCAATGCTGAATCATTATTAGCTCTAATTTGGGGGATTGAGCCTTGGGGTAATGAGTGTTTGGGGTCTCATTCTGTGAGTGCTCCTCACTGTCAGCTTTCCTTTCATCAGAGTATCTCATCTTCATTTGCAAACATTCCTTTTCTCCTAGAATCGTCTTCCACAGTGCCCTAGCCAGGTAAATACATCTCTGCCTGAGATATTAAATCAATACATCAGATTAATTGTAATGAGTTGAGACTTGACACCACAAGTGAATACACAATTCCCAGCTAAAGTCAGAGGTCACTTTGCTGAAATGCTTTAAAAATTTTGAATCACACATTTGAGATGTTTGCTCCTGTATCTCAGTTGGAATTTATTTTTAGCAAGAGAATAATTGAGAGGAATTAGTGCCACAGGTTTTTTTTTTTTTAAGAAAAATACATGGTCACGTGGAAGCCTTCTGCATGATTGGCAAACAAAACACACCTTACAGGTTTATTAACTTCAATCAATAGATTGCAGATATCCTAATGTCACTGGAATACGTCATCTCTGCTTGGTTGCCAAGAAGATAATCTGACTCTTGCTTTTATTTTCCCAACCATATCCTTCATTCAGAATCTAGAACTGAAAACCTCTCAAACAACCTCTCAACAACTTCAGCAGAGGGATTTCTGATGTAGAAAGATTGGAGCTACAGGAAAACCAAGGGTCCCTTCTAACAGAAGAGAGCTGTTGTTTGCATGTAAGACCCAAACCACCATTCCCCTGGTATACCCAGTTCATTTTATTCTCCAGGCTTGTATAGAATTGAGAGATGATCCATAGCAGCCTATAGAAGGCTTTGTGAAAATTAGCAAAAGGCACACCTGTTGGGTAGATTGTTTAGAAAAAGAGACCTCCATGGGTGATTAAGTAACACCCTGGGGCATGAGGTTGGTCACCAACCCTCTACCTCCCCTTTGGCTGGGATCTTCTGTGAAGTCACCAATGCACAGCCCTGGAAGGCGGCCACGGATAAAGGGTGAGTTTCCACCCGTTAGTGTGAGAATTGTCTGAAGCATCTGAGAGGCATGGCAGGAAAGGAACACGTCCAAATCTCCATTAGCATGGGTCACACATGTTTTGGTACCTACAGGTCTCTTAGAAATAGGTCTTGACTATTTCAGAATACCAATCCTGTTCATGCCAAATCCAGAAAGTATGAGTAACGACCCATTTTGACAAACTGCTAGTATTTGACCTACAAAATGGCAATTTCCTGTTGTTCAACCTAAATGGCTCCTTCTATCACCTGGCCATTTTTTGATGTTCTGATTATAGATGCTACTTGCCTCTTATCCTTACACCTCATGCCTTGATATTCTTTCTCTTTATGTAAACCAAGCTGGTTTCTTAAGTGCCTTCCATCTCCGCCTGACCCTGTTAATGTTAACTCTTGATACTGTTGAAAACGACTTTGATTTGATAATTATTGTTACTGTCAGCCCACTGAGAGGGTGCCAATTTCAGGATACCATAGTAAGTGAAGAACTTTTGTTAAGTGGAAAGTTTGTGTTAGAAGAGTCACCAGCATCATTTGCTAATTATACTTAGAAAAATGAAAATAAGTGGATTAATTGCTGCATAAATATTTTGCAAAATACATATAGTGCTTTTGTAGGTTATAATGCTTAGCTATGGTTTGGCTGTTTGTATGAGATAAATGAATTCTTGCCTCCTACTAAGGAAGGTTATTCCATTTGCTATTAGAAATGTAACAACGAACTTGGAGAAACTCACTCATGCTCATGTGCTTTGCTACTTTGTTAATTATAGTAAGAGAGGAAGGAAGGAAGGAAGGAAGGAAAGAAGGAAGGAAGGAAGGAAAATATCCATCCATAGAGGAATGGGTAAATAAACTGTGGTGTATACCTACCGTAGAGTAGTTAAAATGAAACAATTAGATGTACAGTTATCAGTGTGGATAGATCTGCAAAACAAAATTTACTAGGGGTAGGGAAACAGACTTCAGAATGATCCATAAAGAATCATAGAATTAAATTTAAAAATCATATAATTTTTGTAAATTTTACAAACACATAAAACATTTCTATATGCTGTTTATATATATACAAAAATGGTGAAAATGTAGAAACCAAAATGAGTTGGGTACATGCCCACTCCCGGATTTTGTGTGCTTCTAGGGGAGGAAGAGAGGGACTACTGTTGACAAAGGCATGTCAGCTGCAGCTACAATATTGCAAAATTAGAAATTAATATGGAAATATTTTAATGTTCACTAATTCTGGATGATAAGGACCTAGGTGTTGGTCACACTACTCCTTCATTTTTATATTTGAATATTTAATAATAAAAACCATGTAACAATGATTATCTGTATAAATCTGTTATAACCTAAAAAGATAAATATTACCATAGATTTTCCCTAAAAGTGCAGGAGCTGACTGCGAATCTTTCTAATGCCTCTAGATTGTCTCAGCTACTTTGAATTCACGGAGTTACAGTAATCTAAGGTGCTTAGGGAAAAGTATGCTAGTTGAATGACCTGATTTTTAAAAATAATTAGGGAAAATGGCTAACTAAAAATAGGAACACTGGCTTTTGGCGAAGATACCATTGTACACACTTTGGGAAATAGACATTGAATATTTGTTTAATAAAGAAGTTGGATTCCAACGTAGGGGCTTATATAAAGAGATAAGTAAAAAAAATAATAATAATACAGTAAAATAAACAATTTAAAAAAAGGTCACTGAATACATAATATCTGTGTCCAGATCGGGAACCGGGATGGTGGAAGGCAGGGAGAAGCCTGGTGGCACAGTCCTGGACCTCTTAGTGTAGCTAACATGAGCATCTTTTACTAGTATGTAAAGGGCTCCACAGATTCCCCAGAGAAATTTAGATTGTTGGTCTCTCTTTGAATCATTAGAAGTCTTCCTTTGTATGGGGTTTGGTCTGTGCAGCTTTGTGGCTAGCAACCACAACCATCACCACAACAGTAACAAAGTGTGGATAGTCGTACCCTGCTAAATCCCGTATCGTATATTCTCTTCTCCCCTCATCCTTTACTCACGGCCCTCTCCACGGTCCGGGTGCACCATTCTCCCAACGTCTCTATATATTCATCAACCTAAAAGCTCTTTGAACTGCATCCTGATGGGGTTTTATAGAAGCTTCATTATGGAGGCGTGATGCATTCAATCATTGGCCATTCATGACTGGTTCAACCTCCATGTCCTGAATCCTCTCTGGAAGTGGGGGTGGGGCTGAAAGTTCCAACCCTCTAATCACAAGGTTGGCTCCACTGGCGAGCAGCCCCCATCCTTAGGGGCTTTCCAAAATTCACCTCGTTAGCATAAACTCAGGTGTGGTTGAAAGGAGTTAGTTATGAAGAGTAAGACGTTTTTTACCACTCACTCATTTCATCCTGGAGTTATTTCATTCTACAGGATTTTGAGGACAAAAGATCAAATATTATAACAAAAGTTCTCCCATTGCTCTTATTGCTTAGGAAGTTATAGGAGTTTTAGGAGCTGAGTGCCAAGAAGACCATATATATTTCTCATTATGAGTCACAACCTCACATTTGAAATTAGACAGAACTATTACAATATAGCCATTTTATATGCCTGTTTCACGGTATCAGGAAAGGAGGATATGGTGTAAGTGTGAGCAATGTGTAAAATTATTCATCCAAATTGCAGCCTTAGAATGACATGGTCTCCATTAATAGGTGTTTATATAGAACATGACTAAATGGAGATAAGACAAGAAAAAAGAATATAAAGATGTAATTTTAAATATAGAAACTATTCATACCTTTTTGTGTTGACAATAGGTGTCGATATCCTGTGTGCCATACATATATTATACTAAAAAGTATTTTAATACAAATGTTAAAAAAATCAGTTAGTTTTAAAATCCAGTTGAACTTGACTTTATTATTCTCCTTTGGCTAATTGTAATTCTTCTGGAAGTCACTTATTTATATTTCAATATCTTTACCTGTATTATCGAAGGGTATGAGATTACAGGATATAAATATATTTTTGGTGATCTAGTTAAACAATACATGTTAGTGCAACAAAGAACAATATGGACCTTTTTCATTTGTTTTGTTTCTGTAATTGTTGTTTGTAAATCTCCTGGAAATAGCCATTTGATGGGAGGTCATATGTCCAGTGGACGTGATACCCAATACCTAGGCTCATGGCTTGGTGAAAAATGCAGGCAATGAAGATCCTGTAGTTCATACACTGAGCTTGAAGCAAATGTAAACAGCCACAGTAAGGAATCTGTGCAATGAGTATGTCCCTTGATCCTATTCTGAGACCCACAGTGTACATCCAGGGCCTGCACACGTGCGTGCGTGCGTGTGTGTGCACACGCGCATGTGTGTGTCTGTGTGTATACCTTTCATTTCAAAACAATTTAAATCCAAATCATATCCTTATTGCTTAGGAAAAAAATATTTTTTAATGTTTATTTATTTTTGAGGGAGAGAGAGAGAGAGAGAGAGAGAACACAAGTGGGATAGGGGCAGAGAGAGGGAGAGGGAGACAGAATCCGAAGCAGGCTCCAGGCTCTGAGCTGTTAGCGCAGAGCCCGATGTGGGACTAAAACTCACAAACCGTGAGAACATGACCTGAGCCAAAGTCAGACACTTAACTAACTGAGCCACCCAGGCGTCCCTAGGAAAAATATTTTTAAAGGGTCCTTTTTGAAACTACTTTTTGAAATTTACCTTGGGGTAAATACGTATATAATATTTATAATAACTTATAATTTATAAATATCCTATAAATTCTATGATGAGAAATTTAGCACTTAGGTTTGAGATACTTTATTTCTATATTTAGAAGTGAAGATCAGAATTCAAGGCCCGGTTGGGGGGAAAACCTTCAACAAATCATGGCAAGATTATCTCTTAGTTTTTTCCAAATGACCTTTGAATTCCTCTAGGCCAGGTTTCTGCTGCTCGCTGTACTCCCCCTTTTGGTTGAATCTGTGTCAGTCATCCACCTCAGCGAGTGCTCTTGGAAACAGGAAGCTCACTGTACTTAAGGGAGCCTGTGACCTTTTGGGTAGTGTTAGCTATTAGATACAATCATATTCAGGCTAAGATGAAATCTTTTCCCTTGTGATCTCAATCCATGGACATTGCTTCTACTTCCCAGACAAATCTAGAACAAGACCACTTCTCTCTTCTACATGGCAATGCTACAAATACATAAAATGGTATAATTTTCCTGTCACTGCACTGAGAAAATAGTAGACTAGACAATCATAAAACAAACTGAGGAAGGAGAAAAAAATCTAAGAAGTAGAGATTATTCCAAGTCATTGTTTTTGCAGACACTTGCACTCCTATCTGATAATTCTTATTTGTGATTTTTTTTTTTAATTTTTTTTTTCAACGTTTTTTATTTATTTTTGGGACAGAGAGAGACAGAGCATGAACGGGGGAGGGGCAGAGAGAGAGGGAGACACAGAATCAGAAGCAGGCTCCAGGCTCTAAGCCATCGGCCCAGAGCCTGACGCGGGGCTCGAACTCACGGACCGCGAGATCGTGACCTGGCTGAAGTCGGACGCTTAACCGACTGCGCCACCCAGGCGCCCCTCTTATTTGTGATTTAATCACCACATGCTGAGCAAATACACCTTGCTTTCCTATTGTGGATGAATAGTAATGCCAGAAGAGCCTTTACAAGGGCAAAAGAACCAATTACCTAACAACCCTGTCTCATAAATTGTAGTCTAACATAAAATAACCAGAAAAAATAAAAAGCATTTAGGATGATGTTACTTCATACCATATGTTTATATCATGAGATACACATCTTAATTTTTTCCCTTGTTAGACTTCTGTTGTAAATTACAGAATTTGGTACAAGTCTTCAAGGTCATTTGGTATCCGTAAATAGAAGACAGGGGAGGGTATTTTTAAAGTCCATTTTAATTGTAGAAGATGTATCCAAAATACTACCTTTAATTCATGTAAACATTAAAATCTTTTAAGGAGCAGGCCTAGGAAGTTTCCAGAAAACATATATAATTCCCAGAATAGAAGATTTAGCTTAGTAACTTTTGGTATATTGATTATTACAGCACCGTTCAAATTAGGGTTTTAAAAACAACAATAAAGGGGGGGAATATTCATGATGTATATGTCAGTTAGGAATGCTTCCAGTTTCAAGTACCAGAAAACTCAAAATATTAGTGACTTAAATACATAGGACTTTATTTTTTGTACCTCATGAAGTGTGGACATAGGTTTTTGTTGTACTAAATTCTCCAATCAGAAGACATAGAGTGGATAAATGGATAAAAAACAAACAAAACGGGACTCATCTCTATGGTACCTATAAGAGGCTCACTTCAGATATCAGAACACACACGCGCTGAAAGTGAAGGGGTGGAAAAAGGTATTTCATACAAATGGAAACCAAAAGAACTGTAGTAGCCATAGCTATCTATATCAGACAACATGACTTTGAAACAAAGACTGTATAAGAGACAAAGATAAATGTTACATAATAATAAAGGGGTCAATCCAACCAGAAGACACAACTTTTGTAAACATTTATGCACCCAACTAGGAGCACCGGAATACATAAATTAATAGACCTGGAGGGAGAAAAATACAACAGTGCAATAATAGTAGGGGACTTTAACACTCCACTTACATCAACGGATAGATCATGCAGACAGGATCAATAAGGAAGCATCAACCTTAAGAGACAAATTAGACCAGATGGGTGTAACAGACATGTACAGAGCATTCCATCCAAAAGCAACAGAATATACGTTTTTCTCCAGGGTGTGTGGAACATTTTACAGGATAGATCATATGTTAGGCCAAAAAAACCCACAAACCTTAATAGAATTAACAGGACTGGAAACATATCAAGTATCTTTTTTGGCCATAATAATAGGAAACTAGAAATTACTAAGGAAACTGTGAAAGTCACAAATAATGTGGAGATTAAACAATATGCTATGGAACAACCAAGGGTCAAGGAGACAACTAAAGAAGAAATTTAAAAAAATACCTTGAGATAAATGAAAATGGAAATACAACATAGGATGCAGCAAAAGCAGTTCTAAGAGGGAAGTTCATAGTGACAACTTCCTACCTGGAGAAACAGGAAAAGTCTCAAATAACCTAACTTTACACCTAAAGGAACTAGAAAAAGAACGAAAGAAGCACAAAGTTAGAAGGGAGGAAATAGCAGAGATTAGAGCAGAAATTAAATGAAATATAAACTGAAAAGACGATGGAGATGCTCAGTGAAACTAAGAGTTGGTTCTTTGAAAAGAGTAACTGAACTGAGTGATATTTAGCTAGACTCCAAAGAAAAAGAGAGGACTCAAATAAAATCAGAAATGAAAGATGAGATGTTACAGCTGACACCACAGAAATACAAAGTATCTAAAGAGACTATTTTGAATAATTTTATGCCAACAATTTGGAGAACATAGAAGAAAAGGATAAATTTCCAGAAGCATGTATCTTACCAAGACTAAATTATGATGAAATAGAAAACTTGAACAGATCAATTGCTGGGAAGTAGATTAAATCACTAAACAAAAATCTTCCATGAGACAAAAGTCCAGGACCAGATGGCTTCCCTGTTGAATTCTATCAGATATTCAAAGGAGAATTAATATCAGTCCTTTTCAAATTCTTCCAAAAAGTAGAAGAGGAGGTAACTCTCCTAAACTCACTTTTGGGGGCTAGCATTACCCTGATGACCAAAAGCAGACAAGGATATCACAGACAAAATTACATTTCAACATCCCTAACAAACATAGATGTAACAATCGTCAACAAAATATCAGCAAACTGACTTCAACAATACATTAAAAGGATCCTACACCATGATCAGGTGGGATTTATTCAGGGATGTCAGGATGTCAGTTAATGTGATGGCCCTTCTTCAACACAATGAATGGGAAAAATCATATCACTATCTCAGTAGAGATGAAAAAACATTTCACAAAATTCAACATCCGTGTATGATAAAAACTCTTAAGAAAGCAGGTATTGAGAATGGACCTCAACGTGATAAGGGCCATATGTAACAGCTGTCAGGAAACATCATACTCAGCAGTGAGAGGCTGAAAGCTTTTTCTCTGAGATCAGGAACATCAAGGATGCCTACTCTCACCACTTTTATTCACAGCAATTAGGCAAGAAACAGAAATAAAAGGCATACAGATTGGAAAGGAAGACGTAAAACTGTCCCTATTGGCGGATGATGCATTAGTATTATATATAGGAAATCCTGAAGACTCCACTAGGACACTGATAGAACTAATAAATGAATTCAGTGAAGTCGTAGGATACAAAAATCAATACATAAAAATCAGTAGTGTTCTATATACAACACTATAGAATCACCCATGCTCATGGTGTGCAAGAATATTGCTAAAATGTCCATAAGACTCAAAGCAATTTACAGATTCGATGCAATCCCTATCCAATTTCCAATGGCATTTTTCACAGAAATAGAGAAGATAATCCTGAAACTTGCATGGAACTACAAAAGACTGAAGAGTGACCCTGAAAAGACACTGAGCGTGTAAGCAGTCTTGAGAAAGAACAACAAAGCGGAAGGCATCGCTCCCTAATTTCAAACTGTATTATAAAACTAAAGTGATTAAAACTATGGTATTGGTATGAAAAATAGACATATAGATCACTGGAACAGGACAGCTGAGAAATAAATGCACACATAGAGATTTATGACAAAGCAGCTAAGAAAGTACAAAGGGGAAAGGACAGGATAGTCTCCAATAAATTGTGTTGGGAAAACTGGAAAACCACGTGGAAAAGAATAAAACTACCATAAACAAAAACTGACCCCAAATGGATTAAAGACTTGAACGTAAGACCTGAAACCATAATATTTTCTTGGAAGAAAATATTGGTGGTAAGCTTCTTGACATAGGTCTTGGAGATGATTTTTTTGAATCTGACATCAAAAGAAAAAGCAACAAAAGCAAAAATAAACAAGTAGGATTATATTAAACTAAACTTTCTGAACAGCAAAGGAAACCATCCACAAAGTGAAAAGGCAACATACTGAATGGAAGAAAATATTCGCAAGTCATTTATCTGATAAGAGGCTAATATCCAAAATATCTAAAGAATTCATACCATTCAACAGCAAAATAAACACCCAAGCAAACAAACAAAAAATAATCTAATTAAACTCCAGGCAAAAGATCTGAAGAGGACATTTTTCCTAACAAGATACAGATAGTCAATAGTTACAGGAAAAAACGTTCAACATCATTAGTCTTCTGGGAAATGCAGATCAAAACCACCAAGAGATATCACTTCACATCTGCCAGAATGGCTGGTATCAAAAAGACAAGATTTAAAGAGTGTTAGCAAAGATGTGGAGAAGAGAGAACCCTCGTACACGATTGGTGGAATGTGAATTGGTGCAGCCAGTATGGACAACTGTATGAAGGTTCCTTAAAAAATTCAAAGTAGAACTACCGTGAGATCCAGCGATTCCACTTCTGGGTATTTATCTGAGGAAAACAAAAATGCTAACTCAAAATGATATGTGCATGTTTATGTTCATTTCAGCATTGTTTACAAAAGCCAAGATAGGAAAGTAACCTGTGTCCATTGATGGATGAATAGGTAGAGAGGTTGTGGTATACTTTTTAGCCATAACAAAGAATGAAATCTTGTCATTTGCAACCACATGGTTGGACCTCAAGGGCATTATGCTAAATGAAATAGGTCAGACAGAGAAAGACAAATACCGTATGATCTCTCTTGTATGTAGAATCTAAAGCATCCCCTCCCCAAAGAAAACAATAACAAAAAAACGAAGTTTATAGATACAGAGAATAGATTGGTGGTTGCCAGAGCAGGGGTGGGGGGCGTTGCAGAGAAGTGGGTGAAGGGGGTGAACAACAAAACAACAACAGCAATTAAAAAAAAAGAGTATTACTGCAAACAATTGGTGAGCCTAATGGTAACCACAAAGCAAAAACCAGTGTAAATACACAACAGAAAAAGAAGAGAATCGAAGCATACCACAAAATAAAGCAGAGGAGGAAAAAGAAACAGCCAGAAAACATACAACAAAATGACAATAAGTACATCCATACTTACGTGCTTTATCCATGTTTACTTTAAATATAAATCCTGGTGGTAGTTTTGCTATTCAGAGATGTTATAAAATTTCCAGGCATTTTCCAATCCTTTAGTTCTGCCATATCCAGAAAAGCTGTCTCAAGCTCTCAAAATGACAATGGTAGCTCTAGATACCACAAGTAAACTCCAAGGCAGGAATGAGGAGTAAGAGAAGGTAGAAGGAGGCACAGTGGCTTGGAAGGGAAGAGTGTTTCTCTTTTCATAACGCTTCTTAATGGAAAGGAAAACATCTGACTGGATATCTTCAAAACTGACTTAACCAAATGTCTCACCGGACAGAACGTACTAACCTGGCCGCATGATGACAAGTGGGGGGAAAAAAAAAGCCAGTTTCACTGTTTTATGATTATTCATGATTGTTTAATATGGGAATGGCAAAAAGTTTCAAAAGCTAGTTTAAACTTATTACCAGTAACGGAGAAGGTCGAATGATGAGTAATATGTTTAATTCTTCTCTGGTTTCCTAATGCTTGGTAATATGGCTCAATTCATTTGATCATAAACATGCTTTTATAATAAAAAGAGATTCGTCTGAACTAAGAGTAATCAGACTTTTGCAGAAAGACTCACTGATGTATCCAGCACCGCATCTCACTTCCCATCTCTGCACTTAACCAAAGCAGGGAAAGAAGTGAAGAAGTCCTGCTGGTATCTTTATGGTCATTCTTTTAAGCAGATTGTGTACAATGTGACAGTGAGCATCTTCTCTAGTGTCTCCTGATTCAAGACATGATTAAATTGATTAATTTTAAAATCTATACTACAGGGGCGCCTGGGTGGCTCAGTTGGTTAAGCGGCCGACTTCAGCTCGGGTCATGATCTGGCGGTCCGTGAGTTCAAGCCCCGCGTCGGGCACTGGGCTGACAGCTCAGAGCCTGGAGCCTGTTTCAGATTCTGTGTCTCCCTCTCTCTGACCCTCCCCTGTTCATGCTCTGTCTCTCTCTGTCTCAAAAATAAATAAACATTAAAAAAAATTAAAAAAAATAAATAAAATCTATACTACAAATCATTTTTAAAACATAAAATATACTTAGCACTGACTTGGAAACCTGTGATTAGTTTCCCCTGGTTTCATGACCTCCTTCTTGGTTCTCCTTCTTCATTACTGGCCACTCTTTCTCCCTCTTGTTTGATGGTTTCTCTAACCTTTAAATGTTGGTATCTCCTGTACTTAGTATTCAGACCTCATCTTTGCTCCATTTATACTCACTTCCTAAATGATCTAATTCCTTCCAAGTCCATATTTATATCTTCGGCATTGATATCATCCTTAAACTTCAGACTCATTTATTCAACTGCCTACTTCCATCTCTGGGATGCGTAATGGGCTTCTTAAATTTAGCGTATGTAAGACCAAACTCTTGAAATCTCTCAAATCTGCAGGGCTCCTTTTTTTCCCATCTCATAAAATGTACTTCTACCCTTCTAGTTTCTAACAAAACCCCTGGCATCATTTCTTGATTCCTTTTTTTCCTTTCCCATTGCAATTGAATCCACTGGTGAATGCTTTCAGTTACTCCTTCTAAAGATGCCAGGTCTGGCCACTTCTCACCATCTCCATTGCTACCACCCTGGTAGAATCACCTCTTTTTAGATGGATTTTTGGGATAGCCTCTGACTTGTCTTCTCAGTCTGGCCCATGTTCTCCTACAGTCTATTCTAAACAAAATAGCCAGAGTGGGCCTTTCATTATAGAAGTCAGGGTAGTAACCTCTTGACTTGAACCCAGGCCGTCTCATTACACTCAACAAAATCTAGAGCCCTTACCAAGTCTTAGTATCCTTGAATGATCTGGAAAGCTCTCCCACACTGCCTCTGTGACCTCATCTCCACCAAGATTCCCTTTGATCACTATGTTCCATCCCTATGGACTGTATTTGCTATTCCACAAACATACCAAGCATGCTCCCATCTTCATGCCTTTGAATGTGTTCTTTCTTCTTCCTGGAGATACTTCCTTTATGTATCTACAGGGATCACCCCTCATTTCCCTAAGGTGTCTCTTCAAATGTTACTTTATCAGAGAAGATTTTCCTGATAATGCTAATTACACTACTGAAAAAAGTTCTCACTCACCATTACTAATTTTCCCACTTTGCTGTATTTTGCTTTCATAGCATTTGTTTCCATCTGACTCAAATTTCCTCCCACCTTCTCTGCCTTCCTTCCTTCCTTCCTTCCTCCCTCCCTTCCTCCCTTCCTCCCTTCCTTCCTTCTCTCCTTCCTTCCATCCCTCCATCTGTGATTCATAAGGTTAAAATTGTATGTAGTGTTTTAAATCCTTCATTACAGTCATTAAGTTCTAGTCTATGTTGACACGTATTTCTATGCCTATAATTTATTGAACCACCATATGTCTGAGCTGGAAAGGTCTTGAACATAAACTCCCTCACTTTCTATATAAGATAAGTCAGGCCCAGAAAGGGGAGATGACTTGGGTACAAACACACAGCTTATTACTGAGAGGGCTAGAATCCAATTCTAAGATATCTGGCATGTAGACCATGTTCATTTAAAGTGTAAATTGTCCACTGGATATGTTAAACTTCATATTGATACCTCTTCATGACTTATGTCTAAAAGGTGCTTCACCTGAAATCTAAACATCAATAGAAATTAGTTTCCTTATGAAAAAACAGTTTTCTCTGTTGACGGTTAGGTGCCCACCATAGTGTCAAAACAGCAGAACTCAGTCGTACTGATACCATTCACGGAGGGATGAAATGTGAGTGTGTGTGTGTGTGTGTGTGTGTGTGTGCATATGCCTTAGATAATATTCCCATAGGAAAAAAAATACACACTCTCATGTTTGAGGATAGGATATACAACAAGACAGACACTTTCTTTATGGAGTTTACAGTTTAGTGTCTGTTTGTGGTTTTGTGCATACAGGGCTTGGGTGTGAGGACTAACAAACCATAAATAAATTAATGTGTTGAAATATCATTAACAGTGGTAATACTCAGTCCTACAGGAAAAAAAAAAGCTACAATGATAGAAAATAATAGTGAGTCCCCGTCACTAGGGTATTGTGCAACCACAAGACAGAATAGTGTAGAGGAGGATGAAAGGATTATAGACTGGGCATTAGATTATATATTGGCTTTCATAATCTCCCCAAACTTTGAGCTTCTACAGTTCTGTGCACTGAGCTAATTATTGAAAGTCTCTCTAGGAATTATAGAAAACCATAAAAATCAAAGGGGTTATTATCTAGGATAGAATCCTCCCACACCTTAGAAATTGAGTATGTTCTCATCTACAAATTGGGGCTTTGGGTATATAATCAGGATCTCCTTCCATTAGGACATTTTTTGTGTAACATGTACTACCTAGTGATTTGGTTTAAAGTGGAGATTCCAGGCTCCCATAGCTTGGAGATTCTAATTTAACAGACCTGAGGAGAGGCCTGGGGAAACTGCAACCTTAATAAGCAAACAAGAAAACCCAGTGGAGGTGGCCCAGGACTGTACTTGGAGAAGCACTTGACTTGGTAACAAGGAACCCCTATTGAGATCCTAGCTCTACTCCCTCTGCCTGTCATCTGCTGAGATTAGGACTGTTGTAGCCCTCAGGATATTTTAACTTGCTGTGGAACGTTGTTAGGTTATTCAGCCTTTCTGAGCCAAAGTCCCTACATCTATAATGACACAGTAAGATGCTGTTGTGAGGGCCAGAAATTTAAAATGCAAAATGCTGACCTGAGCGCCTGGCGCATCGCAGCTGCTTAATAAACAGTAGCTATTTTCCGCTTTATTTCTGCCTGTCTAGGTTATTTGGCTGCCTCCTTTCCTAGTCCTGTTTTCCAATGAGAGGCAACATTCACCTTTGGTTGAACAACACGTTTGGTGTTGGTTTGTCCATTTTTGCCATTGTTCCTGGGCCTTCACCTCCCCTACAAATTCTCAGTCCTATCACCTTAATTACAGTTTTGCACTCTCTCTGCCTTATTATAAAGACACTAGAATAAAAACACTAATATTACAGCCATGGAATATCTGTAACTATCAAATTAGTTTATTCTTGTGTTTCCTGCTATTTAACTTACAATTATCTCTTGCAAAACCACTCATCTTTTCTGTTTAATCTAACATGAGTACTGCGAAGCAGAGAAGATTATGCAGTGGACAGATGAGGTTCTGGAAAATGCTACCAAATTATGAAAAACATTTCAATTGCATTAGCTTCCACAGAATGTAAGCAAAGCATAAATGGGGAGAGAAAAGTCAGTCCATTCTGCGGCACTGGGCACACTAATTTATATAGGTTGTCTTCAAATCAAATTTTAAAAATCAAATTTAAGTGTAAAAATATAATACATTTTGGTTGAATTAATCACTTTTTAAAAGTATGTTTGAAGTAAAGATCCTGTTCCAGCCTGTTTGAAATTAAAAGGAAATATTCTTTGAGTTAACCATAATTGCATGGAACTCTAGGTTGTGCTAGAGGATAACCAGGGGACACGTTACATTAAATATTTTGGGAATCTGGGTATTCATAGAACATGGCTGGTTTCATTTGCTAGGTTCCATGTAATCTGCCTTTCAGTAGGACAAATAAGATACCAAAATAAATAAGTCTGTCAGAGCAAAAATATTGTCGCGTGGTCTTAGTCTTTAAATAAACTACTAAGAAAACTTTTACGAAGGTATAAAATTTAAACCACAGTTAGTTACATATTTGGTAAGTTACATTTATTTAAGAGAATAATATTATACTAAATGAGACCTGGGCCAGAAAATCCAGGCCCTACGATTGCCAAGGCACAAAACCTTCCCTGCCCTTTTTCATCTAACTCTGCCTTCCTGTTCCTCTGGGGGAGTTGCATTGTAGTATCATCCAGTCGTGTATGTTGGAACGGGGGAAAGCGTAAAGTGAACACTAAGCTTTCTCTTCCCCTGCTCTTTGCAAAAGCAGGAAAAAAAAACTGGTCTTTCCCAGGAGGGCTCATCCATGGTTCATATTTAATTTAGAGGAGGGAATTAGGGTGGGACAAGAATTATAAATATGCAAATGAAGGGATATAGCTATGCAAATGAAGAGATATTTACATCCTACCTACTTCTTTTCACTAGGCCCACTAAGGTAGTGGCCAAGATGTAGCATCCTGGATCAGAAAATTACAAAGTAGCTTCTTAATGACCCTAAATAATCCCTAACGAGTCCAAAATGCTTGATTCGTGCTGTTCATACGGTGGTTTTCTTTACTAAGAAGTGCCTCATAATTTTTTCATTTTGTATTTTGGAGAAAGGGCATTGTTTAACATTATTTAACCTGTTTCTACTTAATTGATTTTCTAATAGAAAACAAAGTTTTCTATTTCTGCTTAACAAAGACTTTATTAAAAGTAGCATGTCAGGGGGGGCCTGGGTGGCTTAGTCGGTTTAGCGGCCGACTTCAGCTCAGGTCATGATCTCGCGGTCCGTGAGGGCTGTGAGTTCGAGCCCCGCATCGGGCTCTGTGCTGACAGCTCAGAGCCTGGAGCCTGTTTCAGATTCTGTGTCTCCCTCTCTCTGACCCTCCCCTGTTCATGCTCTGTCTCTCTCTGTCTCAAAAATAAATAAATGTTAAAAAAAAAAAAATTTTTTTTTTTTTAAAAAGTAGCATGTCAGGATGAAAAATGGGATGAGCTATTAGGTGATGAGGTTTTTGGGGTGATGGGAGGTTTGGAGCTGACGACCAAGAAGGAATTCTTGACAATGTCTTTGGTGCAAAAAGGTGATTTTATTCAAACACTGGGAGAGTAGCTGTGGGCAGGAATAGCTGCCCGGGGGGACCACGAGGAGGGACTGGTTTTATACTATGGGGTTGGGGGTGTGGTAAAGTCCAGGGGAAGTTTCCGGTGAGATTTTCATATGCTAAAGAAGACTCCCAGGATGCTATTGTCAAGCCAAGGTTGTTTTCCCCTCTAGCAAAAAATTAGCATTAAGACAGCAAGGAGTTCCTGGAGACACGTTTTACTAGGCCTGCCTCAAGTATTTGTCACTGGGCTGCAGGTTTAAGGAAATTTAATTTTATCTGCCATTTCCTTCTGCCTTTGTTTCCCACAGCATTAGGGTTTATCTTTAAAGCCAGATATTTATCTTTGTTTTATCTTTATCGTCATCTTTATTTTATCTTTAAAACAAAGATGCTAGTTATAAAGGATCTCTGCTAAATGTTAAAATAATAGAGCTAAAAAACATTGTCTTCACTTGGGGTGCATTAATGAAAATTTATAGGTTAACAAGTTTATTCCACTCATTTGTTTAATAATCATTGAGCATCTAATAAAATCCCAGATACTGTTCTAGAGGTTGTGACTACATTAATAAATAAACCAAGCCCTTATCCTTTGACGTGTACATCCTCTATGACAAGTATAAATACTATTTTTTTTTTTTAAGTAAACAGATGATGTGAAAAGACCATTTTGTCTAAAAGGTTAACTCTAGAAGACAAGAGCTACAGAAAAGTAGGGCACAGTTTAGTATTATTTCAAAAGTGTTTATAGGAAGTTGATTGTGGATAAAGTATGAAACACATTTTATTATTATCTTTGAGATTTCTGAAGTTTTTCCCTCATTCATTTTACTTTCTTTTTTTATTTTTTTAAAAAAAATTTTTTTGACGTTTATTTATTTTTGAGAAGGAGAGAGACAGAGCATGAAGGGGGGAGGGGCAGAGAGAGAAGGAGACACAGAATCGGAAGCAGGCTCCAGGCTCTGAGCCATCAGCCCAGAGCCTGACGCGGGGCTCGAACCCACGGACCGCGAGATCATGACCTGAGCTGAAGTCGGACGCTTAACCGACTGCGCCACCATTCATTTTACTTTCGATAGGTACTGTCACCCTGTCATAAGTCAAAATCATTCTTTTTCAAGATTAAACTCATTTCCTGAGCTCTTTTTTTTTTTTTAATTTAACTTAGGTTTTTATTTTAGAGAGAAAGCACAAGCTGGAGAAGGAGAGAGAGAGAGAGAGAGAGAGAGAGAGAGAGAGAGAGAATCACAAGCAGGCTCCAAGGTCAACACAGAGCCCTTGGGAACATGCATGACCAGAGCTGAAATCAAGAGTCAGACTCTTCAGGCGCCTGGGTGGCTCAGTTGGTTAAATGTCCGACTTTTGCTCAGGTCATGATCTCTCGGTTTGTGGGGTCGAGTCCTGACTTTGGCCCTGCACTGACAGTTCAGAACCTGGAGCCTGCTTCGGATTCTGTGTCTCCCTCTCTCTCTGCCTCTCCCCCGCTCATGCTCTGTCTCTGTCTCTCTCAAGAATAAATAAAAGCGCTAAAAAATTTTTTTAAAAAGTCGGATGCTCAACCACCTGAGCCACCCAAGTGCCCCATGTTTCCTAAACTCTTAAGAGATAGTATGCCTGAGAAGAATTAGACAGCTCAACACTGAAGCTCACACCCCTGAAAAAGTGGAATTTGCAAAACTTAGTGATTTCGCTATTATCTGATAATGATAAAGAGTGTACTTGGGGCACCTGGGTGGCTCAGTTGGTTAAGTGTCTGACTTTTGGTTTCGGCTCAGGTCATGATCTCACCTTTCCCAGGTTGGAGCCCCACATCTGGTTCCGTGCTGACAGTGCAGAGCCTGCTTGAGATTTTCTCTCCCTCCCTCTCTCTCTCTGCACCTCCCTTGCTTGCTTGCTCTCTCTCTCTCTCAAAATAAATAAACATTAAAAAAAAGAGTGCACTAAATTTGCTTAACATGCATTTGTCTTAATGAGCTTTTATCTTTATTGGGAACTTAAAAATTTGCTTATATTTTTAACTTCATCAAGATTGCTATTTGTTTTCATCCAAGTTATTTTTATTCAGCCATTTAGGTGAATGGTGAAATAAACTTTAAGAAGAAAATTTTTTGAATAGGTGTTATGTGCATATGGGACAAAATTCAAAACGTAAAAAGGTATACAATGAAAAACTTTTTTTTTTCTTGTTTTTATCCTGAGCCACCATTGTAGATCTTTCCAGTGATATTCTAAAGGAGCTTCTCACCCTTTAATATGCATATGAATATTGGTAAAATACAGATTCTGATTTAGGGGGGTGGGGGCAGTCTTAAGAGTCCACATTTCCAAGAAGTTCTCAGCTGAGTCTGATATTGCTGGCCTCGGACCGCACTCCCAGGGGCAAAATGGAGAAGCACACTTGTTTATATTTGTCTCTGTGTTTGTTTATTGGACTGAAAGGAGCAAGATATTCTCATACACTGATACAGCTTACTGCTTTCTATTACAACTTTAGCCGTAGAATTCCAGCTCGGAGCTTTGCTTTGTGACAGTTTTCTTCTAATTTTTGTCTGTCTGGAGTGATAATTTATACAGTTTGTTAAAAATCAAATCATAAATGAATGATGAAAACCGTCAATATGACCATTTGAAGCCTGGCACTAGGTGATGCGTAAATCGTGAAGACTATGAGAATCCCTCTTCGCAAATTTTTTATCTGCCCTTTTTTTTTATAAGGTTAGAAAAGTCCTCAAATCCAAACAACTTCCTAAATTTGGGTACAAGGCACACTGAGGATTTTAGCTTGCAGCCAGTATCATCTATCTAATAAAGATGCCATCATACTTGGAAATGATACAATTAAGTTCCTTGAAATCAATATAAAGTACAGAGATGGCCTAAATATTTTAAAGTCAGAGACATTCACATTCTATCTGCCTGAATAAAGTATTCTCTAGAGATGACCATGATCAATATCACAAGGGGTACGGACATTATCTTCCTTGGACCTGTATGTGAATGTTACTCAGAAAACATGGGCGGCTCCTAAAAGAAGATTAAAAGTTCGTGTTCGTTTCTTATTTTCTGCAAGAATGTGAGCGCTAGAGGATTCAGATTTGCCTGTCTACTGGGGCTGCAGAGTATGTTTTTATGAATAGTTGTTCACATGGTGCAAGGTTTGGTTTTAGGAGAGGACCAATACCAGAGGCACGTTTCAGAAATAAAGATCTGGACCATCAAAAATCTCAATTTCTATGTGATTGGCAGAAAAAGCCAGAGGAATATGGATTCCTCCTTGAGGCCAAGTTAGTGTGTGTCACTGACCCCTTTGGTTTGAATGATTCCAGGGGACAGGTGGATTAGGATCTGCCTAATCCCCTTGATCATGCGCTCGTCTACCTTGCGTCGTGATCCTTATGCCTCGGTTATGTTGAGGTGTGCTATGTGGTACATGCTAAGTAGTGTGCTAAGTCACAGAAAGCAAAGAGCACACCTTCCTGAAGTTCCAGCTGAGTTAAAACTTGGGCAGGCCCATAGAAAACAAATCAGAAACACTCAAACATGAACAGACAACGCAGGAGAATACAAAATTCTGATAGATTTTTACCAAACATGAGATTTCAAAACCATATTGAGCTTAGGTCTCTGCTTCCAGGTCCCTTGGAATGCAAATTTATGGCTTCAGCCAACGGAGGGATATTTTAATGGAAGAATTTTAGAAGTACTCTGATCTACACGGAAAGGGCATGAGGAGATCAGAACCCTGGTCTTTTGAATTGTAGCTACCTTTCTTTGCCTCCTTCAAGCCTCTGGAGTGGGTGTGTGCAAAATATTTTGGAACCAAGAAAGTTGCTGTGATACTTTTGAAATCTTGACTTTCTGGAGGTGATGAGGCGACACAGAGGTTGCCGAGAGACTCCGACTGGTTTAAGAGAGGTCATCAATGAACTTATTTTCAAAGCTGACCTTGATATTATTTATTTATTTGTTGGCTGGTCGGTTGGTTGGTTTATGAGTTGACACATGTTAATGAACTTCTAATAAATAATCTCTGTAGAGAAAACGCTGCTGATTTGGGCTGTTCAGCAACATTCGGGCTGCTGATTTGGGCTGTTTCTGAGCAGAAAAGGTAAAACTTTTCTAGAATCACCCATTTTCTAGAATTAACTTTACCCTATTTTCTAGAATTGCTTTTCTAGAATTAACCCATTCCGGCTGGAAGTAGAGAACAAGTCACTTCTTTACAGAGGGAGTACAAGATGTATTGAATGGAGTCTATCATTGAGAACCAGTTTTAATCCTTAGCTTCCCACCTTGGGCAGGAAGCTAAAGTTCTCCAGGCTTCAGTGTTCTCACAGGAGACGTGGGACCGGTACACGGATGAAATGAGTTAGATGTGGATTGACATTTGCCTTCTCTTCTTTTTTTTCTTCGACACCTTTCCATTTCTTCTTCCATTCCCTTAGTGCCTAGAAGTTGACAATGAGTAGTACCTCACCATTCGAGTGGGAAAGTGGTGCTGTGTATTAGAAGTCAGCCCAAAGGACCTGGGTCTTTCCCAATACTGAGATTCCCTCTGATGATCTAGGAAAGCTTTTTGCTAAGGAAGCATTTAGAAAAATAATCAACTGTCTAAAGTAGAAACACATTTAGATCCTACTGTTTACTGGCTTCAAAACTGAATGTGCACAAAAGGATGACCTAGAAACAAGCAGGAAAAAGCTGTGTGGCATTTAGATGCATATCACATATGCATAATTGATTCCTTAAAAGGTTAAATACTCTTAGCATATGTAGGGATAGTGGTATATCCATGATGGATTCATAATTATTATGGCAATGGCTTTGTTTTACATAATTCTAAAGTAAATGTCATGTTTCTTTGGAAATTCCAGGACTGGGATTCAGAAAAGCATATGTTTCCAAGTAGATAGCAGGGTAAAAGGAGCTACTCTTTCCCAAACAGAAGGACTATTCATGTAGCTAGTACGCTAAGCTTTATGAGGCACTGACTGCCACTAAATTCTCTTTGGAATTGAAATGCAATTACATATCGAGGACAAGTGCTAAATATAAACAGAAAAGGCCAAATACATGACTCTTTTTTTGCTTTGTTTTTGCAGTATATTTGCAGGAAGAATTCAATACCCCAAACGCACTATAATCCTTAATTGAAACACACAGGCAATTTGGTGAAGCCTTTAGCAGCCTTTTTCAAAAGCTTATTGTAGCTCGCGAAACTGGTCTTTTCTTACGTAAACAATTGTAAGGATGCTAAGGAAATTAATAAAAGAACCAAGTCACTAAGAAATATGTAGAATGAAATACTATAATGTATGCCATAAAGTCAGAAAAATTGGAGTATGTTGTCTGAGGATGCATATGTAAGCGGTAAAAACTGTATGAATGGGAATGGGTATTACAAAAATTCAAGTTTGGGGTTTCTTTGGGGAAGGAGGGAGATACGGTCTGTGCGGTACCCACAGGGGTTTTTGCTGGATGTATGATCTATGGGTGTTCATTGCTGATGTTAAATATTGTTACGTAATTTTTTAGGTAAGTTACATTTCTTAATTTGTAAGAATGGAAAAGGCAAAAGAACAGTGAAGAAAAGCACAAATTAGGTCGGTAAAAAAAAAGTAAGATAGTAATAATGATAAAAAGTAAATTTATTAATCTTGGGTTGATCAAAGTATCCTTATATTGTACTTTTAAAAGATTTAAATACATGCCATGTGCAAGATACAACCACAATAGGTCTCTAGAAGGGCTGGAAATGGAAAGATGAGAAAGGGTATACCAGATAGATACTGATGAAGTTTTGGGGTGATGGTGCGGTGGTTCGGAGCTGATGGCCGAGAAAGAACTCTGGAAGACATCCCTGGGGCAAAAAGGTGATTTTATTAAAGCCTGGGTCAGGACCCGTGGGCAGAAGAGCTGCTGCATGCACTGGATCGTGGCAGGCCACTCATAACATACTCTCAGGCTGGCAGAGCGTCAGGGAGAGAGTGTTCTGGAAGCAAGGTTTCCAGAATCTTGAGGGGCTAGCTATTGCTAGGGAAATGCCACTTACTACCATTTAATAAGACCTCAGTCATGAGTCCCTTCGGATGAATATGGGGTGGGGGTCATAAGCTCGGAGTATGATTGCCAGCGTATATCTTGGGGGAGTTGAGTTTAATAAAGGAAGTCTCCAAAGGAATGTTTCTAGGTTAAATTAGACTTACAGGTTCCTGGGGCGGGGGCATGGTCAGGATAACGTGAAGTCAAGATTCCCTTTTGCCCCTAGCAAAGTGTCATCATCATCATCAAGGCAGATGAGCTCCTAGAGGGAGGTCACTCTGCTGGTTTCAAGGAGTTGTCAGTGGGCTCTAGGCAGTAGGGGAATTTAATTTTGCATTTGCCTTAGTTTCCCACATCACCATGGCAAGCACTTAAACCCCTTTCCCTTGTTCTTGGGTAGCCAGGAGCGTCGGAGGAATATCACACAGATCCCGCTTGGGTGGGGGGTGTGCCAGCCTGTGTTTTGCCCTCAGCTGCCCTATGCTCCCTCATCAAATACTAACAGAAGAAAGCTATTGTAGCCCTTTAAATAACAGGGAAACTGGATGTTAGGATAAAACGTAGTGTTGTTTATTCTCTCTCTGTCTTCAATTACTCTTTCTCCATCCTGAGACCATTTCATCCAGGCGTCTGCTTCTGAACTTGCAAGACTTTTGATAAATCATTTCTGCCTATTTCTTATTCCAAGCTAACCATTTTCAAAGCTTAGAATCTTTAATCTCTCAACTCTGGTAGTACTTATTATCTGAGTACCATTGATTTGGTACTAATCATAGGCTCTGTTTTAATGTTATTGGTATTCACGCATTTCTTCAATTAAATTGTTATAATCTAGAGCTATAGATTATACCTTCTTCATCTTTTAACACCCAGCATCACCTCCTCCTAAGATCTGCCGTGCGGTAGAATCCAGTCGCCTGGCATACAGTAGAAAGTCAATAAACATGTCAGCGGGCAACTGAAAAATGGCTTCTGGAAGTGCATTAAAAGCTGTTTTAGGATGTTTGAGTGCTTTGGCAATGCTGTGTATTTACATTTTTTTAATTTAACATAATTTCTTTTTTTAAAGTTTATTTTTAGAGAGAAAGAGAGAAAGGATGAGTGGTGGAAGGACAGAGAGAGAGAGAGGAGAGAGCGAGAATCCCAAGCAGGCTCCACACTGTCAGCACAGAGCCTGATGTGGGGCTTGATATGGGGCTCAAACCCATGAACCATGAAAACATGACCTGAGCCCAAGTCAGATGCTTAACCGACTGAGCCACCCAGGTGCCCCTATATTTACATTTTCTAAACAATCTCTCAGCCAAAGTTCTCTAATGGAGACAGAAAGAGACACTATGGTTAGAGAGTGACCAGGAGCTGTGCAGAGTTGGTAAGGTGAAGACCATAGCCTGGTAGGAGGGTGCCCACCTCTGGACCTAGCTGGGAACTCCTGCAGGTTCATTAACTGATCTTTAAGGGTGGAGACTGCATCCAATAAACTTTTTATCTCTACACCTGGAACAAAGTCCAACATGTAGTACGTGGTCGATAAATGCTTCTGCAAGGTATGAGAGAATTAAATTTTAGTCTGGGATAATTTAATTCACTCCCATGGCTTCAAAATAAGGTGCCATTGAAGGCTTCCCAGCGCAGGTCTTTAGCTCTGGCTTTTCTCCACAGCGGGGAGGGTGAGTGGGAGGGTAGAGGAGCCAGCCCAGCCCAGGCAGGATGCAGATGTTAGCACTAGAATTTGTACTCTGGGCTTAGGGGCTGATTGGGGCAAAGCTGGATAGAGTGGATTTGGTTCTGCCAGCTGATAGTGGACTATGGAAACATGAAACGGATGTTCAAAAGGCCACGAGGAAGCCCATGGAATAGATCTTCAGTGCTTGTCCCGCTGGCCATTGAGAAGTAGCTGGGGTTCCTGCCTTCTCATGGCATGCAAGATAGGCTGTCTGTTGCAAACCTTGTTTAAACATAGTGGTTTTTGAATAGGCAATATATAAAGCATAGCGTATAAAAATCAAAGGGTACAGTGGGTATATGGTAAAAATAAGTGTGCCTACCACTTTTGCCCAAAGTTACTCTCTCTAAAGACATCTACGGTTACCAAGTCATTCCACTGAGGTTTAGGTACGCACAAACATTTCACATTTAGATATACATATACATGTTTGTGTTTCTATATTTTCAGACAAATAGTTCATCTGATAGCATATTATATTGAATCTTGATTTTTTCATTTAAGACATTATGCTGGAATTCTTTCCATTTTTTCTTGTATTATTTTAAAAAAATCCCAGCCTCTAATATTGTCTGATATACTGTCCAATATTGGTTTCATGAGAAAATGAATGAATGATTTAATAATAGTTTCTAATTCATTCTGAACCTAGAGTCACCAACCATCAGATTTTATAAAATGCCTTATCTTACAGCCCATCTTTAATTTACATCTTTTTGCTTATAAGTATCCTATCGAAACCTCAAAAAGTCTCAAAAAAATTCATCCGGCAGGAACCTTCCTTGAATATTGCCTCTCACACTGTCCTCCAGGAGTTATCTTCAAGCACTTAACACTTTGTTATTTTTGATTGTCCTTTAATTCTTATTTGTTAACATCATAACCATAAAGGTGTGCGTAATACTCAACAGCTTTTATTGAATACTTAATTGTGCCAGACATTTCACTAAGCACTTTAGGTGCATTTCCCATTAATCCTCACAACACACCTTTCTCTCCCTTTAGTGGGAAAATTCCAAGTTGTGGTCCTCTGTCACTTGCAGGGTCTGTATGATTGAGCCTCAGCTGCCATGGCAGTAAAACCCTTTTCTCCTACTCTTTATTACCTTTCCTCCCTTCCCTCTCTCAATTCTCCAATTGCTTCCTTCCTGAAATCACCTGCCAAATAAATGACTTACACTCACATCCTCCTTCAGGGTCTGCTTTTCGGGAAATGAAATCTCAAGAAACTGAAGTTTAGCGTGTGAATAACTTGTTCAAGTTTATCAATACATCGAGTGGCAGGTTGAGGATTTGAGCCCAAAGTCACACCCAAAAGTGCCCTACATGACTGCTAACTAGAGAGTACGTGCCTCGAAGCAGACCAATGAATCCTGACTTCCCTCTGTAGTGTGTTTCAAAATGCAAGCCAACGTCAGAGCTTAATACTTCTGCTGGTCATTGCCATTTTGTTTTGGACAGTCTCTTTCCCACCCTGGCACACCAGGACATGCATTTTAGGCACAGTTAAGCTAAACCCGTGTCCTCTTCATTTGTTACTGAAACTGTGATTTATGAAACAGTTCCTCGTGCTCGTGTAGTGGCTGAATGTCCTCTTGTCATTCTACAGACAGCAACTTCATCCTCGCGAACGCCCAGGTGGCCAAGGGGTTCCCCATAGTCTACTGTTCTGATGGCTTCTGTGAGCTGGCTGGATTCGCCCGGACTGAAGTCATGCAGAAGAGTTGCAGCTGCAAATTCTTATTTGGAGTCGAAACCAATGAGCAGCTGATGCTTCAAATAGAAAAGTCGCTGGAGGAGAAAACAGAATTCAAAGGAGAAATTATGTTCTACAAGAAGAACGGTGAGTGCCTTTCTTAGACTGGTGCTCATTGGGCAGTTGTGAAGGGTCACCCTCTCCCAACTCAGTAATTACTTCATAACTCCCATTAAGGCTTCATGGTATTTCATGTAAATACAGGCTGTTACTGAAGTTCTGCTAGTGACTCGGGCAATAGCCTTGTTTTAGCCATTAGCAGCATAAACTGCCTGAAAACTTAGCATTAGAATTATGACTGCTCAATGTAATATATTAACTGAGTGAATATAAGTTAAAATAAAGTGTGTTACAGTTTTACTATGGTTATTGTTAAAATACATATTAGATACGGTAGTTGTTAATAAAGTATAAATAGATGATCTTATCCGGGGATGTTTTCCAAACTGTATGCCTTTCAGAACCACATCTCAACCACAGTCATTAAGGACAGAGATCCGGTGTTCACTGGCAGAAAAGGAAGTTAATTTAAAGCATATCAGCATAGGCATTTTTCTCTTCCAGTTCACTGGTCCCAGAGCCTTTCTCACTACCTTTTTATTTTATTATTTAAAAAAAATGTTTTTTAAATGTTTTTATTTATTTTTGAGACAGAGAGAGACAGAGCATGAGCAGGGGAGGGGCAGAAAGAGAGGGAGACACAGAATCTGAAGCAGGCTCCAGGCTCTGAGCTGTCAGCACAGAGACCGACGCGGGGCTCGAACTCACAGACTGCGAGATCATGACCTGAGCTGAAGTCGGACGCTTAACCGACTGAGCCACCCAGGCGCCCCTCTCACTACCTTTTTAAAGACAAACTAAGAGACACATGGTATAATTCAAGGTGGGAATAAATTTGCCTGGCTCAAAACTGCCACTGAGGAAATATGAAGCATTTTCTTGTGGTTGCAGTTTTGTGACTCTTCTTTAAATAAAAGAAGATCTCTAGGGATGGGTGTAGTATCTGCAGTGCTTGGGTCCTATGTAGGAATCAGTATCATTATCTCATGGGCCCTGGTGGTTGGGATGAATCCAAGAGGCATTATTTTGGGGAAATGCTAAATCAAAATTAGAACAAATTGCCATTTTCCAGTTTCTAAAATTTTATCTCTTTCTTTAGTAGTCTTCCCTAAAGTAACATAGCCTTCTGAGATTTATCTGGGCACATGGTTGCCAAGGTAGAGAATAGATTTCCCAGCCTCTTTTGCAGTTGGGCTGGACATGTGACAAAGTTTTGGGCCAGTGATATGCAAGAGAACGATTTGTGCAACTTTTAGGAAAAATCCCTAAAGAAATACAATTGTGTGCCCTTTAATTTTTCTTCTCCTTTCCCATGATGTTACAGACTAAATTATGTATCCTCAAAATTCATATGTTGAAGCCCTAACCCCCAATGGGACTGTATTTGGAGATGGGGCCTTTAACGAGGTGATTACGGTCAAATGAGATCATAAGGGTGGGGCCCTAATCCAATATGATTGGTGTCCAAGAGATACCAAGGATACGGACATACAGGAAAGGTGATGCAAATGCACAGAGAGAAGGCCACTGTCTGCAGGCCAATGAGAGAGGCCTCAATAAAACAATGCTGTCAGCACCTGATCTCCATTTTCAGCTTCCAGACCATGAGAAAATAAATTTCTGTTGAAGCCACCCTGTCTGTGGCACTTTGTTAGGGCAGCCCCAGCAAAGCAATGCATGTGGGTCAGAACGTTAAGGCAAAGCTGGAAAGCCAGCTTCCACCGTTTGCAAAGGTCAACATCATAGAGGAGTGCAGAGTAACAGGATGAAGGGAGCCATCCTCCCCCACCCCAGACAGAAGCTTGTACATGCCCATCTTATTTGAATCATTTCATTTGGGGGTCGTTTTGTTACAACGTCTAAATTGCGTTCTAACGCAGGGTTTCTCAACGTTGGTGGCGTTGACATTTTGGGTCGGTAATCATTTGTTGTGGAAGGCTGTCCTGTGCATGGCAGATGATAAGGAGCATTTCAGGCCTCTATATTTTGCTCTCAACACTTAGTATTGGGGTCATTGTCAGGCAGAGAAGTGGGGGCCTAAACATGGGAACTTCATCTTCTTTTATAACGGGTTTGTCTTTGGAAGATATTCTTTGAGCGTGTGAATTTTGGATTCACAGTGGGCATGAAATATTGGAGAGTACCATCCTGGGAGGCACAGAATATCCAATGCTTTGGTATTAGGAACATAGTTCAGACCATTGTGTCCTTCCTAGTGTCAATAGATAAGGCCTATGTAGCAAATATGATAAAATGAAAGGACTCCGGTGCTAATTATAGCACAATCATTGAAGAGAGCCTGAGATTAAAAAAAAAAAAAAGTGGAAGATGCCACTGAGAATGCAGACTGGTAGGGAGTGATAAAACCACCATCTGGTGGAACAAAGAGAAAAGGGATATCTTTTGTCTAAAATATCTGCTGACAGCAGACTTGTCCTTCTCAGGATAGGCACCTTGGATAGGTGACTCCAAATCCACCTGGGTGTCTTCCTTTTTCGGCCACCTCTAAAGTTCTGAATGTAGCACCACTGAGAAAAGTTCAGGCCAAGGAGGAGAAGCCCCAAAAATGGAGATTTGAGAGGCCAGAAAAGTAGAAATTATGGAGCACAGTGTGGGAATTTCCTGAGTTCAATGTTTCATAGGATGTCTGCAGCCTTGGACCTCTTTGGATGGGAATCATTAAAAGCATCAGTTGCCTCTATGCCAATCAATATGGAAAATTGTCTGACGTTGTGAGCAAACAAATTGATCCGGTTACAAGTGGTTGAAAATTGCTGCCTCTCCTATGATAATCATGCTGTATTTTCGCTATTTTTAGAAGTATCTGTCTGCACACACAACAGTGAACCTTTGAAGGCACAATCTGTGCATTAGTTTACTCTGTATCTCCAGCGTGTAGAGCTTGAGCTCAGAGCAGTGTCCATCACAAATGTTCATTCCTCAGTAAATGCTTGCCGAATGGAATTGAAATGGAACATTAGAGGGACCTATGGATACTTCAGAGACTGTCTGGATTTCTGATTTTTAAAAATAAGCTATGCCCTCAAGGGTCCTCCTTCTCTCCTCCAAAGCTCCTTTCTTTTAACTTACTTTCAAAAGTAGTGCTTGTTTCTTATTCTGGCCTGATACATTTTGACCATCTATGACTGAGCTTCTTTGCTTACTGGCCCCTCAGTGTTGCACTGACCTCATGGGACAACACTGCCTTTTCTCTTCCTGCTCAGGCCTATAATAACCTGACTGGAGGCTGGTAATGTGCATCAGAATACTCTCAAGGTTTTAGGGCATCTCATGGGACTTATCGTAAAGGAAGACACACTACGATCCTATAGCAAATATGCCTATTTACTGAGTCCAGAGGAAAATAAAAAGAGGAAGTTCTTACTGGCATTACCCACCTGTCAGAACCCCAGCTCCTAGTCATGTCTTGAGTCTGTAAGTCTGCCTCCTACCTCTCTCTACCCCCCCCCCCCCATTAAAGATCCTTCTTTCATACTTTATGAAGTATGCTTCATAAAGCATGAAGGTTGAATGCTCTAGTCCTCTTTAGGAAAACCTTACTGTATACCCACTAGACTGGTCCTCCTTGAAGGGTGTATTGTCCTCTCTTGACTAGAGAAAAGTGTGGGACACAGCATTCTCCAGAAGAATTCATCCCGCAATGCAGAGTAATTCAGCCTAAATAAAAATAAAATAAAACCATAAAGGGATGGAGAAGAATAGGTTTCATCTGATCCCTTTCCTTATCTCTGCTCCAACAATTTGCTCCCTTCTCTCTGGGTTATTGTGGTTTCTTCTAGGTAACTGTTTGAAAATAGACATATCTAGAGGGGTGTCTGGGTGGCTCAGTTGGCTCAACATCTGACTTCGGCTCAGATCATGATCTCACGGCTCGTGGATTTGAGCACCACATCACGGAGACTGCTTGGGATTCCTTCTCTCTCCTCTCTTCCTATGTGCATTCTCCCTCTCTCAAAATAAATAAATAAACTTCAAAAAATAGAAAACAGACATACGTAGAAGTATATGTACACACACAGCCCTCCGAAAATATACTCATCAAAGAGAGTACAGTCTTTTAAAAGGTCAATAATTATGACAGCTAGAAGAATAATAATGGCTAACACTTAAACAATATTTAGTACGTGCTAAGAACTTTCTCACATACTTAACTTTTACTTATATTAGCCTATTTTTTTTTTAATTTTTTTTTTCAACGTTATTTATTTATTTTTGGGACAGAGAGAGACAGAGCATGAACGGGGGAGGGGCAGAGAGAGAGGGAGACACAGAATCGGAAACAGGCTCCAGGCTCCGAGCCATCAGCCCAGAGCCTGACGCGGGGCTCGAACTCACGGACCGCGAGATCGTGACCTGGCTGAAGTCAGACGCTTAACCGACTGCGCCACCCAGGCGCCCCTATATTAGCCTATTTAATCCTAGAGCTTTTTAAAAAATAGATACTCTTATATTATCATATTGCAGATGAGGAGACCAATATACAGAAAGAATAAGTTTTTTTTTAATTAAGTAATAATTAGGAAGACAAATAGTTTCACAGGTAAACATAATATAAATCTACAGTTATGGTGCATGTAACAAAATGTAGAATTGTCAAATTAGTCTAAATCTGAAACTAATAAAGCATTATGTGTCAACCATACTTTAGTAAAATCATCTATTTTCAAAAAAATTAAGTGATTGTATAATTACCGTAAAGCACTAATCATCGACTTATAGAAATTGTTCATTACTGCGTTGTCATATTGTGTATGATTGTATTTGGAATTTGACTTATTTCAAGTAAAATACCTAAGTAAAATTCAGACGTAAAAAAGCATAATATGTAAATTGTCTTTGTCTAAAATAGAGATAGTAATATTTTACACTTTCACATGCAGACGGAGTTGACATTTCTCCTCACTTGTCCTCCCTCTAGATAGTCAAGGGTCTACCCATATATCAGAAATGAGTACCATTAAGATGCCTTTTCAAAAGGCAGACTCCTCCACTTTTGTGGGTTTTTTTTAATGTTTTTGAGAGAGAGAAAGAGAGAGAGTGCAAGCAGAGGAGGAGCAGAGAGTGGGAGACACAGAATCCAAAGTAGGCTCCAGGCTCTGAGCTGTCAGTACGGAACCTGATGTGGTGCTCGAACTCATGAGCTCCGGGATCCTGACCTGAGTCGAAGTTGGATGCTTAACCTACTGAGCCACCCTCCAGTTTTGTTGATATCAAAAGGCATTAACCAGAACTGTTCTGGGCAAACAGAGGTATGGCTACCCTAACTGAGTGTAATCATTTTATTAATTCTGTGTTCATCCTCTCATTTCTTCTATATGAGTGATACTAATATCTATGTGTTTCTCTCCTTTTCTTATGCATAGCATACTTTGCACACTGTTCTGCACCTCACAGAACACTGCGTGTCCTGTAGGACTGTGTATACCTTGTCAAACTCTAAGGTTCCTTCTGCCATCACCAGGAAGTTATTTTATGAATCACTTCTTAGTATAGCTACATTTTTGCAACTTTCTGAGGTAGGTTTCCTCTCCTAGGGTGGCCTCTTCTACACTAGTATTTGAAACATTTCCCTTCTTTACCCTGATCTTCATGCTCTGACCAAGTTGAGTTCTGGTTCTAGCAGCTTCCAAGAAAGATTTTCTCGGAGCGTTGAAGGCTCAGGCAGCCCCAACCCCATTCTATCTTTGTGTAGCCCACTTGCACTCACCCAAAATGGAGCTCCTTTCTAGTTTCTTTTTGCAAGATTTAAAAAAAAAATTTTTTTAAGTTTATTTATTTTGACAGAGACAGAGTATGAGCATGAGCTGGGGGAGGAGCAGAGAGAGAGAGAGGGAGACACAGAATCCAAAGAGGCTCCAGGTTCCAAGCTGTCAGCACAGAGCCTGACGCGGGGCTCGGACTCACGAACTGTGAGATCATGGCCTGGGCCGAAGTCAGATGCTTAACCAACTGAGCCACCCAGGCGCCCCTAAGATTTTATTTTTAACTAATCTCTACACCCAACATGGGGCTGAAACTCACAACACCAAGATCAAAAGTCACATACTCCACTGACTGAGCCAGCCAGGTGCCCCTCCTTTCCAGTTTTAGTTGTTTTCAGATCTCCAGAGCCCTCCACTCTCAGAGCATTTCTTCTTTTGGAAATGGATAACCTGTTGAGGGTTTATGAGGCTCCAAGCTCCTAGGCCTGTGAGAATTCTCCTTTTCCTATCCTGTTTTTACCTTGCAGTTGCTACTCCTGCAAGGATCTAGCTTCTAAGTCAACTAATCTGTCACAAAGGAGCCAAAAATGTAGTCAGGGAAGATAGTCACTTTAATAAATGGTGTTGGAAAAACTGGATATCCACCTACAAAAGGATGAAAACGGACCACAATCTTGTACCATACACAAAAGTCAACTCAAAATGGAATAAAACTTAATTACTGGGGGTATTGCCCCATCACTCTGTATTCTGAGGTTCCGGGGGGCACACTGTTACACAGTTTTGCTCATGATTTTGTGTGTGTGTGTGGATTTCTGATTTTGCTACCTTAGTTACTTTAATTTTGTGAAAGGATTGGGGATGTTTCAAAGACCAACAACTCTTCACCACCATTGCTGTTTCACGTAGCTGTTTAAACAATCTCTTTAGACCGTGTACAGTTGCTTTGGGGATATAAGCCCAGTCTCTGAGAGTTTTCTTCTCCTTCTTTTTTTCTTCCCAAATTGCCATTTGTATGGCTGGGGTGTGAGGGGAATATCTGAACCGAAGGCATAGTGAGGAAAGGACCCCCCTGACCTCTTGTTGACCACTGATTCGTGCATGGCCCATCTGTCTGATGCTCTCGCAAGGTGAGCACACCCATCCTTCACACCTAGAAGCAAAGGGAGTCTCCGGGGAAATGAACTGGAGCATTCTTTATGCTCTCACATTTCCTCAAAAGTAGGCAGCCACCTCCATGTTGATAAAGAGGTAGTCTGACGAGCAGTTTCTCTCCAGTCCGAAATAGAGAAGGGAAAAGGTCCCTAATATCTTCAATGTTTCCAAAAAAACAATCCAATGCAGCTTCTTTTGTCTTCAAAGCTGTGAAACCTCAGCGTGGAGAGATTATCTCTGGCTTCCCCTACTTGTTCTCATGATCCACAAGCTGAGAAGGGACAGGCTAAGATGTCATCTCATATTGCCATCTTCCAGATTCTAGCTTCTGGGTCAAGTTTTTTAATGGTAGAAAGTTGTTTTTTTCACTGTCATAGAAGACCATCATGTTTGGCTCTATGAGCCCCAACCGTTAGATGTTAATCTTAGCATATCCTCTCCACAGAAATCTTATCTTTTAAGCCCATTTTCTTTTATTGATTGATTGGTTGATTGATTGATTTTATTTCTTAAAATTTTAATTCTGGCATAGTTAACATAGAGTGTTATATTAGTTTCAGGTTTACGATATGGTAACTCAGCAATTCCATATTATCACCCAGTGCTCATTCCAAGACAAGTGCACTCCTTAATTCCCATCACCTATCTCACCTATCGCCCCATCCACCTCTCCTCTGGTGACCGTCGGTTTGTTCTGTAGAGCTAAGAGTCTGCTTCTTGGCTTCTCTTTCTCTCTCTCTTTTCCCTTTGCTCATTTGTTTTGTTTGTTTTTAATTCCACATGCAAGTGAAATCATATGATATTTGTCTTTCTCGGGCTGATTTATTTCCCTTAGCGTTACACTCTCTAGCTATATCCATGTTGTTGCAAATGGCCAGATTTCATTCTTTTTAATGGCTGAGTAATATTCCATTGTGTCAAGCCCATTTCCATACGAAATAGATCCCAGGAAGAAAAATGCGGGAGGAGAGCATACATTTAAGAAGAAAATGAAAATAACAGCTAATTTTGCAGATATAGTATCGTGATGTGTTAGTTTGCTAGGACTGACCTAACAAAGTACCACACACAAGTGGCTTAGACTAAAGAAATGTATTGTCTCACCATTCTGGGCGCCAGGAGCCCACTATCGAGGGGTCAGCTGAGTTGGTTCTGCTGAGAGTTGTCAGGAAGAATTTGTTCCATGCCTCTGTCCTAGCTTCTGGTGGTTTGCTGGCAATCATTAGTGTTTCTTAGCTTGTAGAAGCATCATCCTGATCTTTACTTTCGTCCTCACATAGTGTTTCCTTCTGTGAGTGGCTATGTCAAGATTTCCCCACTTTTATAAGAATGCTTATCATATCTGATTAGTGCCCACCTTCATGATCCCACTTTAACTTGTTACCTCTGTAAAGACTCTATCTCCAAATAAGGTCATATTCCAAGTTAGGATTCTAACATATCCACCAAAAACACCTGGCTACATTTACATTAGGTATATCACAATTTAAGTGACTTGCCCAAGATTGTAAACTAGTAAATAAATAAGCCAAGATACATAAACGTTCTCGGACTTCAAGGTCCTTGCCCTTAAGCCACTGGCTCTCTGTAGAAATGGGGATGGGTACCACCTCCCAGGGGCATTTTGCAAATCTCTGGGGATGTTTGACTCAAGAAGTTGTTTTGTCATTTAATGGGCAGGAGTCAAGGACACTAAATGTACTATAGTATACGGGATTGTCTTGCAATCGAAGAATTGCAAGTATTTTCATACTTTGCAAAGTTTCATACTTTGCAAAGTTTCACACTTTGCAAAATTTCCCAAAATTTCCTTGTGTTCTTTTATGGTTTGTTTGTTTGTTTGTTTGTGATAAGAACACTTAACGTGAGATCTATTCTGTTAACATTATGCAAAGTGAAATAAACCAGTCACAGAAGGACTGCAGGATTCCATTTTTATTAGGTATCTAAAATAATCAGACTCATAGAAGCAGAGAATAAAATGGTGGTTTCTGAGGGTTAAGGGGAGGAGGAAAAAGGGAGTTGTTCGCTGAGTAGAAAGTTTTAGCTACGCAAGATGAGTAAGTTGGACAGATCTATAACCCCAGAGCGGCCACAGTTAACAATACAGTACCGAGTACTGCAAGACTTTGTAATGCCCCATCAGCTTTTCCGGGAAGTAAAGCACTGGTTTCTAATTATCTGAACTTAGAACTTAACACACACTGTTTTGGGGAAGGCTTTAATTTCCCACTGAATTTCCGAGAATAAAACCATAGTGCAGTGAGGAATGATTCAATTTCATCTTGTTCAGAATTTCACCCATTTCTGAAAAATCTCATCACTGACTCACAGGACTTGTCCTGGGTGCAGCAAACACATGTGCCTGGGCTCTGCACGCAGAGTTCTTGCATTCTGGGAGATTCTGTACACGGGTCCAATTATCCAGCTGCCACAGTACATCTTCTCTTGAAGCCAGTCATGCCTGAGCATTTCGTGTTGAGATGCATACTAGTTTATCAGAGATGGCTTCACTCTGATTTTTCTGTAAGCTTACTGTTAATAACATACAGTATTGCTTTTCTGAAAACAACCTGTATAATATTAATTATGATTTTTCACTTTTAAATAGAGAAGAGAGAAATATAAGTATTTGTTACAAAAAGGAATCCCAACTCTGATAGTTTTGCATAACTCTTCTCACTCACATATAAACTCATTCCCAGGTCACCTTCAAGATTTGCCGTCTGTTTCCACGCACCTTCTGAACTATTGCTTAATGTTTTTCTTTATTTTTTACTTTTTTACTTTAGGGACAGAGAGAGCATGAATGGGGCAGAGGGGCAGAGGGAGAGAGAGTGAGAATCTCAAGCAGGCTCCATGCTCAGTGCAGAAAGCTACACTGGGCTTGATCTCACAACCCTGGGATCATGAAGTCGAGAGTCAGATGCTCGACTGACTGAGCCACCCAGGCAGGCCTGCTTAATGTTTTTAAGTTGACTCACTTTTTTTAAAACTCAAATTGCAAGCAAAAGAAAGCTAAATCACTACTCTAAATGGAAAACCAGGATCACTAGCCTCAAGTGGAAGGTAACCATAAATAAATATGCAATGAAAATATTGTAATTTCAAGTCTTGAAACTTAAGGAAAAAAGTGTACCGCGAAATCTATAATAATAAATCTAATTGATTATGGTGTGCCAACCAATGAATGTTATCTAGTTTTCCCAGTAAGAATTCAAGTAAGTATGAATTTTCTCACATTTACAGATAAGGAAAGTATGATGCAGAAAAATAATGTGAACACAGACGTGTCTTATGTGTGTTTCATGATAGACAGTCCTCAGCTTGTCATGACATGGACAAATGCTTAGAAAAATCAAGGTTTTTTTTTTTTTTTCTTTTTAAATATAGTTCGATTTTCAACTTTCTGTGGTTTGGACTTTAAACATATATATTCGTGACAACAAAAACAACTTATTTACAATTTACTGTTTGTTTAGGGAGGATGCCTTCTGTGTGTTGGGGAATCCTTTGTTTACTCAGCTGCTAGAAAATTATTCAGATGAAAATCAGAAGCTGAAAACTTAAATTGTTCAGTAAATACAAAGTGGTGGTGAGTGGGGGTAGGCTTCTCGTAAGTAGCAATGGGGGGAAGAAGAGAGGGAGAGGTCAGGGGGACAGGAAGAGAAGGTAAGAGAATGGGGAGAGCTAGAGAAATGGGAGACATTAGGTGGTGTCTTAACTCCTTTCCCTCAAAATGTCTGAAGGTAGGCCGGATATTTCTGTTTCAATATGCATTAAAGCTAATAGGTATTAAAATGTAAGATATTTATATGAACTAGCTAAAAGAATCTGTTCTACCAAGAGTATGCATCCCACTAGTTGAGCAAGCAGTGCGTTTACTTCTGTGTACACATAAACAGTCTGAACCAGGCATATGCATACTCAGTCTTAGGAGGTCAGCTCATGGTCAAAGAGAAAAGGAAGCAGATTTCTTCGTGAAATCTCTTTTTTATTTACAGTGAGTTGCTCATGGCAGATAGTCATAGTAAGGACCATCACTTTCCTTCTAACACTGAGTTTATATGTAAGATATTTTTAGTGAGTTCAGTTACACTCAGTTTTTCAAATGACTCTGCAGATGGTTTTTAGAATAGTTGATTATGCCCTGTAGGTATTTGAGAATTGGAGCTCAATACAGGAAAAGAGACAAAGCCTTGGGGTGATAGAATGTCACATGATTCTCAAAATCAACATTTTATGTATGTATGTATGTTTATTTATTTTTGAGAAAGAGAGAGAGAGACAGAGAATGAGTGGGGGAAGGGCAGAGAGAGAGGGAGACACAGAATCAGAAGCAGGCTCAAGCTCTGAGCTGTTAGCACAGAGCCTGACACAAGGCTCGAACTAATGGACCGTGAGTTCATGACCTGAGCCAAAGTCAGACACTTAACTGACGGAGCCACCCATGTGCCCCAAAATTAGCATTTCATTTTTTAAAAATTTTTAAAAAATATCTATTTATTTTGGGGAGAGCGCAAGCAGGGGAGGGGCAGAGAGAGGGAGACAGAGGATCCAAAGCAGGCTTTGCACTGACAGGCTGACAGCAGCGAGCCCCATGTGGGGCTCAAACCCACGAACCGTGAGATCCTGACCTGAGCTGAAGTCGGTTGCTCAACCGACTGAACCACCCAGGTGCCCCCCAAAATTACCATTTTAAATGTGTAGCCTCGTTACTTCCCCAATACTGTTAAGAAATGGGCTTGCAGCGTTGCAAATAGAATGGTTTCGTGTAAGATCCAAATTTCAGAGCAAGAGGTGTCATTCCCATCCAGGTAATAAGTGAAAAACAAGAAAATGCTCTTTAATGGAAAATGTAGTGTCTAAGCGCCTGTCTTCTGTGGCTGTGGGCGTTCCCAGACTGGGCGTCACTCACAGTAGCTTTAGATTTCCACCACATGGAGAGAACAGTGAGGTAAGCCAGGAACCTATTTCGACAAGAGTTACAGAACCAGGCTTGAGATTACAGGCAATACGAGAAACTTTATCTTAAGGTGGAGCGAGATCTGGGGCAAAAGGAAAAGTAAATTCTGAGTGAAGCAAGAGCATTTTCCCTGCCAGCCCTCCCATGGACTCAGACCAGAGTCCATGAGAAAGGGAGCACAAAGGAGATGCCATCCTTTCATAGGATCTCCTCAGGCTGTTGAGACTGTCTGAGCCCAGGGCATTAGCCTTCCTTGGGATGGTCCTTTGGCAACCACTAAAAGCTTCACCGTGAGCCTGGAGGATGACGCAGAGCTTAGAGTCTTGCATTCTTGGAAGGCAAGAGGACTAGATTATGGAGACCTCCCCTTTGTGAGTTTTAGAAGTATCGGTGAAGAGCCCAATGGGGACTCAAGTCTACTGCAAAGCTAGTGAACGTAGGAGCTGGGAAGCTTTTTCCCCGTGAAATGGATACAAGCATATTCTTCCTCCCAGGCTCGTGGAGTCAAGGAGGCACAGCACAGTGTATCTAGTGTCCCAGTTAACCATGGCTGTGCAACAGCCACCTCAGAATTTAGTGGCTTAAAATAGTGGCAGTCTCAGCTTACAGTACTGTGGGTCAGGAATCCAGGCTGGGCTTGGCAGAATGATTCTTCTTCCTTTCGGGGTTGGCAGCCATTGGTTGGTAGGTGGTGTTCAGATGGGAGATGCTTGGATGTTCAGATTGGGGGACCTGAGACGGCTTCACTCGCATGTCTGGCCTGTTAGAAGTCTGGGATTGACTGGGACGGTGGCCTGAAGTGCCTACACATAGCCTTCTGGAGGCCTCCAGGTAGTCTAGTGTTCCGCGAACCAGGCAGACACTGTGAGACCTTTCGTGACCTGGTTTAGGATGTCACCTGTGCAACTTCCATACCATGTCAGTACTGTGGTTGGGGCAGCTACAAGTCTACCCACATTCGGGAGAAGGGGACCTGAATCCCAACTCTTGATAGAAAGAGTGATGAAAAAAAATGTGCAACCATGTTTTACAGACTTCAGGTCTAGATTTGTTGCAACATATTTGTCGAAAGAGAGAGGGAGAGCAGCAGGAGGCAAGAGGTCATTTAATTCTGATGCTTATAAAATTTACAGTTTTCGTAATGTCTGAAGGGCCACAAATAGGGACCGTGCTTCCCACAGCTAAGTGTATTAGGGACCTGCGGGTCAGACTGTTGCTGCTAACTTTCCGTTACTTTCCAGTCTGATTCCTCTGAGCCTTTACTTCAGACTTGGCACGCCCCAAAATAGAAAGCATTTTATGATGCTTTTATGATTTTATGATGATTCTCCAATATGCCTGTTCAGTCTTGATAGAAGATTAGTATTTTATATTTCCCTCCTGTGTCTTTTGCATTCAAGAAGCGAGGCTCAGAAATGCAAATACAGTAAACAACCTTCAGAGATGGCAGCTGGAAGGGCAGAGAACTCAGAGAGGACAGGCACACGCAGCCTAAGGGGGAGGCTGCCAGGCAGTTTATCGAATACGAATACTTATTCGTATTCGGGCTTCGTCCTTGTAAGCCTAGGCAGCTCTCCTGGGCTCTTTCCCACATAGCCGAACACGCTACTCTAAGTGGAACCATGTCCATGGTTCAGGTTCCATGGTTTAGTCAATGAGCAGGAGTCTTCTGTCTGTACTTGACGGGCTAACCCCGGGCTGCCCAGCCAGGATGATCGGAGCAAAGTGAGACAGAGGTGCAGATCAGGCGTCAGCATCTTTGTCGGGACCTGCGTAGCTCTGCCTGCCCTGTCCAGGTTGAGCGGTCACGGTTGCTGCCTTGCTAGTCCCCGCACGTCCACTTGTTCACGGTCAGCCTTCCTGACTTCATACAGTACTAACAACTAACACGGAGCGTTCGCTGCGGGCCAAGCCCCGTGCTCGCTGTTTGCTCGTGTTGTTACCTCCGTTTACACCTGTCATCCATCCTTTGCGGCAAATCCTATTAATGCCACACTTCACAGTTAAAGAAACTCATTCCCAGAGAAATTAAGTGGAAGGGCCGGGGTCCGAGACTCCTGATCGCTGCACTCACAGACACTTGGTCATGCTCACGGGCATGGCAGACCTCAGCCTCCTACTTAGGGAGCCTTCACCAGCTCCTGGTCTACGAGAGAGAGAGGGGCTTCCTAGGTGCTGTACGTCCGGGAAGAACCGGCAAACAGTCAAGGAAAGAACCTATTAAGTTACTCATTTTTGTACCTGTGGCTGTTCATATTCCATCTTTATGAGCCAGAATTGAAATGTAACTACCAGCAGTGTCTGAGAATCTTTGGAGCTAAACAAGTTCCCTTTGAAATGAGAAAAACCTGTTGTTTTAAAGGTTCTCTTTCTGTGGTGAGAAGGAGATATGGAGCTTGGAGAATCGAGCCTTGGTAAGGAAGGATCTTCCCACGATATTTACTGTGCCCAGGCCAATGACCGGCTAATATAACCAGAGCAGTAGCTAGAACCAGAAGGGCTTGGGGTAGAGTCTTTGCTGTATAAACTCCCTAAGTATGTATACTAGCTAAGTGACTTGGCTAGTCTGAGCCTCAGCTTGACCTTTTCTGAGGGAGAGAGGTCTGATGAAGGACCAAACGAGGTAACCATTGCTCACACCCATTATTAGGACAAGCTCACACCCATTATTAGGTAACCCATTACGAGGTAACCATTGCTCACACCCATTATTAGGACTCTAATTTGTAGAGTCCCTTGCCTTTAAAAAGATCTACTAAAAATTTCAAGATAGCAACCGTGGATCATTTAATCAAAGCCTGGGGCCCTCCTGAGTGCACGGCCTAGGCAACTGTACCATTTGTATGCCCATGAGGCCGGTTCTGAACATTATAGCCTCTCAACAAACATCCCTTCCTACCATGGCATGTTTCCCTCACAAGAAGAACCTGTCTGCTCTCATTTCCCAGCGTGCCGGGCCCTCAGAACCTCCCACTTAGATGTCTGAATCCAATGTTCGGGCCCTGGCCTTTGGCCCTGTTTCTCATCCCCCCGTCACCTCACTAGAAAAGCCATGGACATCTAACTATCTAACCATCTTCAAAGGGATCCCGCAAAGATGCTGTGATGTCTTAGCCAAGACGCCGTATGTCCTCCAAGTTGTAGAATTACAACAGTCACATGAGAATGTATGCCATTCTAGACATGCCATCCTCTTACCATGAGTGATGATATAATATTGACTAGTTACAATTACATAAAAATAGACCTGTGTTTTATTTCTCAGTGATGAGCCTGCACTCCATGACACTCACCAAATTCGCACACTAACAGGTACCAGAAATTCAGATCTCTGGGGCATCCGCATGGACCTTTGTGCCCCGATGAAGTCATTCTTCCTGCCATTGCCTCAGTTCAGACTGTCATGATTTGCAAGAGTTTGCCAGGGGCCTGAGTTGCAAGAGTTCCACTCAACCAGCTGCCCGATCTACAGTCGGTTCCCCTCCCTGCCTCCATGTCGTCTTTCTACGGTGCACATCTGCCCCCCTGCTCTCTTGTGACAAAGCCCTGGTAAATGCAACCTGCTTAGCCTGGCATGTAGAGGCGCTTGTGAGCTAGCTCTTGTCGGCGGTCTCCCTCTTCAGACTCATCCTTTCTCTTTTCTGCCCTCCCTTCTCCCCTCATTCTTCATCATCCCTACTCCAGCAGAGCCTTGCTTCATCATGTCATAGTTTTTGAAAAATGCCCCATGTTTGAACTCGCCTTGTGCCTTCTTACTGGACCCTCGCCCTGCAGGGAATGGCGCCGCCACCCTGCCCGTGCCCTCCATTAGGCCAATAAAGTCATCATGGTTCAGTTCAAGCCTGTCTCATCTGGGAGGCCTTTGCCAACTGGGACCTTCGTTTCGCATCATGCTTCCGTCCTTCATAGTAGGTACCATCCTGCAACAAGCTGAGAATGTTTGTTTCCTTCAATGTGATGGTGTTAGGAAGTGGGGGCCTTTGGGGGTGATTAGGTCATGAGGGTGGAACCCTCATGAATGGGTTGGTGCCCTTATTTAAAAAAAGGAAAAAAAATGTTAAGGTTTATTTATTTTTGAGAGAGAGACAAGAGTTCTAGAGGGGGAGGAGCAGAGAGAGAGAGGAGACACAGAATCCAAAGCAGGCTCCAGGCTTCGAGCTGTCAGCACAGAGTCCGACGCGGGGCTCGAACTCATGAACCGTAAGATCATGACCTGAGTTGAAGTCGGACGTTTAACCAACTGAGCCACCCAGGTGCCCCAAGGGTTGGTGCCCTTATAAGAAGAGGTCAGAGGGGCCCCTGAGTGGCTCAGTCGGTTAAGCCTCCGACTCTTGATTTCGGCTCAGGTCATGATCTCTTGATTGTGAGTTCGAGCCCAGTGTGGGGCTCTGCACTGGTAATGCTGAGCCTGCTTGGGATTCTCTCTCTCTCTCTCTCTCTCTCTCTCTCTCTCTGTCCTCCCCCACATGTTCTCTGCCTCTTTCTCAAAATCAATAAATAAACTGAAAATTTTTATTTTTGTTTTTAAAGAAGAGGCCAGGGAGCTAGCCTATTGTGTTTCCACCATGTGTGGACATAGTAAGAATTCGGCAGTGTGTGACCCGGAAGAGGACTCACTGTAATCTGACCGCGCGGGTACCCCGGTCTCAGACTTCCAGCCTCCAAAGCTGTGAGGAATAAATTCCGGCAGCCCGCAGCCACCTGGTCTGTGGCGCTTTGTTATAGCAGACCAAACTGCCTAACGCACCCTTTGTTACAGCCTTCCCTTTATCCATGTATCTCTCTCTTGAGGTTGTGCATGGTCGAGGGTGGCTTCTTTTTCGTTTTTCTGGTGCCGTATTAATTAATCATGGTGTCCGCAGTGTCTAGAACAGTCGTTGGCACGTAAGAAATGCTTCAGTACTTGCTGACTGAGTCAAAATGTTTGTTTTACTGTTTCAGATGGAGCCCTGGATGGTTCCCCTACCAGAATAGCCTTGAGACACTGAGTCTAGCCGCACACGCTACTCCAGACGCGTTTTGCTCTTCTGTGTCAGCTTCGTGGTCACCTCTCCTTCCAAGTGTTCTCAGATCTCTGACCTCGCCATCCCCTTTTCTTTCTGTTTCTAGACATTGGTTCCCTTGTTAGGATGATTTTCTTCTTTTCGTATTTGGAGAACCTCTTCTCATTCTCTATCTTGCAGAGATAGAAGGAGTGACATTCTGGAGGTTTCTGCTGAAGCCCTGGTTGAGTCTACAATGTGGCTAATAAAGATGCAAGAGTGAAAAGCTTTAAAACCAATTTCAAAGGTTTATCTACTGGAATTGACAGGGTGTGGTGGTCTCTTTGGGTTGGGTATTGGGGGAGGGAGAGAAAGAAGGAAGTGTTAAGAATGACTCTAAAATATGCATTTGCAGTCGAATCCATCCAAGTTGGCCTTTTATACTTTGTTGGGGGTGTATGTTTTGAGATGAGAGGGAAGGGAAGGCTGGCGTACGGTTTTTTGTTTCAGTGTGTTTGTTTTTCTAATATTTACTAATCCATAGGGCACTGATGATCAGATCCAAGAACCATCGTTACTAAAAATGACATACAGTGAAAAAATATCTTATGGCTTGGAGCATCTCCAGGGATGGGCACTATAACCAAGCTATAACTGGGGAACTGATTTCATCTATGATAAGGACAGTTATTTTTCAAGTCTTCACTTCCCCAGAATTCTTCAAGTTTGAGTCCCCTAAACGATCTTAAAAAAAAAAAAAAAAGCACTGTGTTTCAGAAATTACAGCAGGAGTCAACCAGCAAAAGAAATTTTGTTAACAGTGCTACTAAGAGAAGGTACTATTAAAAGGGAAAACATTGAACTGTGAATGTGTCTTGTGGTTTAAAAAAAATTTTCCTTTTGCTCGAAGTTGTTTCGCGTATAAGATCTCTAATGATTTAGAAAACTACCTGTTTCTCTCTCCCCCATAAAAGATATTGCCAGAGTAGAAGTTTCTCACATATTTAAGCTCCTAGTTGCTTTGGCCTCACTCTTTGACCACAGTCTCCATTTGACTCCTTTACCTCCTGATTGGCATATATTTTGCTTTTGTGATGCAACTCACAAAGTTTCTACTCCATTTCATAATCCCCACTGTAGTTTCTGTTAATGGCATTGTAAGACATGCCTTGTCAGAGATCCCTCGAAGGTCATTAAGCTTATTTTTCGGGTGAAGGATAATTACGTGTATTTTCATTATCAAAAGAGGAAGGGAATGACTACCCTCTATTTACGAAAGGTTGTCTGGTTAATCTCCTTTTAGAATGTGCCAGTATGACATTCACAGCCTAGATTCTACCTGATTCTCGCTTTAACAAAAAGTGCTTAAATACTCTGGTAATACACAGTGTGGTCAAACTCCCAGCGCATGAAGACTTAACTCCCAGAACACAGTAATTTGCAGGCTTCTTCATAAGGGGTTGGCAAACTGGATTGTGGATCATATCTGGCAGAATGTTTGTTTTGTAAAGGACATTTTATTGGAAAATGGCCATACTCATTTTCTTATGTACAGTTTATTACTGTTTGGGCACTACAGTAGCAGAGTAGAATAGTTAAGACAGAGACTCTATGAACTGCAAAAATATTTACTATCCGGCCCTTTACAGAAAAAGTTTGCTGACCTCTGAAGATGAATGTACCAAATCTTTCAGGTTGAATATCAAATTGGAGCCCTCTGTAGTTTAGAAGAATTCTGAATTGTCATGTTTTAACTACATGTACTTTTTTTGTTGTTGGAGGAAAATGCCTGTAAATGTATGGAAACTAGTGAGAAGAGGTTACGCGTGAATTCACTTTTCACAAAACAGTGTCTGTCTTGGGACAGGCTTGCCGGTGCGAATACCTCACCTGAGCGTGAAGGGTAGGGCAGTGCTCCCCTGGGCACTGGGGTTTGCCCTCAAGTTCTGATGAGGTATCGGCTCCATTTTAGGGGAGGAGCAGTACGTTGAGGAAGCTTCTAACTGTTTTACTTCAACATGCCTGCCAAGTTGTGACTCAGGGCAATCTGGCGCTGTGTTCATGAGCCTTTGCTAAGAGGCGAGTTTGCACAATGGAAGAAACGTTCAGTATGTTTGTTGTCTGCATGTTCTTGGAAAGTGCTAAAACGACACCTAAAACTGCAACCATGTATTTATACACTGGAGAATTGTCATGAGATCCTTAACCACTCCTTTTCCATTTCTCCTTCCTTGTTTCCAAATTCTCATCGCAAAATTTCTGCTTTCTCCCCTAGAACGTACTTTCCATCGTTTTACCTTACTTGCCCAATCTTTTAAACACAGATTCTAATCCCAAATCTACTTCAAAACAAAACGAAACAAAACAACTCTGATCAATGCTGAAATTTGTTATGTGTCCTGGGTTCTTTTATCAATAGCAATAAGATATGCAAGTATGATTTTTTCTTTTAAGGTATCAAAACTAGATTATCCACTCATGTGATCATTATTCTTTTGGAGATTTCTTTTAATGTTTGGAGAAATGCACTGTGTTTTAGCACAAAGCCCATGAAACTAAAAGTCATATGACTTGAGGGCTAAGCCCTCCTCTTGTGACAATTAACATTAATCATTCTGAATGGTTTACTCAATTGCTCTGAACTCAGGATTTTCAGCTTTCCAGTAAAGAGTTCCATCTCATCATCCAAAAGATCTTTTGTCAACCCCAGCAATCTAAGCTGGCTGTATGTTACAACTTAATACTAGCTTAGATGTTCAAATAAATGCTGACTAATTCTCCATTTTCCAAAGTAATAAGCGTTTCCTTAATTAAAAACAAATGAAATGTTTCATATATATGCACAGAGATTTTTATAACCAGTACCCACCTTGTACCATCACCTAACTTTAACAAGTATTAATGTTGAGGCTTAGGTAAGCTTGATTGTTTTTTTAATAGTTAAAGAATGAAAGCATTACGTGTACAGGTAAAGTCCTTAATTTATAGAACTAGTCAAAAAAGTATAAAATGCTTTTGCATATTTTGGCCTCTTCAAAGCTCTTAACCATGAGATGTGGTCATATGTCCAGGATGCAGATGTGGTGCAGACAGGTGTAAAAATTATATCTGGGTATACTCAGTGAGTAAATGAAGAATCTAGGACTCGACCACATGCGAGGTCATCTAAACTCTGCATTCTTTCCACTATACCTTGACTCCTTTTCTAAATATATCACTTTTGTAATTAGGGTTCCTCATAAGCAACACAGATTGATTCTGGTTGTCTTATGCAAAAATACTCATTTATTAGCAATATATATTACAACTTATAGAAGCAAAGAGAGTAATGAGCAACCAGCTTTTGAAACAGGCAGGAAGCAGTAGTGTTCTGTAAGGTCTAGGTAGCAGGAGTAACTGGAAAGATTTTTCTGGCCTTCATTGTTCAATGAATCTGCTTCCTCCATTTTTGATCTTGGGTCCCTCTGTTCATGATCAAAACTACCAGTAGAGAAAGACTGATTGGTCCAGTGTGGATGCTTTGCCCCTCCCTCCTGTGAGGGTGAGTCAGAGCACGGGGTTTTGATGGTTCTACCAGGGCCACATGCAGAGGGGTGTTTTGGTTTCTGGTCGAATACGGAGGTTTTTAGTGACAAGAGGAAGGGCATGGATGCTGTTCTGCCAAAAATGTGAGATAATCTACTCAACTAATTGCAGCAGCCATGAGAATGTGCATCTCATATGTCTGATTACAGGATAGTAACTGGCCAATGGCCCCAGCTGCTGTGCTCTGAAATTGTTTCACTGTGTTGGCACAGAGGCCAAACTTTCTATGGGCAGCTTCCACCCAATGACCGAGGGAAGCAGTCGGGTGCGAACTGGATGCTAACCAGTTCTGTTCCTGGGAGATACGGAACTGCCCTGATGGGCACCTTGGCTGGGTGAGTCCCTGATCACCTTGGTGAACTTTCCTCACAGCTGCGCTGCAGTCTAAGGTGCTCTTGTCCAATTCTTCTTCCTCCCCTTTCTCCTTTGCTTGACCTGAGACCTGCGTCATGGCCTTCTCATCATTTGCTTCTAAGAGGACCTTCAATATAGCACACAAATAGTCATTAATATTCAAAAGCAATATTAACTAGCACTTTCAGGAACAATTCCCTAAAATTATTATCCCCCCCCTTTCCCACATTCTTTATCCTTCTTTTGCTCTTATTGCTGTTCTTGTAGCATTTGAAATCTTCCAATAAAGTAGACGATGGTTTATCATTGGTTTTCTCTCCAGACCAGAGTATAAGTTCTCTTGAGGCACAGGACAGAGATCTGTTCTGTCTTGTTTACTGTTGTGCTGTATCCAAACACTTAAAACAGTTTTCAGCCGTGAAGGGCACTCAATAAATATTTGTTGAATAAGTGACTGTCTTTATTTCCAATTGCTTGCAATTTAATCTCCAAATATTTTCTTTCAGGTCCTAAATAAGTAGGCCTAGAGTCCCAGACCCCTTTACCCATACTGAATCCATGTGGACATTATGATTATTATTGACCCCGACAATCATTCCCATTGCCCCCAAAAGACCATAGATTCCTCCAACTAAAGCCTTGTGCAATTAGAGTTCACTTGATCCTCGAATTCTCATTTAAAGCAAGTTCTTTTTCACTGAACAACAGCAAGTTTGAATAAATCTTAAATTGCTTTTCTTAAAGTCAGGTATCAAGGGAGCAAGTCTGCTTCAGTGTCTTGTTCTCAGAAGGAAGTAGCTTACAAGTAGCAGTCAGGAAGCGAAGCCCGTTGGATCAGACATTTTTCTGCTCATGAACAATCATCCTTCACATTTGGCCTTCTTTCCCCCAGAGGATCATTGATACAGAGAGCCACGGCCCAGCGTTGATTTCGGCTGAGTACCTGAGTGCTCTTTGTTTGTTCTAGTCTTAGAAGAGACGAGTCCAGGGGATGTCATTGTGTGTCCTACCTAGGGCTGCCATGGTGTGGAGATCGCCATTTCTGAAGCTTCCTAAGAAAGCAAGAAACAACAACATTGGGAGGATGTGTCAGGCAAATGCTTTATGAATGAGAAGAGGATATGGTGCTACATACATTAGCAACTTAGGTTGCTACCCTTAAAAACTTGAATCGAGAGGCTTTTTTGAGTACATTGTCTCCGTCTCAACACGGGGACTGAAAGCAGCCCCAATGGTGGTTTTCGGATCCCAGTCTCTCATTAGATACGGAAGCACGTTGAAGAGTTAGAGCCACGTGTATGTCAGGAAGGATGCGGGCCAGTCTTAAACGGAAGTAGCCGAATCTTGTTTCAAAAAGAAGTTCCACTCTTAACCTTGGCTGACAGAGAAATGTGTCGATTATCCTAAGGTTTTATTTCATTTTTTTCTCTTACGATATGGCATTTAAGAAAGCATCTGTTCCATGATGTCCCAGAGCATGGGAAGAAAAATTAAACAGCAGCGAAACTCAATCCCCGAAGCACTGCTTATAGAATAAGATCATTCCCAGGATATTATAGTAAAGCAAAATTAGAAAATCAAACTCAGACTTGTGTTTAAATTCATCCCTTTGGCACTTAACAGCTGTGGGATCTTGAAGAAAATACCGCATATCTCAATGTCCGCATTTGTAAAATGTAGTTCAGTTTGGTAAAATATTGGTCAGGTTGATGGATGAGAAGTTCAGGTTTAATACATGTAAAGCATGTGGCATAGTGTCTGACACATGATGGAAGCTTAATAAGTGACAGCTACTACTAGGCTCTTGCTGTGTGCATTGTATTGTTTACATCATCAGGACCCCTTTACCTCTCTTTTTCATTAGGCTGTACCCATTTGACCTGGCTCCCCCTCTACACTTCTCCCTTCTGAATTTGTGTTTAACCACATGTGGAAAATCTTTTCAATTCTAGGTAGTAATTATCTATGTTTATCGCCAGAAGCAGTTTGGTTTTCTTAAAGCAAGTAAGAGCTCTACTGATCAATGATATACTCAATGATTTGTTGAGCAAGGTTGGTACAACTATTGATAAAAGCACATGTTGAGTGTATTCTTTTAGATCTCAAGTTTCCAAGCTCCTCTTTTTCCTAATGATTAGAGATTTCCTAAAGAGAGCTATACGTACCCCTGGGAGAGGAATACGGTTTTTATTTAAGGAGAAAAGGAACTTGCAACAAAATGGAAAGGGGGGGGAAAACCCCAAAACTTGGCACATTCAAGTCAGTTAAGCATTGCTTGATTTGATATCTATCCTTCCTTCATTTCTCTCTTTCTTTTTCTTCTGCCCCCCCCCATCTTACTTTTTCAGCTATCCTTGGGATGTCTGTTAAAACGTTTTATTTTAATGTGTTTATTTTTGAGAGAGAGAGAGAGAGCACAAGCTGGGGAGGGGCAGAGATAGGGAGAGACAGAGACGGAGACAGAGAATCTGAAGCAGGATCCAGGCTCCAAGCTGTCAGCACAGAGCCCGATGCAGGGCTCAAAACCATGAACTGTGAGATTGTGACCTGAGCCGAAGTCAGACTCAACCAACTGAGCCACCCAGGTGCCCCACCTATCAAAACTTAAATCATGGGACTATGTAAAAAGCGAGCTCCCCAGAAATAAGATCTCATCACTCTGATTGCCCAGTCTTGAACTTCTTCCATTTCTTACTTCTAGAGTTGCCAGAATCCCACTATATATTCCTTTATGCTGAATTCTAGAAAAACTGCAAATAAGGATCCCAAGAAGAAAGGAAAAAAGAAGCAACTATAATTCCACAATCCACCACTATTAATGTTTTGTGTGCATTTTACCAGTCTTTTTTTTTTTTTTCTATACAGAAACAAACTTAAAACACTTTTCTGGAACTTCCTTTTTCATTAAATATTGAAATGAAAGGTATCTTTTAGCTACTGCCCAGCTCACAGGGGTCTCCAGCTGGTTCTATTCATCTCCCACCAGCTCCACTCTACCCTCAGCTGTTACATGAGGTATAAGGGCCCCAGTGCCCTTTACTTTGGGTCACTAAGATCCTGGGGCATGTGGAGGAAGGGTGTCCATGCAGGCAAATCCAGTGGGGACACAACAAAGACTTGAAACATGTATGGGCTGCACTAGCGATGGATGGCCCTCAGAGGATTGTGCCCTGCAGGTAGGGTAAAGCCTTTACCGGATATTTCACCAAAGAGTCCTTGCTTTCATCCCTTGGTATAGAGCAAATGCCAAGAAGAGCTGGTGAGCCTGCTGTCGGGCTTGTCCTTCGTGCAACTCTGGGTACTTCAGAGGACTTCCTTTTTAATGTGACCCCTCCCTTGAGTTCAGCTCTTCACACTATCCATCCCATCCCTGTTGTTTTTTTTTCCCTAGTCCCTTGAAAATAGATCTTCCATATTGGTACAGAATCTGGAATGTTGGGGCGCCTGGGTGGCTCAGTCGGTTAAGCGGCCGACTTCAGCTCAGGTCATGATCTCGCGGTCCGTGAGTTCAAGCCCCGTGTCGGGCTCTGTGCTGACAGCTCAGAGCCTGGAGCCTGTTTCAGATTCTGTGTCTCCCTCTCTCTGACCCACCCCCTTTCATGCTCTGTCTCTCTCTGTCTCAAAAATAAATAAACGTTAAAAAAAAAAAAGAATCTGGAATGTTCTGCTAATATTTTAAGTAAGCAGTGAAAAGCCATTGGGTGTTTTCAATTGATACCCTATATTTTCACAACTTACTGGAAGCAGCATGGGAGGAAACCTAAAGACAGGAAGAACGCTTTTGAAGAGTGGGTGAGAGATGATTAAAGCTGGAACAAGGCAGTAGCAAGTGTAGTAAAGAGGAAGGGCAGGTAAGAGCTCAATGATAGACTCTGTTGGTACTCCCATTACTGCTGCACCTGTTCTGCTACAGGTATAAGTGTCCCATCGCCCATCACCATCAGCAGTAGCCTTGTTTACCCACCCACAGCCCCTCTCCCACCCCAACCACAATATATGTACCCCCTGGACTAATTTCTTTCTTCCTTTCTTCCTTCTTTTCTTTTCTTTTCTTTTCTTTTAATGGAGTTGAAATCAGTGAGGCATCACTTACATACAATACTCAGTGCTCATCGCAACAAACGCCCTCTTTTTCTAAAAAAGTTTTTATTTATTTTTTTGAAGAGGGAAGGGGCACAGAGAGTGAGAAGGAGAATTTTTGTAATGCTTTTATTTATTTTTGAGAGAGAGAGAGACAGACAGACAGACAGAGCATAATCGGGGGAGGGGCAGAGAGAGAGGGAGACACAGAATCCACCACAGCCTCCAGGCTCAGTCAGCACAGAGCCCGACATGGGGTTCGAACTCACGAGCTGCGAGATCATGACCTGAGCCGAAGTCAGACACTCAACCAATTGAGCCATCCAGGTGCCCCAGCCTCCCTTAATACCCATCACCCATCCAGCCCATCCCACACCCACCTCCCTCCATCAACTCTCAGTTTTTCTCCATCATTAAGAGTCTCTTTTGGTTTATTTCCCTCTCTCCTCTTTTTGCCTCCTCCCATATGTTCATCTGTTTTGTTTCTTAAATTCCACATATGAGTGAAATCATATGGTATTTGTCTTTCTGATTGACTTATTTCATTTGGCATTTGGCATCCTAACTCCATACACATTGTTGCAAATGGGAAGATTTTATTCTTTTTGATGGCTGAGTACTATTCCTGTGTGTGTGTGTGTGTGTGTGTGTGTGTGTCTGTGTGTGTATAGTGGACATTTGGGCTCTCTCCATAGTTTGGCTATTGCTGCTGCTGCTGCTATAAACATCGGTGCATGCACCCTTTTGAATCTGTATTTTTGTATCCTTTGGGTAAGTACCTAGTCGTGCAATAGCTGGATTGTAGGGTAGTTCTATTTTTATTATTTTGAGGAACCTGCATACTGTTCTCCAGAGTGGCTGCTGCAGTTTGCATTCCCACCAACAGTGCGAGAGGATTCCCCTTTCTCTGCATCCTCACCAACACCTGTTGTTTCCTGTGTTGTTAATTTTAGCCATTCTGACAGGTAGGAGGTGGTATCTCGTCATGGTTTTGATCAGTATTTCCCTGATGATGAGCGATGTTGAGCATCTTTTCATGTGTCTGTTAACCATCTGTACGTCTTCTTTTTTTTTTTTAATTTTTTTTAACTTTCTATTCAGTTTTTGAGAGACAGAGAGAGACAGAGCATGAATGGGGGAGGGGCAGAGGGAAAGGGAGACACAGAATCCAAAGCAGGCTCCAGACTCCAAGCTGTCAGCTCAGAACCTGATGCGGGGCTTGAACCCACCAACCGTGAGATCATGACCTGAGCCGAAGTCAGATGCTTAACCGACTGAGCCACCTGGGTCCCCCCCCCCTTTTTTTGTAACGTTTATTTTTGAGAGAGAGAGAGAGAGAGAAAGACAGAGTGAGAGTGGGGGAGGGGCAGAGAGAGAAAGAGACACAGAATCTGAAGCAGGTTCCAGGCTCTGAGCTGTCAGCACAGAGCCCGACGCAAGGCTCGAGCTCACAGACTGTGAGATCAGACCTGAGCTGAAGTCAGACGTCTAACCGACTGAGCCACCCAGGTGCCCCTGTATGTCTTCTTTGGAAAAGTGTCTATTTGTATACTCTGCTCATTTCTTAATTGGGTATTTGTTTTTTTGGATGTTGAGGTTGATAAGTTCTTTATAGATTTTGGATACTAACCTTTTATGAGCTATGTCATTTGGAAATATATCTTCTCCTATTCCACCAGTTGCCTTTTACTTTTGTTGATTGTTTCGTTCACTGTGCAGAAGATTTTTGTCTTTTTTAAAAGTTTTGTTTTTACATTTATTTATTTTTTGAGAGACAGAGAGAGACAGAGCACAGGTTGGGGAGGGGCAGAGAGAGAGGGAGACACAGAATCCGAAGCAGGCTCCAGGCTCTGAGCTGTCAGCGCAGAACCTGACATGGGGCTTGAACTCATGAACTACAAGATCATGACCTGAGCCGAAGTCAGATGCTTAACTGACTGAGCCACCCAGGTGCCCCTTATTTACTTATTTTTAAGCAATCTCTATGCCCAAAGTGGTCATTGAACTTATGACTCTTGAGATCAAAAGTCACATGCTCCACCAACTGAGCCAGCCAGGTGCCTCAGGTGCACAGCTTGAACTCACAAACCATGAGATCATGACCTGAGCCGAAGTTGGATGCTTAACCAACTGAACCACCCAGGCACCCCAGAAGATTTTTAGCTTGATGAAGCCCCAATAGTTCATTTTTGCTTTAGTTTCCCTTGCCTATGGCGATGTGTCTAGTAAGAAGGTGCTGCGGCGAACGTCAAAGAAGTTGCTTCCTGTGTTCTCCTCTAGGATTTCGACGGTTTCCGGACTCATATTTAGGTCTTTTACCCCATGGACTAATTTCTTAAAAAAGTGTCAAACCTGTCACCCCATCATCGAGTAAGTAGCACTGAGACAATGGTTGTTAGGAATAAGGCTCAACAGAGTTGATGTGCAATATGAAGAGCACCTGAAAATGTTTCAGTCGCATGACATTGATGCTGTTAACACTTAGGATATTATAGGATTGTAGTAATAATTTTAAAAGCTAAACATCACACATATTTCTCGTTGAAATCCAAGCAACGTCCTGCTTAAGAAACGTGAGGATATGCAGAGGGTCCACATCCCACTTTCTGCTACTGACCTTCCATTGGGAAAGGCAATTTGTAAGCTCATCATGACAGCATAGACATTACAGAGAAGGGAACAACTCACAACTCAATTTGCTTTATATCTCTACCTCCTTATATTAAGTTATTGAGCCTTGAATTCATACCGGAAACCTTATCATTAGTTTTTACTTCTTGCCAAGTAGAATCTTTGGGGGCTGTGTAGAAAACACATCAGTCTTCTTAAAATTGTAAATACTAGCAAGTCAAATTCTCCAATACACTTGTTTCCCAACTGAGAAAAAGGAAGTGCCAAAATGGGAGATAGGGACATTCCACCGGAATTAAGCTCTGTGTAATTATTTATGCAATTCCGAAAATACATTTTACCATATAGGGTATAAACCCTCTTTTCTCCCCATGAATTGTATTTATCCATGGAAGTCAAAGGTGTTATTAACTTAAATCCTGGCAGAGCCTCATCTGTTTTAACACTCACCAACCCACATGATAATTACTGCTGCTATACACAGAAGAACTTAAAATTGACATAAGATTTCTGCCCTCTAACCTGTTTTTAAGAATCCTTCACATCTCTGGGTTTTAGGCTGAAGGGTGTGCTGCCTCCCACCTTAACCCTAAGAGAGATTTATTGCACCGGGCCTGACTTACTGCTGACTGAAAGATGTTGCACGATCATTACTGTGCCCATGAGTAAAAGAGGAAGAGGCCAACCTTGGGGAATAGCTTTGAATTATGATAGTCATGCAAGGATAGAGATTTTGTCGCAGAGCTAGGACAGAGGTCCTGGTAGAGAGATTTAGGAAAGCAGGGGGGAAAGGATGAATAAGTGAGCAAATTAAGTGTGAGGGGTTTTGCTTTGAATCTGCTTGGCAAGGCTTTGCATCTGTCCTCTTTTTGTGGAAGAAGCAAGTGGAAAATGTTTTGCTTTCTAATGTTAGGCGTGGCTAACGTCATTTTTTTTTTATATTTCCTCCTCCCATGCTACTTCTTCATTTATTTAAGTATTTATTTTTGAGAGAGAGAGAGAGAGAGAGAGCGTGCAAGCAGGTCATGGGTAGAGAGAGGGGGGGACAGAGGATCTGAAGCAGGCTCTGTGTTGACAGCAGAGAGCCCGTTGTGGGGCTCGAACTCACAAACCATGAGATGGTGACGTGAGCCAAAGTCAGATGCTTGATCAACTGAGCCACCCAGGCGCCCCAGCTAACATCATATTTATAAGGCAATCGGTGTGGATGAATCTGAAAGAGCAATTGAAAGAAGAAAGGAAAAAGGGAAGGGAAGGAGGAAGGAAATAGGCCTATATCTCCCTTATACTGTTTCCCTCATATAGGCATACCTCCTCTTATTGTGCTTTACTTTATTGTGCTGTGTTTTTCACAAACTGAAAGTTTGTAGCAACCCTGCATAGAGCAAGTCTATTGGAGCTGTTTTCCCAACATTTGCTCACTTGGTGTGTGTGTGTCACATTTTGATAATTCTCTCGCTATTTCCGACTTTTTCATTATTATTATAGTTGTTATGGTGATCTGTGATCAGTGAGCTTTGTTATTACTATTGCAATTGTTTGGGGGCACCACCAACTGTGCCCATAGAAGACAGCCAACTTAAATCAATAAATGTGTGTGTTTTGACTGCTCTACCAACGGGCTCTTCCCCACCTCTCTCTCATTCCTTGGGCCCCACTATTCCCTGAGACACAGCAATATTGAAATCAGGCCAATTAATAACCCTTCAGTGGCCTCCAAGTGTTCATGTGAAAGGAAAAGTTGCACATCTCTCACTTTCAATCAAAAGCTAGAAATGGTTAAGCCGAGTGAGGAAGGCATGTTGAAAGTCAAAACAGGCCAAAAGCTAGGGTTCGTGTGCCAAATAGCCAAGTTGGGAATGCACAGAGGTTCTTGAAGAAAATTAAAAGTGCTGCTCCAGTGAACACAAGAATCATAAGAAAGAGAAACAGCCTCGTTGCTGATACGGAGAAAGTTCGAGTGGTCTCAATAGAAGATCAAAGCAACCACAACATTCCCTTAAGCCAAAATCTAAACAAGAGCAAGACCCTAACTCTCTTCAAGTCTATGAACTCTGAGAGGTGAGGAAACTGCAGAAGAAGAGTTTGAAGCCAGCGGAGATTGGTTCATGAGGTTTACGGAAAGAAGCCTCCTCCATAACAGAAGGCGGCAAGGTGAAGAAGCATGTACTGATGGAGAAGCTGCAACAAGTGACCCAGAAGGTGAAGGTGGCTCCACTAAATGACACATGTTCAACGTAGGTGACACAGCCTTCCATTGGAAAAAGGTGCCATCTAGGATTTTCATAGCTGGCGAGGAAAGGTCAATGGCTGGTTTCAGAGCTTCAAAAGATAGACTGACTCTCTTGTTAGGGGTTAATGTAGCAGGTGACTTTTAGTTGAAACCAGTGCTCACCGACCATTTCAAAAATCCTAGGGCTCTTGAGAATTATGCTAGGTCTATTCCGCCTGTGCTCTGTACATGGAACCACAAAGCCTGGATGATAGCACATCTGTTTACAACCGATGTTTATAATCTGTTTTAATTTTAAACCCACGGTTGATGCTTCTAGAAAAAGGATTCCTTTCAAAATATTACTGGTCATTAGTGATGCAGTTGTTCATCCAAGAACTCTGATGGAAATGTACAATGAGATTAACGTAGTTTTCATGCCTGCTAACACAATGTCCATTCTGCAGCCCATGTATCAAGGAGTCATTTTGACTTAAGTCTTATTATTTAAGAAACCCATTTTATAAAGCTGTAGCTGCCATAGATAGTGATTCTTCTGATGCACCTGGAAAAAGTAAATTGAAAACCTCCTGGAAAGAATTCACCATTCTAGATGCCTTTAAGAACATTTGTGTTTCGTCGAAGAGGTCCAAACATCACTATTTTAATACGTGTTTTTATTTATCTTTGAGAGAGAGACAGAGTGCAAATGGGGAAGGGGTAGACAGAGAGGGAGATAGAGAGTTCGAAGCAGGCTCCAGGCTCCGAGCTGTCAGTACAGAGCCCGATGTGGGGCTTGAACTCACGAGCTGTGAGATCATGACCTGAGCTGAAGTCGGATGCATGACTGAGCCACTCAGGCACCCCCAAAATATCGCTATTAACAGGAATTTGGAAGAAGTTGATTCCACTTTTCATGGATGCCTTTGATAGGTTCCAGACTTCAGTGGGGGGGGGGGGTCACTGCAGATATGGTGGAAATAGCAAGAGAATTAGAATGACAAGTGGAGCCTGAAGCTGAGACTGAATGTCTGCAATCTCATGGTAAAACTTGAACAGATGAGGACTTGCTTCTTAGGATGAGCAAAGAAAGTGTTTCTTGAGATGAATCTACTCCCGGTACAGATGCTGGGAATATTGCTGAAATAACGACAAAAGATTTAGAGTATCACATAAACTTAGTTGATAGAGCAGTAGTAGGGTTTGAGGGGATTGACTCCAATTTTGAAAGAAGTTCTGCAGGTAAAGTGCTATCAAACAGCATCACGTGCTACAGAGAAATCGTTCATGAAAGGAAGACTCAATTGATATGGCAAACTCACTGTTTCCTTTTTTTAAGAAATTGCCACAGCCACTCCAACTTTCAGCAACCACCCTCCCTTGAGCAGTCAGCGGCCATCAACATCAAGGCAAACACCCTCCAGCAAAAGGATTACAACTCATTGAGCCTTCAGATGATGGTTAGCGTATTTGAAAGAAATTAAGCATTTTTAATTAAAGCGTGTACTTTGCATTTTTAAACACCGTGCTATTGCACACTTAATAGACTACTGTATAGCGTAAGCATAACTTGTATATGCCCTGGGAATCAAAAACAATTCATTTAACCCGCTTTATTGTGATATTTACTTTTTTGGGGTGGTCTGGAACCAAACCTGCAGTATCTCTGAGATACACGCCTCTACACATTTTTTTGTCATATATGCAATGGGAAGGCAGACGTCAGCCTAGTCCATGCCAAATTATTACAAAAATCTGAATTTAAAAGGACCCGTGTTAATGGACTTTTACTGAATTTATAAAATGTCAAAGATTACATCTCACTTAAAAGATAAATCTCAAAGTGCTCTTTCAACACTCCCAGAACACCATGTAAAATGACTGCTGTGCTGATTCGAGAATATTGACATTTGGCAGCTCTTTGCTTGGCTCTCACCTGATATGCTTTTGCCTCTCTCTAAAATACTTCGGTGCACCTGTGCAAAGGCTCTGTGGAGACAATAATGAGGCTTGTCTGAGTGCATAGATAAAATGTATTTTTGGGAAAAATAATAGCCTCTGTTCTGATTTGGGTGACGTTTTTTGCAAGACAAGTGACAGAGATGCTTTAAAAATGTGATCCGACTATCAGATTCATATTCTTTCCCGGGTCCCCGCTATTACTATGTCCAGGGTCTGGTTGACAGCTTGCCCTGATGATTCTTTTTGTTCCTACCATAGCTACAGCATTAGCACAAACCGCTCCCAACTGGAAATGGTGGCTATAGAAAAAAATTGAATTAAGAGCCATCCTGGGATAATGGGGATAGTAGTGTTTGGCCAGGACTATGGCTCATTGATGAGGTTTCCCCATTAGTTGTAGACAATAGGGTTGATATATTGTCTCATGGTGTTTGGGTTACTCTACGCATCACTGGAGTGAAGGATATGAGGATATTACAATTGAGGGAACCAAGTTAATTGGAGAAGAGAAGTTAATTGACTCCCCCATGGTCCGGAGCTAGTTAATGTTGGAGGTATGGTTAGATCCCGTTCTCCGGGAGCCTGGTGATGTGGTATTGAAATAGAATTGCTGTGGCATAGATATTTGGGAAGACGAATGAAAGGAAACCATAGATCTGAATCCGAAGGACAGGGAGGAACTTCTGACTTATGATGCTGAAGCTATTTAGGAGGATCCATCGGGACAGGCACATATTCCATGCATCCTTTATACAGTGGAAGCACATCGTACTCATGTTTATTGCATGTGTATTCAACCACACTTTTCAAAAAGTACAGTAGCAGCTAAAGTAAAATGTGATCTTTTTGTCAGATGGCCCCTGTATCAGCTCCTTCATCTGTGATAGATTCCAAGGCTGAATGGATACATCAGCTGTGTTGGAAACTGTGAGATCTAATACAGTATATACAAAACAACCTAAAATATCGAGGGTATTTCTGACTGTTATTTTTGTCTTATACCCAACTGTGAAATCAACTCCCATGTAAGATGGAAATTCACAGTATTGAGGGATTTTTTTGCTCATCAAAAGAAAAATGATGGAAAAAATATGTGTGAATAGATTAATAGTTTTGTTTTTAAGCACATAATACCTTTTTTGCCACTTTCAACATTTTTTTTGCCCAGAAATGTTTTTTAGGAGGAAATCTAGTATGAGAACTTTAATATATTCATATTTTAATATATATAAAAACATTTCAAAATATGAGCCTTAGGTTTGAACTTGAAGCTGCTAATATTATTTCTCAGGGTTCTTTTGCTCAAAAAATAGAATTGAATTTACCGCTTTTTAAAATACGCTTTTTTTTTTTTCTTTTTTTCAACAT
>NC_064810.1:133314396-133485042 GCF_023721935.1 Panthera uncia
AAGTCGGACGCTCAACCGACTGCGCCACCCAGGCGCCCCTAAAATACGCTTTTGAGGGGCGCCTGGGTGGCTTGGTCGGTTAAGCGTCCGACTTTGGCTCAGGTCACGATCTCACGGTCCGTGAGTTCGAGCCCCGCGTCGGGCTCTGTGCTGACGGCTCGGAGCCTGGAGCCTGTTTCCGATTCTGTGTCTCCCTCTCTCTGACCCTCCCCCGTTCATGCTCTGTCTCTCTCTGTCTCAAGAATAAATAAACATTAAAAAAAATTTAAAAAAAAAATACGCTTTTGAAGTAATATTCACCTACTGGAAAATACACATGCATACATGGAGTTTGACGGGTTTGCAAAACTAAACACTCCAATGGAAGCAACAGAAAGATCATAAAGCAGAACATGACCAGCATGCCAGAACTCTAGGACCTGTGTCCCCTTCTTTTTTTTTTTTTTAGTTTTTCTATTTCAATGTTTATTTATTTTTGAAGGGGGGAGGGACAGAGAGAGAGCGAGATACAGAAGCAGGTTCCAGGCTCTGAGCTGTCAGCACAGCTCGCGCGCCTCGAACTCACGAACTATGAGATCATGACCTGAGCCGAAGTCGGACTCCTAAATTACTGAGCCACCCAGGTGCCCCACCTTTGTCCCCTTCTTTCTAATCACCATCTCCCAGACCACCATCCTGACTTTTAACACTGTAGATGAGTTTTGCCTGTTTTTATACTTAATATATAGGCATTCTGCTCATTATTATGTTAGGGATATTCATCCATCTGATTGTCAGTTATTGTATAACTCTTATTCACATTGCTGCGTAATTTTGTATTGTGGGAATATATCTTAATGCTGTTGTACAATTTTTACAGTATAGATACTAATTTGCAACCAGCCAACAATGTAGGAGAGTTTAAGTGACTATGCATTTCCCCCCAAACTTGGTATTTTTCATCTTTTTTTTTTTTTTAACAACTTTAGCCGTTCTGGTGGACAATCATTGATTTTTAAATTGACTAAATAAACCTCTAGCAATCTCATACCGAACAAAGGTCTTTATTTTAGCAACCCGTGTGTGTTGGGGGTGGGAAGGGGCAATGTTTCGTAAAGCGGAATGCTTCAACATCAACAAGTTCAAAAAAGAAATACATTTTGAATTACATAAGCAGAAATATCTCAGCACAGACAAGTGGTTTTGTTTAAAATACAGCCTTATTTTCAAAGAAAGCATTTCATTTGGGAATGAAGAGATATGCATATGGGCTAGACATTTATGGAATCTGAAAACTGACATTTTTAAGATTTTGGAGGGGAGGTGTGGGATAGAAGAAAACAGTAAGGACTTTATTAACTGCACCACTAATGATTGAGATTTTCATAGAAAAAACACGAGGCAGTGGCTGATTTGTATTTTTATTACTGTTGCAGGGTCTCCATTTTGGTGCCTATTGGATATTGTTCCTATAAAGAATGAGAAAGGAGATGTGGTACTTTTTCTGGCCTCATTCAAAGACATAACAGATACAAAAGTGAAGATTACTCCAGAAGATAAAAAAGAAGGTTGGTACTGTTTTCAGAAAACATTGACAGATGGAGTAACATTTTGAAATTGTTTACTCAGAATCTCTAGGAGGAAAAAAAATTGTCTTTTTAATAACAGCAACTGATAAATATTCATAACTGTCAGCAGTTAGCGCTTGGTGCCTATTCCAAAATCACGGAGACTCACATGAATTTACATCCTCGTCTTTGTAATAAAGACTCATTTGACAGGAACCAGAAGTTCATATTCCTATGCAAATAAGATAAAGATGGAAAAACAGTTTAGAATATAAAGAGTCACACCACATTATTTTATTAGGGAAAAATATGAATCGATAGCAATGAGTGAAGTTAAAATGATGTGATTAAAAATCCCTCTCTCAGTTTCATCTGAAGTGCAGTAGCTCAAAATTTAGACGTGAAAATTTCACGTGCAAAATTAAGAATCCAGTGTTTAGTGGTTGCTAGAGTGGATTGTTGCAGACAAATGTGTTTCTGTATTTTATCGTACATAACGCTATCATGATTTGTTTTAAGGCACAGACAAGCTTTTCAATGATCTTTAAAGGATTCTACGATTTTATGTTGCTTTCCTTTTACCTTCTGGTTTATAGGTGTTAAGAAATTCCTTAAAATTCGTGCAAGCTGACAAAAACTGGCACTGAAAAAAATGTTGATATTATTTCATTTAAACAGGGGTAGGATTACATACTTTGGTGACCAGAGAATAAACAATTGTCATTGCAAGGGACTTCCTATGTGTGAAGTTCTTTATGAGAACCGACTATCTGACATTTCAAGAATTATGACTTGCTCAGAATGAACTCTTTTATTTCAACTCGTTTAAAACACATATGTGAGTGTTTTAAACATACAAAAGTCTCTTGAAATGACAACCCAAATGGAGAACTATCGTGCTGTGGTGCCTCTTCCCCCACTTCCATCATCTGAAATGTTTGCAAATGCACAACTATTTTCCTATGCATTTGCATGACAGAACAGTGTGGCATATCTACATGCACAAGGAAAGAGCAGTCTTACAATTCAAGTTACTCGGATATTACAGCAAGTGTAATACCTGTCCAGCGAGAGAAAAGAAAACTTGGGAGTCAGTGTGCATAGATTTTGTTTTTAGGGTTTTTTTCTGTGTGTTGTAGGAATAGAGAAGGTGAGTATGAACTATATTTGCTCACAACACCGCGACACCAAATATGTGGGTTTTCTCCCCACCAAGAACCAGTTCTACAACTTTCTGGCCACCAACTGGGTGTCCTATCATTTAATTCAGCTCTGCGATGACTACAGAGTTAGTGTCGGTCTCCACACGCTTATGGGCTCATTCCCACGAGACTGTCCTCACTTCAGATGCCAGTCACAAATATTGGGTGCCCAGGGGACCTGTACACGTCTGTCCAATTTGGCTATAAAGTTGGGGATTCCCCGACATTCCTCCTTTTCAAATTTAATAATTTGTTAGAACAACTCACAGCACTCAAGGAAACACTTGATTTATATGGTTACAAAGGATACAATTCAGGAAGAACAAAATGGAAGAGATGCATGGGGCAGGGCATGGGGAGGAGGGAGGTGGAGCGGCCATGCTCTGTCTGGGTGTGCCACACTCCCAGAACCTCAGTGTGTTTACCAACTCAGAAGCTTTCCACACCCCACTGTCCAGGAGTTTTTATGGAGGTTTCATTATGTAGACATGACTGATTACATCACTGGCCATTGGTGATTAACTCAGTCCCCAGCCCCTCTCATCTTCCAGAAGGTTAGGGGTGGGGTGAAAGTTCCCTCTCTGATTTTGGGTCTTTCTCCATGGAAGCATGTAGGGACCCCCAGCCACCAATCAATCATTAGCATATAAAAGACACTCATCATCCCAGGGATTCCAAGGGTTATAGAGTTGTTTGCCAGTTGCAGGAGGTAAAAACCAAATATATATTTTCTATTATGCCGCAGTAGGGATTATTTGAATAAAATTATTATTCACATCTTAAATATATATGTGTGTATATCATATACCTTTATATATGTGTGTAGATAGAAGTGTAAAACTAAAAAGTAATATATGACTACTTTTGTTTTGTTTTGTTTTGTTTAAAGAGAGTAATTTAATCATCCTGACTGGCTTTGAGCAGGAGAATCATGTGTAATGGCTTTATAAAATTTAACTCGTCACCTTTGTCTTAGGCCTGTCATGTCTGTAGATAGGGGAGAAATCCCTATCTTGGAAGACTGAAATTGACCAAAGGAGCAAAATATACTTAGTCACATGGGATTTGAAAGAACTCAATTAAAACACTCTTTTTTCCACCCAAGTACTGGGCCAACTCAGAAGGAAATAAGAATAAGGCAGATGGGAGATCAGCATATCACCTTGATTTCTGATAAAACTGATAACAGAGAATGTGACATATATCTACAGCAAGTGGGCTTCCTCTTGTGAGCTCCAGATTTAGGGAAAGTCACCCCTCGATCACAAACAGAGCTATAAAATGGCAAAGGCAGAGCTCCCCAAGTTATAATTTCAAGCTTGGAGGACCAGAGCAGAACAGATGTTCCCCAAATACAGCTGCTTCTTAAAGAGGAAGGGGCCACCCTATGCATACCTATGTGTCCTTCCAAACTCAATCCGATTAAATTCCTCCTCTTCCTCTGGGAAGAAGTGAGTGAAGGAGCAGGAAAGGCCAAGTGTGTTACACTAATAGAAGTGCTTGCACATGAAAGACTGTACCTGACATTTGGGGGTGGAGGAGGGCATGAACTTGAATACTCTGGAACCAGTAACAATTTTACTCATTCAAACCCCCATCTTAAAAATGAGTTTTACATTTACATTTAAATAAATATGCACCTGTTGGGATGAGCACTGGGTGTTGTATGGAAACCAATTTGACAATAAATTTCATATTAAAAAAAATAAAAAATAAAAAAATAAAAATAAATAAAAAAATAAAAAATAAATATGTTCATCTCTGTTCAGTAATAGACCAATTTTGTTTAGGGAACATATACAATCATATTCTATCTCTTGCAAAGTGTAAAGCAAAAAATATCAATGAAACACATTTAACATTAATTAGATTAATGCAAAATATGATTTATGAATTTTGAAGTATTTTGAAAAAAATCCCTAAATTTTTTGTAGCTTTATAACTTTTTCCTCAAATGATTATTACTTCATAGGAAGTTATGTATTATTTCTAAATAGGTACTGAAAACTTAACATTTTTTTCTGTTAATGCCTTAATATAAATGTCCCACAAAAGTATGTAGTATTTTTATAGAGGCCAACTAACTATTGTTAGCCAGCATGGCTATAAAATGATCATAAAAAATAGATATATATTTCTTTTTTTTTTTTTTACCTGCACCTAATAGAGGAAAATACATTAAATTCACCAGTTGATGGCATGTCTTGTAGGAAAAGCACATCTTAGCGTATGGTATTTTTAGAACTTTGAGATAAGTGTTTGAAAAATCATTAAAATGTCACTGTGGAACTGGAGCTGTATTGTATCATAGCACGAGAAAACTGTAAGTGAGCATGTAGCCTGACTTGACCCAAGATTGCATCTCATACAAATGTATCACTGAAGTTCACTGACTTATAGAAATAAGATTTGTGTTCATTTCCTACCCAGGCTCAGATGATGGACTTTATAAGAGGTATATGTGCACTTCTATTTTTAAAGACTACTTGAATCATTAATATCTATGTTGTTTGGGGGTTTATGTGAAATGAGGTAAAGCATATTTTATTGAAAAGGCTAGCAAGGTATGGGATACAATAAACAGCATTGATGGGAGATTAGCATAAAACGCAATGTTCTGTTGGTGCACTCAGTAGCTTTCAGCCAGTGATCTGGGTTGTGTGTCAGGGTGGGGGTGGGGGCAGGGGGGAAGAGGCAGAAGAGAGGGCAGGAAAGGGAGGGAGGGAGGGAGGGTGTAAGGGACGTCAGCAGAAATCTGGTGTTTTTTACTACCTAATACCCTCCTTTTTTTTTTTTTTTTGACGCATTTTACTTCCATTCTAAAAATAGTGTGTAAACCACTAACTCCTATCCATGTCTAACATTACTGAGTGCATTACTGATCTTTCACTCTCAGTAATACTTTAATACAATTTAAAAGTGAATTAATAGTGGATTAAGTAGTTCAACAAATACTTAGTGAGTACCCACTCTGTCTTCAGATTTCAACTATTGTTTGGGGGTGTCAAAATGGAGACCGGATGCTTTGGATCATCTATACTTTAGCTCAAATCCTGGTTCTACCACATGTTTGGTATAGACTAGGGGCTTATCCTGTCACAGACTGTTCTCTCTTCTATAAAATGGGGTAATCATACATGTCTACATTTGATTCAGATTGTCCAATGACAAAAATATTACAATTTAGTAATGAGTTTGATGCCCTTTATTCAAAGGGGAGCACTCCATGGATTGAGAGTATACAGTGCTTCACAAGCAGTGGAGTGCCATTCCCGAGGGATTTTGAGCAAGTTTTATAGAGAGTTAGAAGAGGCAACATGGAAACAGGGCATGATGGCCTAGGAGGTAGGGGATTTCCTTATGAGGCTAGCAAGGTCCTACTTTTTAGTGTAAGGTTAGCTAGCTAAAGCTGATTTGGAGGATTGTGCATAGTGTTTGTTAGGGTTCCTTGACAGGTGTTTCCCGTAAGCGCAGGCTGATGTAGGTTTACATGTCAGGCCACCGGGTCCCGTGTTGTGAGTCCCAGTACACAAATCAATTTTATCAAGGTTTGTAAGAAACAATACATACAAATCACATAGGACAGAGCATCTGGAATGAACTCAATAAAAGATGTGCCCATTGCTACATTCTCTCTGTTTTATTTTAATAGCTAGCTGTTACTGAGTCTCTACATCATACTAACAGAAACTGCCTGTATTTCTTATAACCATATGAATTAGGTATTATTCTTATTCCCAGTTACCAGTGTATTTAAGTAACTTGATAAATTCGCATAGTAAAAAAAGCTTAGTAGAACTAAGATTTACATTCATATAATCAAACTCCGGAGTATGCATTCTTTTATTTAGAGTTTTTTTTTTTTCCTCTCCCAAGAGCTTGTGATCTCATGAAGGACATAGGTCCAGTATTTGTGATATGGTATATCGAGTGATAGTAGAGTGGCAGAAATGGTAAATTCTTTCTGGACAAGGGAAAGAGATAGGAGCCAGCAAGAATTGGAGCAGAGTCAACAAGATCTTCAAGGGGAAGTTAATACTGAAGCAAATCTTGAAAGATGAATGGAGTTCGATGCACTGAAAGGAGGGGTTGTTAATTTCAGGAGGTGGACTAGCAAATAGTTGACCTTTTTTTGGGAAGTAGACTATAAAAGTCAGGGAGTTAAAGTTTATCTCTACATGGATGGGCAGAGCTTAGCTCTTAAAGATTTTATTATGTCTTCTTTTTTTTTCCAAGTTTTTATTTAAATTTCAGTTAGTTAACATTTTATGATGTCTTTCTAAGGAGTTTAGATGGTGTGGAAATACAGAAAAGTAGGACTTGGCAGAGGAAGGGGATGTCAAAGGAACACTGATAAATTTCAAGTTTCTGGCTTGGGGACAGTTAGGGGCTGAATTGTGTGCCCCTCAGATCATGTGTTGAAACCCTTCCCTCACCACCTCATCATGTGACTGCATTTGAAGATAGGACCTTTAAAGAGGTAGTTAAGGTGAAATGAAGCCATTAGAGTGGGTCCTGATCCAGTCTGACTGGTGGTAAACTCGTAAGAAGTGGAGATTTGGTCATGGGGAAACATGAGGGGCATGCAATGCACAGAAGAAAGACCACGTGAGGAAGCAGGGGAGCAGCACCGCCACTTTTTACTCTAAACACATGTGCTCTTAGGAAAGCAGGTCTTACACTCAAATTACTAAAGAACCAACTTATAATACTCCCACAACCCACTTTCCAACTACTCTTCCACACTAACCTTGAAGGCTGTGGACAAACCAAGCTGGTCTGTTCACGTTCAACTAATACAGTTCACCCTCTTTCTTCTCCACACCCAGTTCTCAGATTTTCCCTCACTTGGATCATCTTTGTCACTCTTGTTCACCGTGAGAATCCCATCCCTTTTCTTTGTCATCAGTTTACCTGAATCACCTGAGCTCATAGTGAGGGTCCTTCCCTTGGACCGCTCTGTGCTTGTTGCTGGCTTCATTCATCTGGCTTGTCTTGCCCGAGCTGTGAAGGGCCTTGAAGTTGGCATACTGCTTCAGAGTCTTTGAAAGACCTATACTGCCTTGCACATAGGAGACACAGAGGACATACTTGTTGATTAATTTATCAAAGGACCTTCAGCTTCTTTTAAAAGTTCCTTTCCTCTAGGGACACCTAGGTGGTTCAGTCGGTTAAGCGTCCGACTTCAGCTCAGGTTGTGATCTCACGGTTTGTGGATTCGAGCCCCTCATCGCACTCTGTGCTGACAGCTCAGAGCCTGAAGCCTGCTTTGGATTCTCTCTCTCTCTCTGCCCCTCCCCCACTTGTGTGGTGTCTCTCTCTCTCTCAAAAATAAATAAACACTAAAAAAAAGAAAGAAAAAGTTCCTTTCCCCTATACTCAGCTGCATGTGTCTCAGTTTTCCAGATTTCATTTCACAGCAGTTCATTCATTGTACTAATCTGGTTTTCCATTCAAACCAGTTGACTATAATCATATGTGCCTTATTTTTCCAGGCACAGGGCCCAAGGCAGTTATTTTTGTTTATTTCTTGTAGGATGCCCCAGATTTGATTTGAAATGATGGTTGACGCTGGCCTATTCATTATGTAGCAACAACATCATCAATTATCCCAGAACTGGAGGATTTTAATTGTAATTTCTAAAAAGTTGGCACTTCAAATTTGTCTTGAGAATTTAGGGGTTGACATGTGAAACTCCTCACATTATCTTCGGTGGTAATACAAACAAGTATTCAAATGCAATGGCGTCCTTGGTAGCCTAACTTTCCGCAGGCTGCCGCAGGGTGGCAGTATTAAGTACATTGACAAGTTTTATATTGCATCTACCTTTTCCTCTTAACAAGTGGCTTCAGAATAAATGAAACTAATGAATAGCTGCACGACACAATTAAATATCAATTGCATTTAGCTACAAGAACCTGAAAACCTAACAACATAAGCTTGGCCACTAAGGGCTTTATTTTCTCATATTGTGGAAGGGTCTGGAGCTGAGCAGCCCGTGTTCGGAATGGTGACAGCAATACTGGTAGGCACCCAGGCTCTTTTTTGCCCTTCTGTTCTGCTGTCTTAATGTACTGCTCGTCACTCTCATTCTTTTCTTTTTTCCGTTTTATTCTTTTAAGTAACCTCTGCACCCAACACGGGGCTTGAACTCGTGACCCCAAGATCAAGAGTCACCCGCTCTTCCGACTGAGCCAATCAGGCATCTCATTCCCATTCTTGTCACCTCATGGTTGTAACATGCCTAATGAGCCTTTAGAGCCTCAGTTGAGACAGAAAGGATAGAGAAAGACAGAGGGCAAAGGCTTCTCCCTTTGAGGCTTTGCCTTTGTGGGCAGGAAGGAGTGTGCAGGGATTTCCTCAAGATGTCATTGACTGTAACTCTTTCACATGGCCCTCACATAGCCATCTCTAGCAAGAAAGGCAGGGAGATCAAGGTTTTTAAAGTTTTCACGCCTTTAGAGTAGAAATAGCCTTTAAAAGGGGGCTTGGAAATGAGGTTGGATCAGCCAATCTAGAGTGTCTGTCATTTACTGATGATTTTCTATAAGCTAAACAGATTATCCAAGGATCTTATTAGAATGGAGAAGAGTGAAACTTAAAAACAGTGAAAGCAAGTGAACTGTCCAGAACCTCAGTGCTGTGAGGAGGTAGAGACAGGATTGAAGCCCAGGACTGCCTGGCCTCAGAGCAGGTATCTTTCACCATGCCCTGGGGCCTCCTATGAAACATACGATAGAAACTTGGAAATGAGATGGACGGGAGACTGGGCTTGTGGCAGTTCCTTCCCCAAACCCCTATATGTAATTGTCATTGAGACAGAAAGCCCCTGCCCCCATTTTTTTTTTTTTTTTTTTTTTACCATTCTCATTTCTTATTTAGAGCCCTTACTGTTCAGTGTGAGGTCCGAGCACCTGACCCATCAGCATCACCTGGGAGTTCATGAGAAATGCAGGATCCCAGGCACCTACAGCACCCTCTGAATCAGAATCTGCATTTTAACAAGATCCTCAGGCGATTCACCCGTACATCAGAATTTGAGAAGCCTTGTGTCATATACATTTCCTAGAAAGGCCTTCTGTGACTACCTGGCCTGAAGGTGGCCGCCTCCAGCCACTCTCTTCCATCAGCTTGTTCATCGTCTTCATAGCATTTACTGTGATCTGCAAAAACCTTTTTCAAAAGCTAGTTTCTGTTGCAATTGTTCTGTCCTCCATTTTTTCAGGGAATGGGCTCTGCCTCACTCCTTTAGGGCCATATCCCCAGCATGTATAGTGAGAGTGTCTAACACTCAGCAAGTTCTCAAGAAGTATTGGATGGATGGATGGATGGATGGATAAATGAATGTATAAATAATGTCCAGTTTAGCAAGTCTGATTATTCTGAGAGAGGAAACAACATAGCATTCTCGCTTTTTCAACATCATCATATCATAGCTATCAAAGCTGCATCTCTCAGGTGTACATTCTGAGGAAAATATTGTTTAGCTCTCTTGAGCTTGACGTAAGTCAAAGACGCCTTGACATGTGTTTACCCAAGTCGGTTCCCTCTCAAAATGTGTTCTTACTGCTGGTATTAAATGGCCCTCTCACTTCAAATAGAATCTCCGCTGTTGGCTAATTTACTGTTCTTATTGATTCTTCTATTTGTCTTTCAGTTTCTGGAAATTTCAATTTGGTCAATATTTTAAAGATAACTGTAGTCATTTAAAAAATATATGTGTGTATACAATGTATATTTTAATTTTCAATGTGGAACATTGTAATAATGTTGCCTTCACTTTCTGAAATATCCTGCCTGATTTTGTTTGTTTGTTTGCATGATGGAAGAAACATATGTAAAACTTCTAATAGAGAGCAGTTGTCTAATGAGAGAACTATTGTAAAAATCGATACTTTTTCTGAGGACATAGATTGCTGCCACCCATGAGATCTACACCAACTCTTTGTCAACTATGTGATGGAATAGGAATGAAGAGCCCAGGCAGATGCTTAAAGTGATTGAAGAATCTTAATCTCATCTATGTTTTATCATATTGTCTATATTAAAAGAAAAAAATAACTTGGGGTTTTCTATACATTCTCATTATCATCCTTTTTAAAAATAATCTTCTAAAGGCAAATAGTGACAGCTGGGATTTATAAAGCAAGTTGCCTTTAGAGACCATGGATAATAGGATGAGTGAAATCCTGTGATAGACCATGGTGGAGACTGAAGCACAATACATGGTATGCTTCACCAAGTCATTCCATTTAAAGAAAACCTTTAAGTATTCTGCAGCCAATTAAAACGTACCTGTGGACTGAATTTTTTTCTATCGGTCAGTAGCTTGTCATCCTTGCACAAATCTTTATGAAATTAATATCTTCTTAGTCTGATTTCGATAAAAGGTATTTAGAGTTTTATTACTTCGAGAATGGAGGCATGATTTTAACCATCTTGGGGGGATGCATTTAACACTTAAAAGCTCTTTGCATTGAATGATCCACTAACTGAAATACTAGACAAATATGTATTAAGAAGATTAACAAATTCAGGCTGAGAATTTCAAAAGCCATATGACTTGACCTCCTGGTTGGATATCTATATGCTTAGCCATATTCTCCGTATCCCACAGGATTCACCTGGATGTTGGTATCAGGGAAAGTTCCCTATTCAGGAATTATAGCTGTCATGACACTGTCACGACACTGTCGTGAATGATGTGGTACAATTATTTGGGACAGGCTGGAAACCATGCACAGAAAGGTATGCAAGTACCTGTGTCTCTGACGTCAGCATCTGATGAGGAGGCGAATTTAGGACAGGCAGGACGCTGCGGGTTTGTGCTTCAGCGGGTGGCGGTGTGGGCGTGGTTTCCCGTTTTGCATTTTTGCATTTCTTTTTATATAGGTTAGTGTGGTGATGGCTTTGCCAAGTGTGAGAAAGAACAGGCTGTTGAGTGCCAAGAACTTAGGTGTCGGCTTTTCAGAGAAGTGCTGAGAAACATTGGGTGCCCTGAAGAGGAGAGACTGGATCCCCAGTTTCAGCGGGTTTGAGGTTAGTTTCTGCCTCTCACCTCGGTGAAAATCGGCTGTCCATCCCAGCCAGCTTGTTTGCAGACAAGGAGGATGTCTGAGAACCCCACTGGGCAATCCTGCTTGTCTCCACCCCGGGCTTCCCCCACATTCCATGAGGCTTTGAACGGATTTATTTGACACATTTTATGGGGATTGATTTGGCTTAGAGACAACATAGAAGTTTCCCTAGATGAATGTCTACTGAAATGTTCATATAATTGCCTCAATTTCTTGAAATTATATGGTAACTCAATTTTGTTTAATCTACTTTAAAAATACATCTTTCAGCTCTTGAGAAAAATATGTACGGACTCGATGTGGAGAATCAAATTTTTTGCCTAAGTATTAGCACTTCATAGCAGACATTCGTATTAATGTTGATGCAAGATGGGAGGTGAGATGAATATATATTAACTAGAAAGTTGCTAAAATGACAGATTATATTGGTGAGAAACTTGGGAAGTTATAAATGGTGCTTATGAGCACATTGGTTTATGCCTTTGTCTTTTCATATGTTGCTTTTCCCCTTCTAGACTATGAGCTGTGTGAAGGCAGAGACCACATCTGATTCATTTTTGAGTGAATTTCACTAGAATTTAGGTTAGGGTGTAACAAATACATGAAAGAATGCATGGCATTCATTAAAAATGAACTTGTGGCTATTTGGAATCAGGTTAGAATAATTTTTTAAATGTATTTATTGAAAGAGTTTTTGAGCTAGGGGAACTCCAGCCAAAACCTGAGATTTAGGGGGTGAATGGGGATTTTTTTAAGCATTTGGGAGGTCATAGATAACAGGGTAAAATAAAGTAGCAGAAAAGGGCAGAGACAGTAAAGGTATTGAAAAGGAAAATAGCAACTTTTAATGGTTAATGAAGAAAATTAGTGATTCCTTTATTTCCTTTATAAAAATGAGAAATGGGATATTCCAGATATATCTGATACAAAATATATCATTTATTTTTTTTTTAATTTTTTTTTTCAACGTTTTTTTATTTATTTTTTTTGGGACAGAGAGAGACAGAGCATGAACGGGGGAGGGGCAGAGAGAGAGGGAGACACAGAATCGGAGAAAGGCTTCAGGCTCCAAGCCATCAGCCCAGAGCCCGACGCGGGGCTCAAACTCACGGACCGCGAGATCGTGACCTGGCTGAAGTCGGACGCTTAACCGACTGCGCCACCCAGGCGCCCCTCATTTATTAATATAGCCTTAGGGAAAAGATGGGTAAATTTGACTACTAGATGGAATGTGAAAGTCCACATATTATAATACAGTAGGAGATAAACATCTGTGAGTGTCCATCTCTTAAGAAAGTGATTTAGAGTAATGTGATCACTAAGAAACATACTCAGGAGCATCAAAAGGAAACTGCAATACCCAGGACAGAAAGGGGGGATATGACAGAGCCCTGAGTCACATTGGAGCACAGTATTAAGAAGTAACCATTAGAATGGTTGAGTGTCATGATTTGGGGTTATTTTTCAAGTACCTACTCTCTAACATGTTAAGGTGCAAAAGTGTGAGCTGAGAGAAGTAATTAAATGATGGAGGCCAAATGGAATTCCAGCTGTATTTCACCTTGCAATAGAATTTCTGCAAGACCTAAATGATAGATTGCTGAAATTACAAACTATTTAACAACTTATTTAACAGCTTACTTAACAAAGGTAACAAATTATTTAACAACTTATTTACATACATTACAACATAAGGACAGAGAACCAAATCATACCATTGGATCATGACTTTTTGAGTACTCTAGCTTTGTGTTGAAAAGGGACACTGGCTAAATTAAGGTTAAAATAAAAGTTATTCCTAGTAATATTCTGTCATTACCTTCTGTGAAGGAATAGAACTTCACATAAGCCCAAAGCTTATTTGCTTTGGATATAGTGGATATAGTGCCCTGGAAAATTGATTCTCAATGATCTAGTCTAACTGCAAAGTTCCTGGGAATATGCTGGAAATCAGTGAGTAGAAAAGGACCATGGGGTATCCAAAAATTCTCATATAACCAAAAAACAGAAACATGGTGAAGGGAGTATCTCAAAGGCTTCACAAAATTTTCTCCTCAGTTAGATGAGTTCATTGGCAGCCGTGGGACTACATGAGAACTTGAAAGCCAAGAATGCGTGTCAACATCTGCAGAAGCACTGCTAGCTGGGCATTTTACTCTGTGCAGCCATTTCTAGATTTGTGGACAGGAGTTGTATCCATTACCTATGTTAACGAATGCATGTATATGCTGGAGTCTTCTCATAGTGACTTGTACAATCACACATCACTGTTAGAACTAAAAGATAAGCTGTTAATTTGTGAGGATAACAATGGTAGTCCTGAGAAAAAATACCCAATGAATCAGATTATCTAGACAAGGATAGCAAATAAGAGTTACTCTATGACCTAATGCCATATGGTTGGCAATAACTACCTAGAATTTTATGTTGAAAAGCATTTTGAGTCGGCATCTTGTCTCACAGGGGAAGGATGCTATAATCAGTTATTGAACTCTGCCAAGGCCATAGTGAATAGGAGAATAGAAGGCGGTAGTCACAAGCAAACCAGATGTATTTTCCACACATTCTGTTGAGGAAGGAATTATTATTTTTATAACAAATAGATAACTGAAGACCTCAACTTTCTCTTGTAGAGTTAAACCATTAAGTTGAAATAGTGTATCTTCCACATATTTTTGAAATGAAAACAATCCACCCATTGTGGTGGGTGGTTGAGTTCTTATGATTATAAAAAAAAATCTACTGTAAAATTAAGAAGCATTGATGAACTAGAGGTGCAGAAAGTAAACCCTAATACAGAATACCTAAAATCGCTGCATTAAAGAAAAAAATTACAATATGGCTGTGCTGGTGATATTTTAAGAGAAAGAATTAGATTTGAGGAACAAAAGGAAGAAATGAACCAATACGGTGCGTTGGAGCTGGCGAGAGAAAAGAGACAAAGCCTAGGTCCTGAGCACAGTGGAAGGTCAGATTGCAGATACCACCATAAATCTAGGACGACCAAAAGATGAAATTGACATTATCACCTGGGGTGGTGGCATGGTGAAAGACCTCAAAGAAGAAGACTTGTTTGTTTAAACCTTGGATCTGGGTAGAGCATGAAAATAGAAAAACAACATTTTTCATAAGAATTCCTATTCACAATCTCACACTCATTTATTTCTTTTTTCAATATATGAAATTTATTGTCAAATTGGTGTCCATACAACACCCAGTGCTCATCCCAAAAGGTGCCCTCCTCAATACCCATCACCCACCCTCCCCTCCCTCCCACCCCCCATCCACCCTCAGTTTGTTCTCAGTTTTTAAGAGTCTCTTATGCTTTGGCTCTCTCCCACTCTAACCTCCCTTTTTTTTTTTCCCTTCACCTCCCCCATGGGTTTCTGTTAAGTTTCTCAGGATCCACATAAGAGTGAAACCATATGGTATCTGTCTTTCTCTGTATGGCTTAATTCACTTAGCATCACACTCTCCAATTCCATCCACGTTGCTACAAAGGGCCGTATTTCGTTCTTTCTCATTGCCATGTAGTACTCCATTGTGTATATAAACCACAACTTCTTTATCCATTCATCAGTTGATGGACATTTAGGCTCTTTCCCTAATTTGGCTATTGTTGAGAGTGCTGCTATAAACATTGGGGTACAAGTGCCCCTATGCATCAGTACTCCTGCATCCCTTGGGTAAATTCCTAGCCGTGCTATTGCTGAGTCATAGGGTAGGTCTATTTTTAATTTTTTGAGGAACCTCCACACTGTTTTCCAGAGTGGCTGTACCAGTTTGCATTCCCACCAACAGTGCAAGAGGGTTCCCGTTTTTTCACATCCTCTCCAGCATCTATAGTCTCCTGATTTGTTCATTTTAGCCACCCTGACTGGCGTGAGGTGATATCTGAGTGAATCTCACACTCATTTAGATGTGAGGCTGAATTTGTAATATCCTTTGGATATGGAGTAAAACTACCTAAATATTTAATTGAAATGTTAAAGATTAAAGATCAGTTAAAGATTGATCCTGGTCATGGTGCCTGGGTGGCTCAGTCAGTTAAGCGTCCAACGTCGGCCCAGGTCATGATCCTGCACTTCATGGGTTCCAGCCCCACCTCAGGCTCTGTGCAGACAGCTCAGAGCCTAGAGCCTGCTTCAGATTCTGTGTCTCCTTCTCTCTCTGCCCTTCGCCTCTTGCACTGTGTCTCTCTGTCTCCCAAAAATAAATAAATACTAAAAAAAAAATTTTTTAAGTGATTCTGGTCTGTTACAAGGCACACAAATCTTCTCTGATTGGGTATTTCTCATTGCAGTTATAACAGAATTGTCAGGGTGAACCTGGGTGGCTCCCACAGTTAAGCATCTGACTCTTGATTTTGGCTCAGGTCATGATCTCATGGTTCATGAGATCAATCCTGGGGTAGGGCTCTGTGCTGACAGCATGGAGCCTACTTTTGATTCTCTCTCTCTCTCTCTCTCTCTCTCTCTCTGTCCCTACCCTCTGTGCATGTGCACATGTGCTCTCTCTCAAAATAAATAAATAAACTTAAGAAAAAAAGAGAATCCTCAGAGACAAAGTTCTAAGGAATATGAGCTTACCATGAAAAGTCATCAATGCCATGGTATAAATTATCATGAGCAAAAGTCACCAGAAAAAAAAAAAAGACATCACAAAATGAAATCTTCAAGGCTGTAGATATTGAAATTATCAGATAAGTATGCTTAATTTATTTAGAGAAAATTCAAAAGGGCTATAAAATATGATGGAGTGACAAAGACTATCAAAGACTATTTGAAGAACCAAATAGAAATTTTATAAATGAGAAAGATGATAATAAAAAATAACCTCAATGAATAGGATGGACAGCAGGTTAGTCACAAAATATGAAAGAATCAGTGAATTAGAGGAGAAAAAAAATCCAGGAGCTCATGCCTGGCTTAGTTGGTAGAGCATGAGACTCTTGATCGTGAGTTCAAGTCACACGTTGGGCGTAGAGCTTACTTAAAAAAAGAAAAAAGAAAAAAAAAGAAAAGAGAAGAAAAGAAAATCTAGAAGAGAAAAAAATCCAATGTATTACACATGAAAAAAAAGTCAAGAGAAATAGTGGTTAGAGGAAAAAGATCTAAAATATGTAGAATTTTAGAAAAGAAGAATAGAATGGTGGGGAATAAACTATTGAGGATTTTTCAAAATTAATACAACTCAATATTCAGATTTAGGAAGTCCAAAAAATTTGAACAGGATAAATGTAAAGAAACCAAACCTTGAAATGTTGGTGTGAAACTAAAGAATACTAGATGCAACAAGGAGATCTTAAAAGCAGCCTTCAAGAAATGACTTTATCTGCAGATGAGAGCCAACTTGACTAACAGCTGTCCTTTCAACAACAAGAAAAGCCTGAAGAGAGTGAGACACTATCTTCAAAGTGTTGATAAGAATCAGTGCCAACCTAGAATGTTTTATCCACTTGAACTCTTGAAAAAAAACAGAGATAAGATATCGAAACCTCAGCCCAAAACATAGATCATTCCCTAACAACAGAACTTTTCTATTAGAAACTTTAGTATTAGAAATGAAAAAGAGGAAATGACAACAGATACATCCAAAATTAAGGAGATAATACAATAAAAACTTTATGCCAACAATTTTTCAAAATTAAGTGCAATGGAAAGTTTGCGGAACAGTATTTTTAAAAATGGACTCAGGAAAAGAAAGAAAATTTGAATTATACTATAATCATTAAACATACCAAATCACTTGCTTAAAAATTTTCCCCACAAATATTAAACTCAAGTGATTTTTATGGTTGAGTATTCCGAAATGTTTAAGAAACATATAAACTCAATCTTAAATTATTTCGGAGGCTAGAGAAATTGTATAGCCTTCGCACTAACATCAGCTAAGGATAGCTTGCAAAGCACGGGAAAGAAAATGACAAGCTAATATCACAAAAATATCATATCATAAATGTAGATGTAGATTCTAAACAAAAAATAGAAACAAACTGAATCCAGCAATGGGAAGAAGGAACAATGCATTCTGAGCAAATTGAATTTATCACAGCAAAGAAAGGTTCAATGTTAGAAAGTCTACTAATAAATCTATATTAACTGATTATAGGAGGAAATATGATCATATCAGTAAGTTCAGGAGTTGCACCACAGTGCACATTAAAAACATTTTTGTAGAGCTCATGGCAAAGTAAAAAAAAAAAAGTCAATATAATAATCAATTGAAACACTCAAAGTATTTCCTCTAAAAATCAGGATCAAGATAATTAAACACATGGTTGTTGCCGTTTCCATTTAGCAAAGCACTAACAGTCTTTACCAGTGCCATAAGAAGAGAAAATAATATAAAAGTAAGGATTGTTATGAAACCAACAAAATTGTCACATTTTCAAATGATATAATTGGTTACAGAAAAAGGCCACATGATCTACGGAGAAATTACCGATATTTTATTAATGACTTTAGCGAAATTGGCAATCACATGAAAAATATTCAAAGTCAATTACATTGCTGAACATGAGCAATAAATTATAAATAAATGTAATTTAAAAAAATCTATACGTAATAGCAAACAAAAGATTCCTAGCAAAAAAATGTGCATGAACTTTAGGAAAAAAAATTGTCTTTATTAAAAGACATTAAAGAATGTCTAAATAAATAAATTCAATAAAATATTCATGCATCAATAGATATGAAGTTTTAATATCACAAAAATATCAGTTAACCCTTAATTAACAGATCCACTGAAATTCCAATGAAAATCCTGAATCTCAACAAGATTTTCTTTTCTTTTTCTTTAGGTTTTTCTTTTCTTTTTCTTATTTTTGTATGTATGTATGTATGCTTGTAGAATAATCCAACAAGGTGACTTTAAAATTTGTATGAAATAACAGAATTGCAAAAAAGAGCTGACAGTTCTGACGAAGATGAACCAAATAGGAACACACACATCAGTATTTATACTAAATTTATAGCATAATTTAGTGTTGTTGACAAACATCAATTAAAAAATGAACCAATGGAACACAATAGTGAGTCTAGAACCATACATATACATATGTGAAAATCTGATATGACAGAGCTTGCATAGTACAGTAATGTCAAAAAGGTGGGCTATTTAATAAAATGCTCCTGGAAATATTAAGCATCCATTTTTAAGTAAAAATGTATTTGGATTCCTAACTCATATGATAGACAGGAATCAATTCAAAGAGAATTAAGCACATTTTTTAAAGAAAGAAATATAGGGAAATATCTCTCCTGACTTGGGTATAGTAGTTTGGGTTTTTTTTTTAATGTTTTTGAGAGAGAGAAAAAGAGAGAGAGAGACAGAGGATGAACAGGGGAGGGACAGAGAGAGAGGGGGAGACACAGAATCTGAAGCAGACTCCAGGCTCTGAGCTGTCAGCACAGAGCCCAACATGGGGCTCAAACCCACAAACCATAAGACTATGACCTGAGCCAAAGTTAGGCGCTTAACCGACTGAGCCACCCAGGCGCCCCAAAGGTTTTCTTAAACTTGATACTAAAAATATAACATATTTGACTACATTAAGTTTGGAACTCTTAACAAGAAGATGAATGATCACTGAATTGACAAATACCATTGGGAGCTCCATAAGGTAGAATATCCATACATAGAAACCACTTGGGTAAGTGAAACTAGGGTCATTTATTTAAAAGATAGAGGAGGAGGGCATCTGGGTGACTCAGTCGGTTGAGCATCCGGCTTCGGCTCAGGTCATGATCTCATGGTTCCTGAGTTCGAGCTGCGCGTCCAGCTCTGTACTGACAGCTCAGAGCCTGGAGCCTGCTTCGGATTCTGTGTCTCCCTCTCTCTCTGCTCCTCCCCCACTCGTGTTCTGTCCCTGTCTCTCTCTCTCTCTCTCAAAAATAAATAAACATTAAAAATTTTTTTTTTACTAAAATAAAATAGAAGATAGAGGAGGAAGTTAGATCACTCAAGATCCTTAGCAGAGGACTTGAATTACTTTTCAATGACAGAATATGATGAAAGCTTCCAGGAATGCTGCAAAAGGGTCAGACCAGGGGGCACCATTGCAGATAAAAAGATATTAGTGGTCAATACATCAAACATTCTGGAAGCTCAACTGTGTCTCTCAAACCAGTCCTCCATACATGAGACAAGAGCACTTTGACATATAATCTGGATGTGTGTGGAGAAATCCACCTCATTTAAGGAAGCAGAAGTCTCGTTCTTCATGTAATACATTATACAGTATAAATCAGGAAACTGTGGAGTATAGCACCCTCAGACTGAATACAGCCCTCTCTTACCACTCTTGGCTCCCCTGGGTTACACAGCCTTAGTCAAAATACCCTCCTGAACTTGGAATTGCCAGACAAAACAAGGGCCAGTTACTCAGACATCTCTGGGAGGCAGAGATGTACAATTGGGGTACAATGCAAGCCCTGCCCTAGGTTTATGGACCAACTGTAGGCCCATCCTTCAAAAATTTGGAGAAGATGGGGCTCCCGGATGGCTCAGTCAGTTGAGCGCCCGACTTCAGCTTAGGTCATGTTCTCAGGGTTTATGAGTTTGAGCCCACATTGGTCTCACTGCTCTCAGTGCAGAGCCTGCTTCAGATCCTCGGTCTCCCCCTCTCTCTGCCCCTCCCCTGCTCACACACACTCTCTCTCTCTATCTCAAAAATGAATAAACATGAAAAAAAAAGTGGAAAAGATACTTGTAATCCTCTAAAAGATGACTAATAATTAATATTAAGAATATGTAAGGGATTCCTACAAATAAATAAAAATACAACTCAATATAAAAAAATGTCAGTAGACATAAATAAGCCAAAGAAGATGAACCATGAATTGGTCATAAATATATCAAAAGACTCAGCCTAATTACTAATCAGGAAAATTCAAATTAAAAACAGATAGACTTTCAAGCCTACAATACTGGCAAAATGAGCACAGGACACAACTGGTCCTTTTACTTATTGAGACTTTCATTAATCCATAGGAAAAAGAATGAAATCTTGCCATTAGAATGACATGGACAGAGCTTGGCAGTGGTATGCTAACTGAAATAAGTCAATCAGAGAAAGACAAATACCATGTGATTTCACTCACATGCAGAATTTAAGAGACAAAACAAAAGAGCAAAGGGGTGGGGGGAAAGAAAGAAAGAGAGAGGCAAACCGAGGAACTGACCTTTAACAGTTAACAGGGAACAAACTGATGGTTACAGGAGGGGAGGGGGATGGGTTAAAAAGGTGATAAGGACTAAGGAGTGCACTTGTGATGAGCACCGGGTGTTGTGTGGTAATGTTTAATCACTATTTTGTATACCTGAAACGAATTATTACATGTATGGTAGCAAATTGGAATTTACATAAAAACTTAAAAAATAAAAGATTTATTAAAAGACAGCTATGATGATGCTAAATAAACGATTTAAAAAAAATAGGAGTGATTCATTCAGTTTATTACCTTAGATAATTTTGATCTGTTAACAGTGGCTGAAATTTGTGGGTAAAATGCATTATCCTAGTAAAGCAACATTAAAGGCATTAACCATTGTAACTAAGTAGGCATGGCTTGATCTTAGTGGATGATGTGTCCCTCAAAATTCCCCTTTCTGTTTTTTCGTTTAACAAGGGAATATAACTTTTACTTTTCTATTAGATATTATTCGCTGCACATTTAAAAATAAACTTTAATGTGAATATGTATGTCAGAGTTTAGTATTTTAATCTAATGTTTCCCAAAAAGCAGTAGAAGTCACGAATATTGCTGGTAGTGCACATTGATTCTAAAGGACATCCAAACACGTTTTAAGTAAAAATAGTATACTATTTTAACATGCAGATTAGAAAATGTAATCAATGTGCAGGTGTTATTAAAATGGTCTAAATACAAATAAATGAGTTACTTGGAAGTAAATGTTTTAAAAATATGTACAAATGTTATATAAGTTTGATAAAGTAAGGAAAACAATACTTAAATGAGTATAATATGGGACACATTCATCAATTTCAGGAAGACTCACTACGGGGTAAAGTGATGAATACAGAATATGGAAACGCACAGTTAACTTCAAAAGCAGTACAACTTTCTTGAGCTATTGATTTCTTTACCTGTAACTCCCTGGGGGAAATGTAGATTCCTGCATTTGGGCATTTTTGTCATGCAGTTCTGTAGTTTAGAAAACAAAAAAACATAGTTACCATAAGAAACTCTGGACCCTTGGGAACTCATTAATATTTAGAATTTAGGGGCCCCTGGGTGGCTCAGTTGGTTAAGCAGCTGACTTCTGCTCAGGTCATGATCTCGCGGTTGGTCCGTGAGTTCAAGCCCCACGTCGGGCTCTGTGCTGACAGCTCAGAGCCTGGAGCTGCTTCTGTTTTCTGTGTCTCCCTCTCTCTCTGCCCCTCCCCCGGTCGCGCTCTGTCTCTCTCTGCCTTTCAAAAATGAATAAATGTTAAAAAAATTGTTTTTAAATATTTAGAATTTAGTTGTAAATGTATATAAGAGTGGAGATTAAGTTTTTTACATTTTGTGCTAAAAAAATAACCCAGTGACTCCTTATGAGAATCCTGGAGAAAGCTTTCTTGTAGGAGCTAGAAATTTCATAATAATATTTGATAATATCAATAAATTAATATAATTGTAATTAATTTATTTAAATTCAAGTTAGTTAACATGCAGTGTAACATTCGTTTCAGTAATAGAATTTAGTGATTCATCACTTACATGTAACATCCAGTGCTCCTCCCAAGTGCCATCCTCAATTGCCCATCACCCATTTAGCCCATCTCCCACCCTCCTCTCCCTCCCCGCAAATTAATAATATTAAATTTTTAGCTCTTTTGAGCTCCATTTCATTCTTTTCTTGCCTAATTCTTCTTATTATTTTTCAAAACATTCCTAATCTATATTTTTGTAAGCACCTTAGATGTTTTTTGGAATAAAAATGGTATCTAACATTATTGAATGTTTACCATAAGCCAATTGTTCTTCTAAATGTTTTTCATATATTTATAAACTTAATCCTATCCACAGCCCCATGGTGTAGGCGATATTATCCTCAATGTGTTTAAAGTTAAATAATGTGCCCAAGGTCATAAAGCTGGTAAGCAGCAAGGCCAGGACTCAAATCCAAGCCTTATTTAGTTTCAGAGTTTGATCTCCTACAATGTCCACATTATAAGTTCTCTACATCATGGTATAAAGGAATATATAACCACTGTATCCATAATGAAAATGTCACATAGTCTTTTATGAGAAAAATGAAGAGGATACAGAAAAAATTGAAGAAATACATCATTCCTAGGTTCATTATGCAGAGAAAATTGTCTTGCACACATTCACCGATATAATCCATCCATTCCTTTTTCTATGTAAATTTCAATACATGTTTTCAAAGCAATAACCCCATTCTATAATAATGTTCACTTCTATGAAATTCTTATGTAAAACTTCATTCCTTTTTGTTGAAGTTAAAGACCATTTTATCATGCTTGGATCCTTTAAGAAGGAAGAAAACTAACATTGAATGGCCTGCTATCAGTAAGGTACTTTTACCCACCAGTTATCCCATTAAATTTTCTCAGAAAAAGCACTTAAAAATGTGAAAACGAATGAGTATTGCTTTATATGCTTTAGGGCCATTAGAAAATCACTCATCTTCTCTTCTGAATAAACTGCGTGTTTTTCTGCTTACCACTCAGGTTCCCCCTATCTACAACCCTATAATCATTTTTGCCATTTTCCTTTAAGCCCTCTCAAAGTTCATTCTACTCCTTTTGAGTCTAGAACAGTACATACTAATGCATATTATATCTTATCACTACTGAGTTTAATAAAAGGATAGCTTTGGAGTGCCTGCATTTGATGTATTCTGCCCCATCAGGATGGCTGTTAAAGATAGTTATGACTGTCATTCCAGTCACAAGCCACCATGATTCTGGAGATAATGTCTATTTTTCAATCTATACTCAGTCATTTATAGCATCTTTTAATTGCAAAATCTGTAATAACTCCTTCCATACTGAACTTCATTCTGATAGTTTCCCATCATTTAAGAATATATCAGCTTTCAAGATACACAATCCCTTACCTATTAACTCTCCTTTCCGGGATTAGTGCAACCAGAAAGCTTTAATGAAGAACATAGTGCATACACTATGACCTGCAAATAAAAATGTCAGAAGCTCCAGATACAGAGTGAAGTCTACATCAAGAAACTGGCAGATTAAGTGCACATATTTCCAAAATGTCACTAAAATGACAATGAAAAAATATTTTTTAAAAAAGACATAAACCTGTGGGTCAAAAATGATAGCAACAAAATCTACTGAAAAGTGAATTGTTGAGCGTGAGCTGACTGAATGGATCTGGGAAACCTAAATCCTAACCAGTAGAGCAGAAAGCTAAGAAACGGTGTGATTTCCGCTGTAGCACCTTCCAGAAGCTCAAGAATACCTCCCTTTGAAAGTGACAAGGATGGTAAAGCTAAACACAAAAGTAATTTGTAAGTTTTTTTTTTTTTTTTTTTTTGAGAGAGAGAGCCAGGGAGGGGAGGGAGAGCACGAGTGGGGGAGGGGAGAATCCCAAGGGAGAGAGAGAACCCCAAGCAGCCTCTGCACTGTTAGTGCAGAGCCCGAGAGGGGGCCTCTATCCCATGAATTGCCAGACCACGACCCCAGCCGAGACCAAGAGTTTGATGCTTAACCAACTGAGCCATCCAGGTGCCCCTGAAAGCATTTTTAAGAAGCAGCTAAATGCACAGATTTCTTTCCTTAATTTGTGCAACCAGACAACTGCCCCTCCCACACCATTAAGTTCCTTGGGAAGCAAGTATTAGTGGGATCAATATCTGTGTAAGAAGGAGAGAAAGCAGGATGGAGCGGAAGACTTCGGGTTCTGATATAGTAATAGGATGACCTTTCAGAACTTTCCTGAGTTGCATAAGACACCTGACCATTCACACTAACCAATCATTGTAGACAAACTTTTCCCCAAAATAGTGCATGATCATGGGCAAGTAACCCTCTTCAACCATGGGCACTCCCAACTGCTGCGAAATAGATCTTTTGGTTGGGAAGTCACAGCACACCTCCCGACCCTTGCTGAAAACTTGAGACTTATCTTTTTGTGAGGGTGAGAGCAGAGGTCTCTGAACTGAAGAAAACCAGGCACATTTGGGGATACAGGGGCAGTACTAAAAAAGGAGGAGGTAAACATGTGTATATCCCAAGTACTGAGATCTCACTCCTCTTTCTCAACTTGGGTCCCGGAATGCTAGCAGCAAAGTCTATACTCTGTTGATAAGAGTTTGGAAGAATCTTTTCAAAATAATCTGGTCAGCATATTCAGAGGAAAGTTCTGAATTTGTTGATAGCAGAACTTGCTCATAGAAATGGCTCATCCATATAACCTTACAACAAAGAGCAAATTTGACACACCTTACCCATAAGTTTAGACCTTCCATTCAGATTTATCATGTCCACTCTTAAATAGGAGCAGATATCAAAAACTGCCTAGACTTCTACTGAAATCTTTTAATATAAAGGATATGAACCAATATGAACACATAGGAAAAATCTACCTTGAGTAAGAAGAAACCCTTTAGATATAACAAAGCTTGACATATAATATCTCTAGACATGTAAAAATAGATACTAAATCCATGTGATAAATACAGGTGATGTAGGAAAAGAAAGGAAACATCCAAATTAAAAAAAAAACTTTGGAAATTAAAAAATAATGATGGTTTTTTTTAACTTCAGTAGGAATATTGGAAGATTAAGTTAAGGAATCTTTCGGAAATTAGAGCAGACTGACAAAGATGGGGAAAATAGAAAAGAGAGGTAAGATTAGAGGACCATCTAGGACTACACTGTCCTAAAGTTTTCTGTGATGATAGAAATGTTCTATATGTGTGCTGATACAGTATATATACTATCTGTGCCTATCGAACACTTGAAAGGAGGCTAGTGAGACTGAGGTACTGAATTTTAAAAATCTATTAAATCTCAATTAATTTAAATGCAAATGTGAGAAGCCCTGGGTGTCTAGCAGCTGTGATATTGAACAGCACAGATTAAAAACAGTATCAAACAAAGAGAGAGAGGGAGAGAGAGAGAGAGAGAGAGAGAGAGAGAGAGAGAGAGGAATAGGGCAAAAAGGAAACTAGAGGGAAGGAGTCTATTAATCAATCAGTACAAGTTTTTAGAACTAAAGGACATGAGTTTCCACACTGAAATTTCATAACACTGCAAACAAAAAGATGATTTTTTTGACTTCCAGAAAAAAAAAGGAAAAAAGCATACAAGGGATCAGAAACCAGAATGACTTTGGACTTCGGAAAAGAAATACTGGAAACTAGAAAACAGTATAGCATTGCCTTAAAAATTGGAGCTGTTGTGCACTGTTGGTGGGAATACAAAATACCGCCTCCTGGAAACCAGAATGGAGGTTCCCCTAAAATTAAAAATAAAACTACCATATGATCCAGCATTTCTACTTCTGGATACATATCCAAAAGAATTGACATCAGGATCTCAAAGGGATATTAGCACTCCTGTGTTCAGTGCTGCACTATTCTTAATAGCCAAGATATAGAAACAACGTAAATGTCAACTGATGGATGAATGGATAAGAAGAAAAATGTGGCACATGCATACAATGGAATATTACTCAGTCTTTAAAAATAAGGGACTTTTGCCATATGCGACAACATGGATGAGCCTTGAGAACATTACGCTGAATGGAATAAGGTAGTCACAGAAGCACAAATACTGCATGATCCCGATTACAGGAGATATGGAAGTAGGTAAACTCAGAAAAGCAAAGGATAGAATGATGGTTGCCAGGGGCTAGAGAAGCCTGCTGATCAATAACCTGGAATCTATACCCAGCCAATTGCCAATAAAATTAAGCGTAAAAAATGAACATATATTTTTTCTCAGACATGAAAGTCTCTAAAAATCTACTACACTTCCCATGGACCTTTTCTCAGGAATCTACTAGAGGCTGTGAAAAAACCAAAATGAAGACAACGAAGAAAAATGAAGACCTGAGATCTAGCAAATGAAGATGTAATTTGAGAGAGTGTATATTATCTTTAGGATGACAACTCAGGATGAGACCTGTGCCCTAGGTTGAGTAAGCCATCCTGCCCAGATAAGAGTAAGCAGAAGGCTCTGGGAGAAGCCTTCAAGATTAGTTGATATTCCACTTGCTGCGTCAAAATTTACTGAGGGAAAATACACATACTTGGTGAAGAGTTTGGATTTTTATTCGTGATATATATAGAAAACCAAGCCCCAAAAAAATCCAGTTAATTATTAACTCCAAAGAAAGCAAAAACTTGTGTAGAAAAGAAAACAAAATATTTATCATACAACAAATGACTCAACTATCACAATATCGTGAACACTGAAGATTGACCTAACCCAAGTAACAATGTAACCATACTGGGAGGAAGGGACATAGAATGAGGTTGTGCGTGCTTGGGGGACAGGATGTATAAGAATTAAATTCTCATCTTTTATAGCGAGAAACAATCCAAAAGTGCCCAGATTGGAAAATCGAGAAAGTGGCAGTATAGATATTAGAAGTGATTACTTAAAACAAGATAGCCAAAAGGCATGAAAAGTTTTGTTTCTGATGCAGGAAAAATGGGATGGGAGGATTTGGAAAATTCTGGTTTTCTAAGAACTTTTGAACTACTGACAGCCACATGCATGTGTAACTTTGATCTTTTTTTTTAAAGAGGAATATGCATGTTTAATTAACTGTACCAGGTGCACTCGGAAATTGTTAGTCAACATTCTGCACCATCAGCTCTCATCCAGACGTGCCCGAATGGATTGGTAAATGATGAGAAATTTCCTGAGATCTTTGGGGAAACCTAAACAAAACAAAAGAAAGCAAAAAGCTCTTCCCTTTTCTCCCTGTCAGGTACTTAAGTGGATGAGATGGCTCTTCATATAAAGAAAAAGCAACGTATTACTCAAAAGGGAAGAATGACATTCCAAAGTTGTCCTTATATGGAGAGCCCATGTCTGAGTCCCTGCTGGATGCCAGCAGGCATAATGGTGGGTGATTTCAGCCTTGGCTAAGGTGCCCAATGCAGGTCTGACTCCAAAGCCAGAAGGGGACACTTCATTCTAAAGAACAGGCAATATCAGGGCTGCACAAAGATAGATCAGTTAGTGGAGAGAGCACTGGAGGAGGAGCCCCAGGCTCCATCTTCCTTACCAATAAAGTAAAGCAGTCTGTAGGATGAGAAGAGGTGCCTCCTTTGCTTCATTTTGCCTACCAGGAGGTGTAATATTCTCAGGATTAAATATCATAGATCATTTATGTCCTTCAGTTTTTAGTGAAAAGTCCATTTTTCAAGTGTTTCCTGGATCCACCAGGGGAAAAAGTGCTCCTATAGTATTGAAAGCTATCCAGTGAAGCCTATAGATTTTCTAGACATAAAAACAAGGAATATTCCCTCAGTTTTTCTCAAATGATAATTAGAATTTGTGTGGCCTCATACTAGCAGGCTTTACACTAATCTGCATGTGACAACTTCAAATAAACATCTCTCCTACCTTACCTACGGCCTGAGTGACCCCTTGCCTGATTAGATTCCGATCTTTTGGGAGAAGGATATTTCAAGGTCTGTGAACTCAAGAAAATAAAACCTTTGCTGATTCCATCATAATGTTTATATTTGGGTGAAAACTAGAATGCCACATTCAATTCAATTCCACTGTAGCAGGAGTTTTTCCAAATGATCAAAGAATCTGAATGTTTTCAGAAACTGCAACGAGCCCTACTTCAGTCTGCTTGGGCTGCTCTAACAAAATACCATAGACTGGGCAGCTTAAACAGTAGACATTTAATTCCCATAGTTCTGGAGGCTGGAAAATCTGAGATCAAGGTGCCAGTATGATCAGGTTTTGGTGATAGCCTGCACTTGGGGCTCGCACGTGGCTGCTTCTCATCGTGATTTCAAATGGAAGGTACAGAGATGGGAGAGCTCTGGTCTCTCCCCATCTTGGGGGCTTCCCTCTCATGACCTCATCTAAACCTAACCACCTACCAAAGACCTCACCTCCTAACAGCATCACATTGGGAGTTAGGGCTTCAACATATGAATTTGGGAGGACACAAGCATTCAGTCCATATCAGGCTTACACACAATGAGACCCTGTGAGTGTTGCCTTTGTTTCTACAAGAAGCTCAAGATTTTGATCATAGCGGGTTTTCAGCTTCAGTTGTGATACATGACAGCCCATGATGAAGCTTTCCATTCATATTTCAACGGGGAGGAGTGGTCCTGCACTGGCCGCTAAGTGATCAAGTAAGTGTTTCATCTCAAGGGAATCTTGCAGGAGCAAATTATCAGCAAACCTCAAAGCGCTGTGCTAACCGCTAACATCACACATTCTTCTTCCTTTCAAGTCTCTTCCAACTTTAGGTAGAAATCAGCCACACCATCCCCAAGAAGGGGGTTGGAGTCTAAGCACTTTGTTGAGAAAGGCATAAATGATCACTGTTAGTTTTAATTCTTTGATAACTAAAACCCAAAAGTGGTTTCACAAGAAATGACACTAACAAATTTGCCCCACCTCGTTCTATGAGAAATAGAGTCTTTAATTTCATAAATAGGCAGTGAAAGACGTTTTTGACTTCAAAGGACCAGTTAGAGCTGATGAAAACAGAACCAAATCAAACACTAAAAAGAAACAAAACACCTTTAAGTATCTATCTATGGAGTAACAGCACTATCAACTCCGTTTTATAGATGAGGAAAAATGGAAGATTCAAGTCATTGATTTGCTGGTTCTCAGTGATCTTTCCTACTGCCATCTCTCAAACACAACATTTGTACAGAAAACACTTATTTAAAATGATACATGTAATCTTTCATGCTATTGAATTGTCATGGACCTTCTGCTGTGACACCAGATGCCCCCTGCAGGACTGAAGGGTTTGCAGCTTCTGGAAGCCACAGCACCGAGCTGTTAGCTCCCTACAGGGATTACCTGAGTTGAAAAGAGGACCTATCCAGGGTGACACCCTTCCCAGGCAACCGTCATCCAATGACTGGCCAATGGTAAGGGGAGAGTGAGTCTGAAGGTCTAGTCCTCTCCTCTTACGTGGGGCAATTCTGAAGGATACTCCCAGCTCCAGAACTCCCCGGAAATTACTCTGTTGAGACTGTAGCACAACCCTGCTTTCTCCCAGTCCAGTCTTACTTTGTTCCCTTCCCCAACAGATGTTGACCCTGAGGGCACTCCCTAATGATCTGCCTAAATGCAATTCTTTGCTTTAGTCAGCTACCTGGGGAACTCGACCCAATCTCTCTCCCTCTCCTCCTCCCCTTCCCCCTCCTCCCCTCTCCCTTTCCCTCTCCCTCTCCTTCTCTTACACACACACACACACACACACACACCCACCACATTTGCCTCCATTCCAATGAAGCTAAGGATTAAATTAAATCCGTTTTCAACGGACCAGGACAGACTGCCTTAATGTAAACTCTAATAATGCTTACAAGCAAAAATTACTAATATGAGCAACAGTACCCAAACTGGAAATAACAGCAAATCACAGGTCTTCAGGGTTCAAGTGGAATCCGAATGTGACAAGATTAAAATTTCATACTAGCCAAATGCTGATTTTCTGATCTCTCTTTTAGATTTGGCAAGCTTAGTTGTCTTTGGATTCTACATAACCTGAGCTCAGTGGTTTCCAAACTTTTTCAATCTGTTAGTGTTCTGTTTTCTTTCTCAGAGGACCCAACCTCAAGGGCCACTGTTATGTGAGACACCAGGGTTTCCCTGTAGCTAAGAGAGGGGTGCCCACTCAAAATGAGAGTGAACCTCTCTTTTTATGTAAATTATTGAGGGAGAGGGAAAGCTGTCTTGAAGGGCTTATCAAATTTGACTGTGTAAAAATTATTCGGAGGTTGAATGGTGTTTCATAAAGTCAGAAAGCACAGCTTCATATGTGTACTGTTTAAAAGCTTAAGATTTAGCCAAAATGCTACCCTTGGATTCGTTGTCTTACCTATTCGGCAAAAATTCGTCAAACATCTAGAGACACAAGGATGAAAAAGGAAAACTTTTGCCTTTGCATAAACCACTGTCTACTGAGGAGTGACACAAATAACTAAAATACATTATATAGTAAAGCAGAGCTGTAGGAAAAGTTTTTTGAGAAAGTAATGTGATTATTTCTGAGTGGGAATGAAAGAGGAAGGGAGGGGAAGGCTTCTCAAAGGAGATGACAGTTTCAGAAAAATAATTTGCATAAGATGATGGAGCATAAACCAACACCCAGATTCTTGTAATGAGCAGTCACAGTCTTATTGGAAGCACTGAGTATAATAGTTGAACTAGAAACTGCATGGAAATCTGGCATCCATGGTCACAGTAGAGATGGGATATGGCAATTTGCTTTGGTATGGGGCTCCATTTTTTGGTGGGCTGAATTAAATGTCTTCTCTCACCCATAATCTCTGTGTTCTCTTGGGGCTTGCTTATTGCTTTAAAAAGCTTTTTAGACTTTCTTTTTTCTTTCAATCTTTTTAATGTTTATTTATTTTAGAAAAAGACAGAGCTCAAGTTGGGGAGGGGCAGAGAAAGGTGGGGGAGACACAGAATCCAAAGCAGGCTCCAGGCTCCGAGCTGTCGGCACAGAGCCCGACGTGGGGCTCAAACTCACGATCTTCAAGATCATGACCTGAGCCAAAGTCAGGTGCTTAACCGACTGAGCCACACAGGTGCCCCTAGATTTCTATATTCAGGAACTTCCTGGGAGGAAAGTATGTGGACTTTGTACCTCAGAAATGTTAATTGTTTTCTAGCTACTAGTACAGTGCCTGCTACATAGTAGGCATGGATTTGAAAAGCAGCAGCAACAACAACATATTTTGGACTGCATGGGTGCACGAACAGTCAACATACTGACTTTTAAGGCATTATGGGATGAAAGAATTTTCCTTGTGCTTATTCTTTACCTGAGTAAAATTCCAGTGTTACTCTATGTAAATGACTGTTATAAACTAGTTAATTGTACTGCTTTCATTGGTTAGAAGATTTTGTTAAAAAATAATGTCTTCTTTAACGTAAAGCAACTCACAGAAATAATTACCTGCCTAGGTTCAGAATTCTTACCTTCTACAAAATGTTGCTAAGTCCTATCAAGGGATGGATGGAAAACATCATGAAATGTCAATATACAGAATGTCACTTTTGTGTTATTTATGGATTCTTGTAACTTAGGAATCATAACCGTGTGGCTTTTATGAAGTCTCCGAAGAGAGGCTACGAAAAAAGGGTTAGCAAGTCTGGAGAAGATGAAAACCATCAGGAGGAGAAGAGTCTTTTGAAGTGGGAATAGTAACCCACAGATCAACACATCCATATTGGAAGATAGATTGCTGTTCTTGCGTTCAAAGGGCTCAGGTGTTACAATCTATTTCTTAATGGAGTAATTTTATAAATATGTCATAAACATCACATGGTGATGCCTTCATAGAAAATTGTTTTTAGCAAATGTCCTAAATAAAACAGTAGATTTATAGTTGTTTCACAAATAAAGGACCTATGAATCCAAAATAAAAAAAATAGATTTTTTAAAATTGCATTTCAGGAGGAACACAGCCTGACTGATTTGCCCATGCCCAGTACTTGTGAAAAAAAATCCTGGCAGTTAAGACCTTACTACCGTTTGCCTCTTCACTCTGGTCAGATTGGTCTACTGTGTGCCCTTTGCTCTTTCGACCATTACATTTTGTATCACCCAGAATGCCATCTTTCCCCCTCTCTGTATCCCTCGCTGTTGGGTGTCACAATTTATCCCACTCTTAATTCCTTTGTTGAGTGTTCGCTCCTTCCTCTAATCTTTCAAATACTTACCACGTTTGCCTCTCATATCCAATAGTAATAATAATAGTAATCATGAGAGTCAACGTTGATTGAGTGGTTACCATGTGTCAGGCTATTCTAAGCACGACATGCGTTTATGTCATTTAATTATCACCAAAGGTGAATGAGAAGGTACTATTTCTACCTCTGTTTTTAGAGATGAATGAATATATGAATATATGAAAGCCCATTCATTGCTGGGTGCCTCCTGTCAAGTCAAGCAATCAGAAGGGAGTTTGACATTGTTTATGGTTGAGGACAGCTTTCCTCTGTTTCATAATTTTATCGCTGCAGGTCAGCTGGATAACTTTATGATATAGTAAAGAGATCTCAGGAGTTACAGGTTTAAGTCCTTTCTCTGCCACTAGCTAGCAGTCTGACCTTAGGCCAGGCATTTTGCTTTCCTAATTACAGTTTCTCCAGCTACAGTATAAAATAATTAGACTCGGGAGTCTGGGTGGCTCAGTCGGTTGAGCGTCCGACTTTGGCTCAGGTCGTGATCTCGTGGTTCGTGGGTTCGAGCCTAGCGTTGGGCTCTGTGGTGACAGCTCAGAGACTGGAGCCTGCTCAGATTCTGTGTGTCCCTCTTTCTCTGTCCCTCCCCCACTCGTGCTCTCTCTCTCTCTCTCTCAAAAATAAATAAACATTAAAAAATTAAAAATAAAATAATTAGGTAATTTCTTTAAGCTTCTTGCTAGAATCTGTAATTCTTTAACTATACTACATGACGGCAAATCTTATAGTATGCTGGGTCAAGGAGCCTCTTCATAGACTGTGAACTGAGACTCTATTTTCCAAATCTTCCATCTAAATCTCCCTCGCCAGAGGAAAAGGACACTCAGTGCATTTGCCACATGCAGTATTACCAGCCAGAAAAATTCTTATTCTGGCCTAAGTTCCTGAAGTTGAAGTGTATACTTTTTTGCTTCTGACGCTCCCATGGATTCAATTGGAAAAACCCAGTAAATAGGTCTGTGGCTAAGTGAAGAAGCACTTATTGAGGATTGTCATGTATTAGACTGTAGATGGTCATATGGAGTTTCCAAAGGTCCCTTGTTACCTTATGGTCTTATTCAGGGAGAAGAAAGGCAAAAATAGACTTTAGTATCCGTACTGAAGTTAATGGGAATTTGCATTTCAATGCCAGTCTTTAAATGGTTTGATTCTCATAAACCCTACATTTTATGGAGTGTTTGATGTTACATAATGGTGAAATGAATAGAATTGGGAAATATTTGAACTTCAAATGTACTTACTGGTGTGCTTTTTTTTTTCCTTTAAACCACCTACATACATAAACCTAGGATCAATTATGCAAAGTTTAATTTTTAAAAGTTTTGTTAAAGCTAGGCCATTATACTTTCTCCTTTTCTAATGAGTTAGCTCTCAAAGTATGAATATATTTGGGAAAATGGTTAGTTCCCATTTTCATTCTCATTTGCTCTTTCTCATTTGATCTAGATCAAGTATCAGCAAATTTTTTCTGTAAAAGGCTTGATAATAAATATTTTAGGCCCTGTGAGCCATATATAGTCCCCTTCAAAACCACTTAATTCTTTCATTATAGCACAAAAGCAATCATGGACAATATGTAAACAAATGAGTGTGGCTCTGTTCCAATAAAGTTTGATTTACAAAAACCGATGACTGGTTGGTAGGCCAAAGTTTGCAGATTCCTGATCTAGTCAATTAAAATTAACAAAGGATTCATCCCAAAACTAAATTATTTTATACTAGAAATAGCATTGGAATAGGGGATCTGAATACCTTCCAGTTATGGCACTTATAATTACTAGACATGATGCCCTGGAAAGTCTCATTGACATGGGTCTTATTCCAGTCATTATACATTCAGCACTTAATATGTGTTAGCTAAGAGCTAATGAGATTGTTGTGCTTTATATCTTGTGTAATCAAATCACGGGAATTTTTGTAGCCTTAAGAAGTGTGGGTCACGTTAGGACGATTAATAGGGCCGTGTTTCTGGTCCGGAGGAGAGAGAAGAAGGAAGAGAGCTCCTCCATATGGTGCTGGAAGTGGTCCCATTCTAGAATCATTAAACAACGGCACAGAATTGTACAGTGTTAAAACTAGGTAAAGAGGTGTTCATACCAGAAATGGTAAAGAAGGGGCACCTGGCTGGTCAAGAAGTGTCGGACTTTGGCTCAGGTCATGATCTCGCAGTTTGTGAGTTCCAGCCCCGTGTTGAGCTCTGTGCTGACAGCTCAGAGCCTGGAGCCTGCTTCGGATTCTGTGCCTCGCTCTCTCTCTCTGCCCCTCCCCTACTCACACTCTGTCTCTGTCTCTGTCTCTCTCTCTCTCTCAAAAATAAATAAACATTTTAAAAAATTAAAAGAAAAGAAATGGTAAAGAAAATGAGGATGCAGTTTCTAACTCAAATGGTAAGAGGGAGAGGCAGGTCTATTTAAGGAGTTTGAGGAGACCCTAGAGTCAAACCGACAACGTTAAAAGCCTAGGAAATTGTTGGACACACCCAACTATAATGATGTGGTTAGAATAACCAAAATAATGAGAAATGGAAATCTGTGATAGCTCTACAAACCCTGGTCAGCTTCCTTCTTCTCCAAGAGTTTCTTTTATTAAGCTTCTATTGTTGCCAGTTCTTGTTTCATAAAGCTTACAGGCACCTAGGCATGTTCTGGCATCTGACACATGGTTAATAAGAGGCAGAACTATCAAATGTTAACACACAGAGATCATTTGGGGATCTATTTGATGACTAAAAAAGAATATGTGTTAATAGCCGATTGGTAGTTTGCTACTATTTTGACCCATCTGGAATGGTTTAGCAGGCCTCCATAATAGTTCTTTGTGCACTGGAAGTATGTTCCCTGATGTATATGAACTAACTTTATGATCTTAATTTAATTAGTGAATCGTAGAATCAAGACTAGAGACCCAGGGCCATTTATCTTAGATTGTACTGAGATTATTACAAATTCAAAATCTGGACTCAAGTGAGTGAGACACTGTCATTTTTCTTTTAAGGAAAAATCAGGAGGATATCTTCTAGTTGGCCAGTGTGTTTGTGAGAATTGTTTCAAAAGAAAATCTCTGAAGTTATCTGACGCTTAGATCATTATTTGGTGAATTGATGGGCATGACTGAAGAAATATGGACCAATTGAGAATTGACTGTCTCTGAATTGAATATTTAATGTCACACTGACTATTAAAGCAATGCCCAAAGATTTAGAAAGAATTAAGGCATTTATTGACTCCAAGTCATTTGACTTCTTTATTGCCCTATTTTTTTTTAATTTTTTTTAACGTTTATTTACTTTTGAGACAGAGAGAGACAGAGCATGAATGGAGGAGGGTCAGAGAGAGAGAGGGAGACACAGAATCCGAAACAGGCTCCAGGCTCTGAGCTGTCAGCACAGAGCCCGACGCGGGACTCGAACTCACGAGCCGTGAGATCCTGACCTGAGGTGAAGTCGGACGCTCAACCGACTGAGCCACCCAGGCGCCCCATTTATTGCCCTATTCTGAAAAAATAAATAAGCCTAAACATTTTTTTAGTTCATCTTTTGTGTATGGATGGTTGCATCATTTTGTGACTGAATTATATGAAAAGGTTTTAAAGTTCATGTAAAATGGGCATATGGGTAGGCAGGTTTTTCAACCCTGGCGCTATTGACTTTTTGGGGTCAAATAATTGTTTGCTGTGGAGGGCTGTCCTGTGTACTACGGGGTTTTAACAGTAGCCCTGGTTCCTACCTACTAGATACCAGTAACGACCTTCCGCCAGTTTTGACAACCCAAACTGTCTCCAGACATTGTCAAAATCTCACCCAGTTGAGAAGCATTGGTATAAGCAATCAAGCCATCACTCTATAATCAAGCCATCATGAAGGCAAAGCTGAGAGATATTAATACTGTAAGTTTTTTTAATAGTTGTATTTTTGTGTTGATGTAAATTAATTTGTTATTCAGTATTTTTGAGTGGCACATCATAGATTTTCTAAGGGAGACGTTCACTTAGAAATAGAGGAATCTTCTGGGGCGCCTGGGTGGCTCAGTCGGTTGAGCGTCCGGCTTCGGCTCAGGTCGTGATCTCACAGCTCGTGAGTTCGAGCCCCGCGTCGGGCTCTGTGCTGACAGCTCAGAGCCTGGAGCCTGCTTCAGATTCTGTGTCTCCCTCTCTCTCTTCCCCTAACCCACTCGCATTCTGTCTCTGTCTCTGTCAAAAATAAATAAACATTAAAAAAAAAAAGAAATAGAGGAATCTTCCATAAAGGGCTCTCTCTGTCTTCCTCCAGCTCTTGCATATCATGTTATCAATTTTATGCTATGGTTGTAACAAGAGGATTATAGTAGTGGCTCTATTCTTCAACTGGAGATTGCATGCATAGTAGCAATGACGGAGTTTACATCTCAGCACAGAAAGTGAATTGGGCCTTATCTTGGGACCTCTGTGAATTAGCTGGATTGCCTTCAAACCTCCCAGCACACCTTTTGTCTGGCTAAATCAGATTGCTTACTTTTCCTTAAGGTCAAGAAATGTGAATTATTTATCTTTGTCTCCCCAGCTGAGTGGCTGGCACAAAATAAATAGATGTTTTAAAATTGAATGAATAGGGTAAATCTATTTGTTGATCTTGTAGACGAGGAGTTGGCATATTTTTTCCAACATCTTCTGTTCTTCTTTCTTCCTCCTTTATTCCTACGCTTTCACTCCTGGCCAGTTCTTGCTGGCCTGAATTCTTCACAGATATTCTATTTTATTCCTTCAGTGATTCAAAAGATGGCCAAGATGTTGCTTTGCCTTCTGTAAACCTGAGAAGGACCGGAACAAAAAAAGCGCTAAGGAATTTTAATGTAGGACACTGGGGAATACCAGTGAGAAAAATATTGGATCACTTCACCACCCACTGTCATTGCGATAATGTTACTGCTACAAATTATAAAGGCAAAACTTCTTCAATCATTATTTTTTTTTACTTTTAATTGATTTCTACATCAGAATTCCTATAAGCTTGTTTCTCATCTTCAGTAATTTTTAATGTATTCTACAACTCTAAATATGCCCCAGTTTCCTATAGAACTTGATTATTTTTCAAAATCAATTACCAACACTTTTTTAAAACAATTGGCGGGGCACCTGGGTGGCTCAGTCAGTTAAGCATCCAACTTCAGCTCAGGTCATGATCTCATGGTTTGTGAGTTCAAGCCCTGCATCGGGCTCTGTGCTGTCAGCTCAGAGCCTGGAGCCTGCTTCGGATTCTCTGTCTCCCCCCCACCTCTCTCTGCCCCTACCTTGCTCACGCTCTGTCTCTGCCTCTCTCTCTTTCTCAAAAAATAAATAAACATTAAAAAAAATTTTTTTTTAATTTATGGGGGTTGGTGGACCTCAAGAAAAAAGTGTCTGCAAATTATGAGGAACTGATAAAGGCAGATGGCAAGGGCTTTGGAATTGAGCAGAACTAGGTAGTAATTGTCATGCTGCCTTTTGTAAGTTACAGGATTTGCGCAAGTTATCTAAACCTATTGCAGTTTAGTGCCACTATCTTTAAAATGGGCCAATGTCTACCTAAGTGTCGCTCTGAGAATTAGAGAAACATAAAATTAAACTTGATCTAAGATGATACTTGCATGAAGCAGGTATTTGTAAGTCAGTCATAATCACAATAAATGATCATGATGGATGGTCATTGTGAAAATGATGGTAGTGGTATTAACTAGACAGGGACAGGACCAAGCCTTTGCAAAATCACGAAGTGTCTTGTACCTTTCTTATTCCCTTTTCTAGGTCAGGCTTAAATAGCATCTTTCCCTCTATCCTGTGCCATATGTTATGCTCTATTGGCTGTCATTGAATCCTTGCTGAGCAGCTAAGTATCTTTTCCAAGGAGTATTTATATTTTAATAGTGGTATTTTTAAATGTCATATATAGGCTCACGGATCTGAATAAAGATAGACTAAGGTGACATTACCCTATTGCTCTATCTTTTCCTGATGATTTGTTTTCTCCACTCCAGGATCCCAAAACTAAGAGTATCAGTTACACTAAAAATACACATACACATGAAAATAACAACAGTTTATTGTTAGCCATGATTCTTTGGATAGACTGTGTGGTTCTTCTGTTCCAAATGATATTTGCTGAAGTCACTCATGTAGCTACTATCGTCTTGAAACTCGGGTGAGGCTGAAAGGTCCTAAGAAGTTAACATACCTGGTGCCTTAACTGAAGAGGAGAGAGTGGCAGGGTTGTGTAGGTTTCTCTCACTTTCTTTCCTTCTCCCTCTTCTTCTATCCTTTTCCCTTTATCCCTCTCTCCCTACCCTTCTTTCTATCTTTCTAGCTCATTATTGAGTAGTTGAGCTCTTGCTACATTGCATAGAGGCTGGCTCAGCAAATATGGAAGCTGTGTCATTCCAGAAGTCATACACCATCTCTTCTGCCATATTCTGTTGGTCACAGGACCAGCCCAAATTCAAGAGGAGAGGAAACAGACTCTGTGTTTTGACAGGAAGAGAGTCATGTATGAATAAGAATGTGAGGATCCATTAGGTGGCATATTTATAGACAATGTACCACTCTCTGGGAAACCATTCCATTCCACCCCAGTGCCTACTATCTCCTTCTCCTTTCCATATCTCCTCCATCAGGATCAGGGGAACTGATCGCTTCTCAGTTTATAAGGAGTGAGTGTTTGTCATCATTCTCTTTAATACAGTAGGTTTAGTGGAAGGTACGGGGGTTTTAGCGACATATAGACCTCCAAATGGATGCTAGGTCAACTTATTCCCATTTACAATGCTGAGCGAGGTACATGAGCTCTCTCACCTCAGCCTTTTCATCTGCTAACTAAATAGAGGAGATCAAACCTACCTTATAGGGTTAACATGAAATTTATATTAATATAGTTTATATTGTGGCATTATTAACTGAAACTCAGTAGATGTTCAGTTAATGTTAATTCTTTCTGTTTTTACCTCTCCCTCCCAGTTTTTCTATCTGTTATCTTTTTCTGGAAAAGTTTTCGAAAATTTGTAAACACTGCTTGTAATAATCAAACACATTTGTTCTAAGCCTTCTGATGTTTCCAAAAAATGCTTCAAGACTTAGAGAGAATTTTGAAAATTACTATTCTCTTATGCTGATTGCTCTATTCTTTCCTGAATTTGCCATGTTATAGCTACCCGTAAGCCTTGGCTTGCATTTTCCTCTTGCTTAGTAATCCACCTTTTGTCTGCTCCTAGAGCCACACGGGATCCTTTCTTTTCTAGAAGCATTATCTAATGTTGCTGGTGCCTAATATTTACAACTTTGTGTTTTAATCTGTTTTGTGTTTAATCTATTTTATGTTTAATCCTGAATCCTTTCCCATCAGTTTTATGTTCCACAATGATTTTGGGGGTCTTTTAAACCACACAGCCCCCCGACTACCCGCTCCAAATTCCACACACTGTAACTAGAATTCATCCATCGGCAACTTTTCAATAACAATATCTTGACTTGAATTATTTTACAGAACACCCAAAGAAGCACTAAAAAGTTGTTTCTAGGGCTACCTCATCTATGAAAGATTCCAGAATCTGCATGAGTCAATGTCTTGATAAATCTTGTGTGTGTGTGTGTGTGTGTGTGTGTGTGTATGTATATGTATATGTATATGCGTGTGTGTGTGTGTGTGTGTGTGTGCATAATTGCAGTGATTAGGACAACTGAGTAATTACAATTTTGGTGAGGAAAAAATTGAAGAAAACACATTATCTTGATTGATTCATGCATTATTTTGTGTGATCAGAATTTCCATAAAAGAAACTTCTAACCAACATGTAACTAAGGATTAAAAATAAATAAATCATGAATGGGAGAATTCTTATACCATATTATATATAATACTTATTATATTTAGAATATGCAAGGGCTTTCTTTCTTTAGTGTGGTACTGCTAATTTCCTTATTTCCTTGATAAATATTGTCTGAATTATGTCCTAGAAGAGTAAATAATTAGAGAATGTTCCTACCAATCCTTTAGTTTTTATGGCTAGACCATAAAAACTGTTTGTTTGCTCTTCCTGCCTCTAGAATATTCCTTCAGTGCATACTTCACTTTGAATCCAAAAGCAAAAGTCAAGTCACATCTTTCCCTTCTAGATTACTCCGATATTTCATTTAAGAGTTAAAATTAAATTCTTTAGCATGACCCCCAATAAACTGAGCCAGAAGCTTTCTCTGTCTGTTTTCTACTAACCTGGCAGCACTCAACTTAACTGGAAGAAATGGAGTAAAAAGTAGAAATGCATGGTCCTATGGCAGATCGGTATGTTTGTTATTTCTGATTTGTGTACGTGGAACTCTTTTAGTGAAATTATTAGTGCTCATTAAAGGATAATTACTCTAGCCTTGGTCCAGTTATTTGAATTTATCACTGAAAGACAGTCATGAATTCAAAGAATCACTCATCAAGGCGTTTTCAATTTCTCTGATATTTTCTGAATATTTGTTTCCACCGGTGTTATTAAGAAGCATGAATTTTTTAAAAATAGAAATATTTACTCTTCCATTTGCCATTCTTCCTCTGTCACCTTTTTGGTGGATATTTTTTCTGATTTTAAAATTTACATATCTTAATTTTCAAATGGAGGGAGTGGTCCCTTTCTAAGATTTAAAATGGTTAATGGTTTGGTACCTCCATAGATCTATAATCACAAACTTGGATGTCTTTAAAAAATGTTTTATTATGAAAATTTTGGGGGGGGGGGCGCCTGGGTTGCTCAATCAGTTAAGCAACTGACTTTGGCTCAAGTCATGATCTCATGGCTCATGAGTTCAAGCCCCGTGTTGGGTTCTTTGCTGACAGCTCAGAGCCTGGAGCCTGCTTTGGATTCTGTGTCTCCGTCTCTCTCTGTCCTTCTCCTGCTTATGTTCTGTCTGTCTGTCTCTCTGTCAAAAATAATAAACATTAAAAAAAATTTTTTAAAAGGAAAAAGAAAAGTTTTAATCCAAACAAAAAAGTAGAAAGGAGATTATAATAAACCCCATACAGCAGTTATTTAGCTGGAAAATATTAATATTTAAAAATGGATAAATAGAAGGGTGCCAGGGTGGCTCAGTCAGTTAAGTGTCTAACTTTGGCTCAGGTCAGATCTCGTGGTTCGTGGGTTTGACCCCCACATCGGACTTTGTGCTGACAGCTCAGAGCCTGGAGCCTGCTTCAGATTCTGTGTTTCCCTCTCTCTGCCCCTCCCTCGCTAGCACTCTGACTCTTTCTCTCTCAAAACTAAATAAACCTTAAAAAATTTTTTTAAATAGATACATATAAATTTGCTCTGACAAATATCAAAGTAAGTAATTCTCAAGTCATTTTGTAATTTGATGTAAGTTACATAAATGAATTTGATTGCTTTTTATGGCTGTTTAAACTAAACTTGATCTTCACATTTAGTATCTATTGTGATTGTTAGTACTTCAAAATTTTCTGAATTCTTGGGGTGCCTGCCTGGCTCAGTTGTGACTCTTGTTCTTGGGGTCATGAGTTCAAGTCCCACGTTGGGTATAGAGGTAACTTAAAATAAGTTGTTTTTTGGAATTCTTAATATTAGTTTGTATTAATCCCTCACTTTATTTCCTGCTGTTTCACTGCTTGGACTTCTCAGACTTTAAAAAAAATTAGTTATTTCTGCTTTCACTCTCAAGGGAAAGCTACTTGTTCTTGTAATAATCCTCTGGCATTATTCTGATGTCTTCTAACTCAATCAGAAGTCTTTTCAAAGGAAATCAAGTTCTGCCATTGAATTCTGAAACAATTCTCCTTTGTCTTTTTAGCCAATTCTTGTATAAAGGCTCTTCCTAAACTTCCCACAATCAGTGACTTAAATGCCTCACACAGAACAATTGAAGTGAATATTATCAACTAAATGAATAAAGAATCTGATTAAGTAACTCTAACAACAGTTAGTAACTGACTTCCCTGAATCCATGTGCTAAGTAATGAGTAGCAAGATTTGCAAACAACCTAATAATACATCTTCCAGACGAGCAACTGTGGAAAGCCCAAGCACCGACTGCATTTTCCAGTATACTTCTCTACTACGTGTACATTTATTTCTAGTTTGAGAAAAGCAGAAAGAATAGTACTTTTTTGCTTTGACCTAAGATTACCTATTTAGTAATTTCCATTTTCTTTAAATGATAGAGTTCTCTCATTGAATAAAATATTCCAAGGTTCAGTTTTATAAAATAGACACAAAGAAATGGGGCTTCCTGACCTAGTGCATTTTCTGTTCTCCTTCTGTCCCATACGAACACATTTCCATCCCGTGACACTTCCTCTTAACTCTGGAAATCTAAGGATCCCAATTAAAAGCCCCAGTTCCTCAATGACTAGATATTTGATGATATTAAAGAATGTGGTTATGTATTTATGCGATATATGTTGTGATTTGTTTTTAAAACTTTTTATTATATATCTATGTATACATGTATGTAGAGAGATAGAGTGTGTATAGAGGGAGAGGTGGACAGGCAGACATGATGCCTTGAATTTTCCTCAAAAGAAACTGGAGGAGTGGATTGGGTGGAGTTACACACGACCATACATGTATTCATACTTGTTTAAGTAATAAACCCAGCTGCACACTTTTGATTTGTCTCTTCTCTTGTGTAATATATGATGTACCTAATAAAATGTTTATTTCAATATGTAAATAAAATAAACTGAAAATAATTACATCAGAAGTGGGATACGTGATTTTGTAAAGTACAGAATCAAGTTTTATGCACAGCAGTCTTTTGAGGATTTCTGTGGAAAATAGACTAAAAAAGATAAGAGATGAAAACAATGATGGTGACAATGATCATTTAATAAGCATAGCATCTAGCCAAATTCCCAGTGGTCACTAGATATTCAAGTATATAATGCCATACTATTATATAATGGGGAAGTATTTTTATTTTGTTCATTAAGAAAATTAAATACCTATTATGTGCCAGATGCCAATTTAAATATTGGTAATACAACAATAAGACACAGGATGTGCAAGAGTGACAGATGTAAAAATACACACATTTGCTTTATAGATGTGTAAATTTGCATGCTGTTAGTGATAAATTTTCTGGCATATGACAGTAAAGTGTCATCTAACAAAATGGGTTCCTTGTAACAGTTTTATAATAGATGGAAATAATATGTTTTGACGAAGGACTCGTTTTCCAAAGTGACAAACTCTTAGGATGGTCCAGTATCACTGAGCATAAAACACCAGCTCCAGGCTTTCATGCAGCTTAGATTCTCAAGTATTGAAAGCAATTAAAAGGCCTCAATATGCTGCACTCAGAATCAGTAAAATCAGACCAATACTTAGACACACTCTGAAAAATCATGTTTTGACTCTTATTTTGAAATAGTTATAGATTCACAGGAATTTGCAAAGATAGTAGAAAAAGAAAAAGAGGTCCCAACTGTTCACAATAGCTATATCTTATATAAGTATAGTATAATATAAAATCCAAGGAATTGGCATTGGTACAATATGTGTGTATTAATTTATGCCATTTTATCACATGGGTAGATTTGTGTGACCACCACCATACTCAAGATGGATAACTACTTTATGGCTACAAATATCTCTCTTTTGTTACCCTTATATAGTCACACTCACCCCCTACCCTCCATCATTCCTAACCCCTGACTCCTGCTAAGCTGTCCTTCATCTGTCACATTTAGGATCATAGAAACATATATTTGTAACCTTTCAAGATTAGTTTTATTCACTGAATCTAATGCCCTGGAGACCCATGCAAGTTGCTGCATATATCAATAGTTTCGTCCTTTTTATACCTGAGTGGTATTCCACGTTATGGATATACCACAATTTATTTAAAAATTCACTTCTTGACTGTTCTTAAATAAAGCCTCTGTGAGCAATTTTGCACAGGCCTTTGTGTGGACATAGTTTTCATTGCTCTGGGATAATTGCCCAGGAATGCAATTGCTAGCTTGTCTGCTTAAGTATAGATTTAGTTGTTATTTTTGTTTATCAAGAAACTGCCAAACTATTTTTCAGAGTGACTGTATCATATTACATTTCCATCAACAATGTGTGAAACATGTAATTTCTCCACGTCCTCACCAGCAATTGGTGTTATCACTATTTTTCATTTCAGCTTTTCTAGTATAATGATATCTCACTTTAGGCTCAGTTTGTTTTTCCTTAATGGCTAGTGATGTTCATACTTTTTCATATGATTATTTGACATTCTTACATCCTCTAGTGAAATGTCTTTTTTTTTTAATGTTTTTCATGTTAGTTTATTTTTGAGAGAGAGAGAACAGGGGAAGGGCAGCAAGAGAGAGGGAGACACAGAATCTGAAGAAGGCTCCAGGCTCTGAGCTGTCAGCACAGAGCCTGATGTGGGGCTTGAACTCACAAACTGCGAGATCATGACCTGAGCCATAGTTGGAGTCTTAACTGACTGAGCCACCCAGGTGCCCCAAGTGAAATGTATTTTTATGTGTTTTGTTCATGTTCTGATTAGATTCTTTAGCTTTCATGATGTTGAGTTTTGAGAGTTCTTTATATATTCTAGATATGTATCAGTCTTTTGTCAGTGATTTCAAAATATTTTCTCTCAGCCCATAATTTCTACTATAAATGTGCCAATTTTGAAGCATATATATAGTGTTAAAACTCAACAATAACCACAGCAACTGTTTTGAACCAAGACCAACAAAAGATTTTTGTGAGGAAGACAGTGTTTTTGTCCCCGAAATTACTTAGAAATGCCTGCACATGGTGATCAAAAGCTGATCAAATGTAGTTGGATTTATTATTAGTTTCAAATTGTCTATAGACAACACTTCCTCTTATCGTCTACACTTGGTTTACTCTGCTCCTACCACCCTGTCCTGGTGTCCCATGGCTTCGATAGACCCAGAGATCAGCAGGCTTTTGTGACTCTCTCAGAGTAAGAAAATTCACAGTAGAGGATTGTATAGTTCATCATCTGGAAAATCATAATAAAATATATGGTGTCTCTTGAAAAAAATTACTTGAAGATGTATCCCAGCCAATAGAAAGGATTCAAAATTATAAATTAAAAAATATGGAAGTTACAAGTTTGTGTTTTCCGTAATCGGTTTGGACTAGTTATATGTTAGTCGAGGATTCTTCAGTTCCTGGAGTAAACCAGGCCGAATAGCAAATTCGCTGCATTTTTCTTCTTTCACTTCTAGTCATTTCTGTGTATCAGTAAATATTTGTCCAGGGGCACGCCCTTACTCCACAGTTCAGATTGACTCTCACCGTGTCCGATCACTACTTACACACCAACTAGTTGTGTTTATCCTGCCTCCGTGACCAGTGGTCAAGTGGTAACACTGCCGATGTAGGTCGGGATCTCTAGGCAGCAGTCCTGAGGACAGTGCAGGATTTTTACCAGGGAGTCCTCTTAGGAACAGTGCTTGAGTAAAGGAAGAGAAGGGAGGGCAGAGCAGAGTGGGGGAGTTGGCCAGCAGGGCAGCTGCAACAAGGTATTGTGTAGACTCCCAAGTTCACCACCGGCTGAAAACAGTGGCCTTTGAGTTGGGCGAGGGGGGACCTCCCATTTCAGTCCCATATTGACCGGTCATTGAATGCAATCTCCTGTGGTAAAGAGGGTCAGTTGGGTCAAGGTCACTTTCTACGGCTGGGAGCATCTCCCGAGTGGTCTGAGGACTGAGGTGAGGCCTCTGGGCAGGCACTCCCAGCAGCCGCAGGTCCGTCTTTTAGTTTTGAGGGGGCCTCTGGGCAGGGTATCGCTCGCTGCATTCAGGACGACTCTGTTAGCAGCATCTCTGACTTTCTCATTTCCCATCACAGAAGCAAGGCTGAATTAGTGGCCAGTAACCATTTGCATTGCAAATCTTTTAAAAATGATTTTAGGGGCGCCTGGATGGCTCAGGTTATGTGTCTGACTCTTGATTTCGGCTCAGGTCGTGAGGTCATGGTTCCTGAGTTTGAGCCCCGCGTCGGGCCCTGTGCTGACAGCACAGAGTCTGCTTGGGATTCTCACTCTCTGCCCCCTGCCGCTCACACTGTCTCTCTCCAAATAAATAAATAAACATTTTTTTAAAAACTAAAAATAAAAATGATTACAGGTATATTTAAAATTCATATTTTTACATATTTTACATTAAGTTTTTAATTTTAATTCCACCTAGTTAACATTCAGTGTTATATTGGTTTCAGGTGTACAATATAGTAATGTAACACTTCCATTATAGGTAATGTGTAATGTGTAATGATAAATCACCCTGTGCTCATCACAAGTGCATTCCTTAATCCCCATTACCTAATTAACCCACGCGCCTCCAGTAACCATCAGATTGTAACATTCATATTTAATGAACTGAGTTAAACACTTTTTTTTTTCCTTAATTGGGTCATGAAAGCTAAAAATCCAGCCTGTGTCCACTGACAAGATATTTTCCCCTCAGCTCTCTTCATTTCTAGGATCTATGATTATTCTTGTGTTAATTATGTTTGAGATTGGTTTATGTAATATGAGTTCAGTAATATTAAAATTAAAAAAAAGCCTAGAACAGAATCAAAGAATAAAATTGCCAAAATTTAAATTATTTCTGGAAGAAGATCTTATGAAAGACATACATTTCCTGCTTCATGCTGTTTTACATTTCTAAATTTTATAAAATGTACATATACTAGTTTTTAATATTCAAGGAAAAAAGTGCATGTACTATATAATTGCAATTGAGTTTGTAAAAAATAAACACAATAAAAATTTGGAAGAAAATGCAGAAAACCCTTGATAATGAAAACAAACAGGCATATTTTTAATTTTTTTCTGTATTTTCCAAGTGAAACTTCTGTCATTCCATTAAATATGAGGTTTCCCTTGGTTACTGACAGATTCTCTATCAAGTTAAAGAAAATTCTTCCTGCTGCATGCTTATTATAAAGTTTTTCTTAAAATAATGAGAATATTTGTTATGTTTTTAGAAATGTATATTTATTGAGATGATACTATGCCTTTTCTTTTTTATAAAGCTGCTGAATAAAGATCCCCAAGTTGGACCCATGGTTGTATAAATGCCACATAAGCATGGTTCATTTTCTTTTAACACACTTCTGTATTCAGTTTACTAATGTTCTATTTAGGATCTTTGGATTTATATTCAAACTTATACATATTTATACTTATGTTTTTGTATTATCTAGTATTGGGGTCAGAGTTTTCCAGACTTGTAGATTAAATTCAGAAGTTTGCAGGCTTTTTTGTTTTCCAGGGCTTTAAAAGAATTATTTTTTCCTTTAAAGTTTAATAATGCTGACCTTTAAAACTGTCTGAATTAAGCATTAGTGGAGAGTGACAAGCAGTCTGGGTTAGAGGGTCTCTTTGTCAACTTCCTTCCAAAGTTACTGGTCTATCCAAGGTGATTATTATTTTGGGAGCCTGTTGTGGTGATTTTGCTACCCTTCCTTCAAAGTATTTGTTTAATCTAGAAGACTGTGCTGATAACATTTTGCACAAAGTAATGTTACAATTTTTAAACTCTTCTAAATTCTTGCACTTTTAAAAATTGTTAATATTATTTGTATTGTCTCTGTTTTTTTTTCCTCTGCATACAGTTGCCAGAAGTTTAATTCTTTTATCTTCCTTTGGTTTTATTGATCATATATTTTTGACTTTGTTTTTTTTTAATTTTTTAATGTTTATTTATTTATTTTTCAGAGAGATCAAGCAAGGGAGGGGCAGAGAGAGAGGGAGAGGGAAATCAGAGCTTGATGCGGGGCTCGAACTTACAAATCATGAGATCATGACCTGAGTTGAAACCAAGAGTTGGACACTTAACTGACTGAGCCACCCAAGAGCCCTTTAACTTTTGTTTTCTATTTCATTTATTTCTACTTTCATTTCTATATTATTCTAGTTTACTTTATTTGGCTTTCTCTTTGTAAATAATTATATTTTGTGGCTTGAAGAAAACCTCTACATATTTTACATTTTAAATATCTATTTTGTTTTATGTACTGGAAATTTATATATGATAACTTTTAGAACACATGCACTTTAAGTGTTAATTTTCCTCGGATCCTTAAATATTCTTGGTAGTATTGTTTATTTTTTAAAACAACATTCATTCATTTCCAAAAGTTCATTTACTAATTTCTTTTTTTTTTTTTATGTTTATTTAATTTTGAGAAAGTGCGAGACAGAGCAGGAGTGGGGGAGGGGCAGAGAGAGAGAGAGACACAGAATCTGAAGCAGGCTCCAGGCTCTGAGCTGTCAGAACAGGAGAACACATTTATGCTCTAATATAAACAAATATATTGTAAAAGTATTTTACAATGTAAAAGAGGGGATGTGAAGGGAAGTGGGAAAGAAATGGAGCTCAAAACTGAGAACGGGGGATGTGTGTTTTCCAGTGTATGTTGCTTTTGATGCAAGGAAAAGAGTGAAATGGTAGGAGAAAAGCAGAGAAAATAATGGTTATGTAGGAGATAGATCTATTTTGACTCAACAGGATAACACGGATAAGTGCAAACATGTAATCAGAGGCTACTGCTTAGTTAACCATGATCCATGGTGAGGTGGAAAGCACACAAGATTTCAAGTAAGATCATTAAGGATTCAAATATCCGTCCACCCTCCGCCCATTTTGAAATTTGGCAAGTTACAAGATTTCAGTGACCTTTCATTTGCTTTGCAGTAAATGCAAAAACTGATGCTTTATGAGAACCAAGACAGCATTCCTAGCCGGATGCCTAGAACATGAGAGGAAATATTTGAATACACAGTGTTTTGTTGAGAAGTCCTAACTCACTGGAGTATAAGCATAACTTTTAATTTTCTTCCTGGAAATGATCCTCACTCGGTATTGCTCAAAAACTGGAATTGCTTCTTTAATCGTGCTGCTTACGCACATAGCACCTCGTCCCCTCACATATTACTCATTGACTTTTTTGAACTGATGATCACTTCCAGGTCAGTGAAATCTTCATCTTCTTCCTTTTGTTGGTTCACGACCGTTTTCATTTTCCTTCTACCTTGGCTTTCATGGTTCATCATTTTAAAGTCCCTTGTGCATATACCCTTAAACTCTCTTGTACCTCCAGATTTTCTCTATATCCATCTGACAAAGCTGCAAACTCAAAATGAGAACCAACAATACCTTTTCTTTGGCCTGAACACAAGTGGCTACGAACTGCTGGTATAATACCTACATTAGGGAGCACGGGAATCCCTCCAAATTTATTTTTAGCAGCCTCAAATGGGGCAGTCAAATTCCCCAAGAAATCTATCACTTTCCCTGCTGGTCTTGACAGCCCATCCTCTACAACAAATATTTCACTCATTCCTTCTTGTCTTCAAACTACCAGCTCCTACTAATTACCCATCATTGTTAACATTTGACTTCACCTCCAAAGTCAATGAGATAGGAAGGAAGGAAGGAAGGAAGGAAGGAAAAAAGGAAGGAAAGAAGGAAGAGAGGGAGGGAGGGGTTAAGAGAGGGAGGGAGGGGGGAAGGAAGGAAGGACCTCTCAGACAGGAGCTACTTCATCTTCCAGTCTTCAAACCTAATGTTCCCTTCCATGTGTATACAATCAATGTCCTCCTTGCCTCCTGATAAAAGAGGAATGGGATGTCTCTTCCACCTAAGGACAATCACTCAAAGTGAGATGTGAAGACCCTCTGGCCCCTCTCTCTCCCTTGGAACATTCTTTTCCCTCAGATTCTCTGACACCACAATTATCCTTTCCCTCCTTTTTGTATTTCTCTTTTTCAAACTCTTTTTAGCCTCATGGTTGGCCTACTACATTTTGGAGGGCCTAGATTTTCTTCTGCCACGTTGAACTCTATTACAAGGTAATTTCATAATCCATCAAGTGACGAAGCCATGCAACTTTTCTAAATATTTCAAGTGTCAGCTTTATCCTACCTCTACTGCTACCGCCTGTTTCAGGTGACCTACTAAAATGGCTACCTGAGTGATTCCTAATGACCTCTGTGGATGCTTTCTATCAGTTTCCACACTGCAAGTTAATGTGCTGTTTTGAAAACTCAAATTTTCTGATGTCATTTGAATGCTTAAAACTTTGCTATGGTTTCATGTGCCTGAACTGTTAATTATCCCCCAGAACTGATCCATTAGTAATAGAACCCTCTCCAACTTACAGTGGAGATTCAACAGGGGACAAGGCTGCTCGGCTAGTGGCTATATTTTCTAGCCTCTTTGTAGCCACATGTGGCTAATGTTGTATGAGTAAAAGTGATGTGAGTGACCTCCGGCTCCTGACAGGATGCTTTATGCCCTCTACTTTACCTCCTTTTCCTCCTCCCCCAGGGGAGCTCCTTGGACTCAGACATGGAGGCCACTTATAAGGGATAGTAGAGCTGTTCCACCACTTTTCATTGCCATCTTGCGCTGTGTTCCAGGAAAGGAAAAGACAGTGAGGCAGAAACACACACACACACACACACACACACACACACACACAGAAAGAGAGAGTACCATTTTCTTATTCAAGCCTAAGCTATTCCCTGATTGATACTTTTACCATTGCATTTGGAGTAAAAACCAAAATTCTACTGTGGCCTCAGAGGCCCTTGGTGATGGGCGATCCGTCTGTTCTGCCTGCCTCCCCTTTTACTTCTTTTCCTCCTGTCCTCTGTATCCTGACTCTCCTGGACTTCTTTCAGTTTTTCAGAGATGCTGAGCTCTTTTGTGCCCAAGGCCCTCACACCTTTTATTTTCTCTGTCGGAAATGTTCCTCCCTCTGCTACCCCTCATCTTGTCTTATTAACAACTAGTCCTCTTTCAGATTTTAACCCTAAGTCACTTTTCTTAAGCAATTGATGTCCCCACCCTCCCGAGCCAACCACCTCTCCAGAGCATTGGGTCAGGTAACACAGCTTTACCACTTTAGTCTTGTTCTTTTGTTGTTGTGAAATATTTTTTATTAAAAAATACTATATATATAAATATGTTTATTTATATTATATAATATATATTGTGGTTATTTATATTTAATGCATATATTAATATATATTAAATATAGTGTATTACATATAATATTTAATATATAGAATGCTTAATATAGAATATATTATATATAATATTTAATATATTTAATGTATGTATTAAACAATATATAATTAATTAATAATATATTAATATATAATCTATATATTATATACCCACAATAATATATAATATATTATATATTTAATATATGGTCTATTATATGATAAATATATAACATATATTTAATAGATCTATTAAATATATGTTATATATTATTATGTTATATATTGATATATATTAAATATATAAGATATATGTAAATTTGGTTCCTGGGTGCAACTCCAATGCACATGTATGTGTGTTGATTATGTGTAGTTTAGTACAGCACATACATTCCCCTAAATATATGTTATTTAGTTTTGCATGTATATGAATATTATGAAAATATTGCCATGTTGTCTATTTTGTATTTCTTCCTTTTGTACTCATTATTATGTTTTTGAGACATTTCTATGGTAACAAGTAGGCACTATTTCAGTCATTTCGCATTTATTCCCACATATGTCCATTAATAGAATTTGTATATCCTGTGTCATACCTCTACCACAGTTTGTTCATACATTATTTTGTTTATGGACATTTGGTATATTTTAGTTATATGCACAAACACATGTCTATATTACATATATATGCATCTATTTATGCATTTGTGTATATGTGAACATTACAAATATTACTATCGTGAATTCTTTGTATATATATATATATATATATTTTTTTTTTTTTTTTTTTTTTTTGGGACAGAGAGAGACAGAGCATGAACGGGGGAGGGGCAGAGAGAGAGGGAGACACAGAATCGGAAACAGGCTCCAGGCTCCGAGCCATCAGCCCAGAGCCTGACGCGGGGCTCGAACTCACGGACCGCGAGATCGTGACCTGGCTGAAGTCGGACGCTTAACCGACTGCGCCACCCAGGCGCCCCTGTATATATTTTTTAATGTTTATCCATTTATTTTGAGAGAGAGAGTGAGAGAGCACGAGCAGGAGGCAGGCAGAGAAAAAAGGGAAAGAGAGAATCCCAAGCAGGCGGTACAGAGCCCAATATGGGGCTCGATCTCACGGACTGTGAGATCATAAACTGAGACGAAACCAAGAGTTGGACACTCAACCTACTGAGCTATCCAGGAGTCCCCATATATATATATATATATATATATTTTTTTTTTTTAAATAAGTTGCTCCCTATTCTATTTGTGTGTGTGTGTGTGTGTGTGTGTGTATGTGTGTGTATGTGTGTGTGTGTCATTCAGGAGCCAATAACCCAGGGACATTTTAAATTCATTTCTTTGCTTGGGAGATTTTAGATCTCATAAGTAGAATGATTTTCAACCCCAATCCTGCACAAGGATTAAACTGTGACTAAAACTTTTCAAGGAAAACTTTTCTTCCTTTCAGAGCCAAGATCAAGACAGATAGGCTTTTTGTTTTGTTTTGTTTTGTTTATATTTCCCTTTGAGGGCCCCGTTTTTACGACTGTAAAATTGATGTTGCTCTATTTAGAAAATCACAGCTATTGATTAGATTTCTTCACTGAGAAGGAACTTGGCTTATTAACTGTCATAAATCTCTAATCTGGTCCCTTTGGTAGTTAGCATTGTATTTCCACTTGGCATTTTGATACCAACTGATAGATTTCATAATTTTGATGTGTGTCGGGTGAAGCAGGCACGTCCATTCACTGTTGCTGGGAGCCTAAATTGCTAGAATGAAATTTGGAATATGTATATCAATATTTAAAATGTACATACCCACACCTAGTAATTTATCTACAAAATATCCTGGCACGCCAGCGCAAGGCCCTATGTGTTTAGGAATTTAATTGCAGGATTATCTACACAGATTTTTTAAAAAATCCTGACTAAACCTAAGTGTGCATGATAGGGAAATAGTAATATAAATAAATCTAGCTGTATCCTTAATATGGCATGCTCTTAGCTATTAAAAAGAATGTGAGAGAACTATAATGTGCACATCTAGAATGATTTGCAAGTTACTTTGATGTGAAAAAAGAATTTGTAAACCGTTTTTATTGTAAACTTCCATTTATGCAAAGTAAAATAAGTATAAATGTGGATATAGGACATATAGTAGATATTTTTCTGGAAAAATGTCAAGAAAAAACATTGGGAGCAGAATTAAGGATATGAATGTAGAACAGCAGGAAAATAGGAGTAAGTTTTTTTTTATTTTTGGCTTAATGTTTTTCCGAACTGTTTGAAATTTTCTCAGTGCTCTTGTATGTTTTGCTGTAATTCAAAAATTAATGCAGTTAATATGATGACAAAAATATATAAATTGTAAAGGACCGAAATTAACTGTCATTAGGAGCCAGCAGATAATTTTAAGTGTTGAGAAACATGTACTGTGTGTCTTGAAAGGGAACTGTCAAAACCTGACTTTCTTGGGATGAAATGATGCTTTCATTGGTGTTTAATGAGTTTTATTTTCCCCCAGACAAAGCCAAAGGAAGATCCAGGGCAGGGACCCACTTTGACTCAGCCCGGAGACGGAGTCGAGCGGTCCTTTATCACATCTCTGGGCACCTGCAAAGAAGAGAAAAGAACAAACTGAAAATAAATAATGTAGGTGGTATGTGTGTACATTCTGAATGCTAGAGTTTCCCCTGGTGCGATATTTGATTCACCAAAGAAAGGCTGCAATTACTCATTTATTGGCTTTCCTAGATTTTTTTGCACTTTGGCTTGTGCTTTCCTATGAAGAATAAACTAGGAAAGGTCAGCAGTCGTGAAGCATTTCTGTTATAAAAGTGCTTAATCACAGTGTTATCACAGCATAGAGATTAGAATATTACCGTGGCCGGTACAATACGGTACTAGGGACGCTACGAATGGGGACATACTGGTTACATTTTATGAACAAGATGATGCATCAAGTCCTATTACACATTCATAGTTTGTTGGTTAAAATTTCTCTGATTTAATTTTAGTTCCATTTCTTCTGCACTTTATCTAATTTCACTTAATGCTTTTATCCAGAAGGACCATGAGCAAGTCAAAGTCATTACTCCATTTAAAAATTTACATCTTCTACAAAACAGAGTTGGAAATTTCACACAGTGGAACATTGGATTTGAAATTCTATGCTTTATATCATACAGTTTTGTCGAAAGTTGCGCTCTTAGTAAATGACAGAAGGGCTACTTTCTGAAACCTGGTGCTGCTTACCTGTCAAAAGCCGCAACAAAGAACTGTGCCTTAAAAAGATGATCTTGTGCAGAGTTTTACATGAGTTCCAGGATTTCACACTGATTTCATAACTGATTCTTAGCACTGAGAGATTTCACTGAGAAACCCAGAACTATGTCTGTTTAGTTACGGATATTCAAAGGTAATTTTGCAAATGATGGTAATATCATTAATTTGCATTGTGGATTCTTCAGAACATAAATCTTTGGGTGGAGGGGTGATGGGACTCTGGGTAGCAGGTACAAATACTTAGGGTCTAACTTACCAATGGCATTAGAAAAATTATATCAAACAAGCAGAGCTATCTTGGAATCGACCTAAGATCCAGAAGGTCTGGGAGTTAGGGACACAGGGAATTCTTTGGCATTTTACTTTTTCCATAGAAACCTCCAGACTCCCTAATACACATGTGTTGGCAAAATAGTCATGCATCTGATATATAAAGTATCCGTTTCTCTGTAGTGAACAAAGAAAGATGCCTGAGTTAAGGGGAGTGGGAGATCTGACAAGAAAGTGCTGCAAACCGAGTCCTGCTTCAGTGTGATTTCTCTCTGGACACCACAACAAACTGCTTTGGTCCATCTGTGCTCTAGGACCACCACCCATGCTGGTGATGATCTGCCAGGCATCACCATTAAGAGTCACACGCTGTTTATTTTGGCCTGACTTAGTATAAAGATTTTCTGGGGATCCCTGTGCCCCGATGTCATTGATTTCCAGAGAGTCCAGGGATAGACTTGAATGGGTGCACACCACTTGATCTATGGATCCTTCCACTGGTTCCTATTTACATTCGCCTTCAGTTACCAAGCCAGCCTTAGTGACAGTAAAGAAGTTCTAGGAAGAAACAAAGGTAGCCACATCTGGGCTTGATTGTATGCACATCAACCAACAAAGCACCTAAACAAATACTAGCCAGAGATACTGTCATGTAGCCTTTAGTTGAAAATCATTTAAACACAGCAAGTATAACTAAGCTTCAAAATGTGTTTGCTGAACATCCTGTTTTTCCCTTTAGATCCAACAAAGTACAGAACAGTACTTAAAAATCGGATTTAAAAAATCATGATTCTCACTGCTTCGCTAATTTGCTAAATTGCCAATCATCTAAGAAATACAAACATGAGGGGGAGCATTAAAATAATACCTAGTAATTAAGGATGTCTAATCAACACAGCGACTTCAGCAATACAGGTAGTATCTTACTTCTAACGTGTAGAATCAGGACCGGCCCTGTTCACCATCTCTTTTCAAGGAGGACAGAGTAGAATGGCTAAAAGACAGTAGGAAGAGAGAAGGAAGAAGAGGAAAAAATGATCTGGATAGTTTATCAGCTGAACAATCCATTGGGGGGAATTCTGGTTATAATTCACACACACACACACAAATTCTCAGTATTTTTATAACTTTGCTATTTACAAATTCCTGTTACTGACATCATATTATTTGATTTTTACAGCAAGCCAATACTAGGTATGATTTTTATTAGTTCCATTTTTATGATGCAAAAGAACTTATTCGAGATCTCAAAAGTAGAAGCAGGATATGGGACCCTGCTGTGAATCTTCTGACTCAAAGCCCTATGCCTTTGCCCCCTGCCCTGCGGCTCTGTGATACAGTTCTGTGGAATAGGAATGTATGATTCAACCCTAGGCAAATGAACTCATCAGGCCATTAAGCAAAGTTTGTGAATCAGGATGTAACACCTTTCATTCCTGGCTCTAACTGCCTGGTACATCTCGGAAAAGGGACTTAATTTCTGCTTTTGTTTTGATTTGTTACTCATTTAAATGACAATTGATGATGCAACTGTTTCCAGCACAAAGAAATGTAAAGATCAGATGAGAATCCTGGGAGCTTGAAAGCAAAGTCTTTTAAATGCCCAAATATTACCGGCTCGGTAACAATGGTCCTTGAAGGCGTGTGACAACCTGGGACTTGGTGCAGTGACTACAGAAACATTTTCCTATCATTCAAAAGTTAGTTTCAAAGAAAGGTGACAGGAATGGTTTAGGGAGCAGTTACTTTAGTTAGGTTTTAGCCATTAGCCATTGTGTTTCAATAATTCATAGGGTAGAGGTTAAACAGCAAAAAAACACCATTGATACTAAAGAACATGCTTCAAAATTAATAAATAACATAGAACTGAAATTGAGAATAGTTGGTTGCATTTTTCCTTAGGCAAACTCGGTGTGTCAGGGTTATAAATAAGAAGTCTCTCTTCCTCGTACTTGCTAAAAACATACTTTCCAATTGTAAGACATTTTCTTCCACTCAAAAGGTTTTTTTTTTTAATATTTTTTTAAATTTATTTTTGAAGGAGAGAGAGAGACAGAGCGTGAGTAGGGGGAGGAGCAGAGAGAGAGGGAGACACAGAATCCGAAGCAGGCTCCAGGCTCTGAGCCATCAGCACAGAGCCTGACACGGGGCTGGAACTCACAAACCGTGAGATCATGATCTGAGCCGAAGTCAGACGCTTAACCCACTGAGCCACCCAGGTGCCCCTCAAAAGGTTTTCGATAAAAGTTTACAAATCTGGTGGTGGGAGGACAAGAGCCTCTATTTTTTTTCACTCAGTTGACTGTGTCACGATGTTTGTGGGATCTGAGTTAAAAAAAAAAAAAAAAAAAAGACGCTTCACAATTTAAGCCTAATCTGAGATGTAATGAATTTTTAATCTTTCAAAATAATCTTAAGAAATGTGTTTTAAATAACCTACAAAGATGAAATAGTGTCATTTATTTTCTGACTTGTGAAAGTAAGTAATACATAGCTGACTTTTTGTATCGGCCTCACTAATGCTTCATGTAATCAGCATAATCCAAAGAAAATACTTCCTGAGTTTTCCCAACCCTCACTCCTAGAGCTGGCCTCAACTTCAAACAAGTTAAAATTTTAATCTCTGTAATACGGTAGCAAAAGACTTCCTCAGATAGAAATTGAGGTCTTCCCCCATGGCTTCTCTGTTACTGTTTTATATTTGAAAAAAAAAATTATATGGGAATCCATCATGTCCTTCTATAAACAGAAGTACTTATCAACCTTCACGTAGTTAATACTTACCAACCCTAAGTCTTCCTTCTCCTATGCACTTGCCTACACCTTAATAAGAAGCCACAGGTATACGTCACTCTCCTCTTCCCAGTTTTATGCCAAAGCCCACCCTTAAACTTGTTTCTAGAAACCAGAGAATGAGGTGAAGGAGGCAGGTCAAATACCAGGGAACTGAATGGAACGTAGATGTAATGGGCATAGATGTAATGGCAGATGGGCGTCAAAGGACCATGTAGAAGTGGTATAGCAGTCCGTTACCATGAAATCCTGGCATTATGAGGTGCCTGTGTGAGCTGAGTGAGAATAGTAATAGGAAGTAGAAGCCTGTGTTGGGTGGGAATGCCTACCAAGGAGAGATATAAGATAGGGGGCGCATTAATATTAAGGCAGCAAAAATATTTGGTCACTCACATTCGCCACTAAAGAGCTACATATTCCTGATGGCTCTGACCTTTCTTGAATGCTCTAGTATTTCAGGAATTCCTGAACATACCCCATCAACTTGTTCTTTCCCCATTGGCTGAAACAAGAAAACATACCATGACCTGCAAGTAACATGTATTCTAAAACTTTTAACTGTTCACTTCATTCAACTTAACTTTCAAATTTAAGTTTCCATTACCGATCTTGTGTTTCTCATTAATTGAGGTTAAAGCAAGGTCTGCAAGTACCTGGCCGTAGGCTTGTCAAATTTCCACACACGCTATTGTTGGGCCTCCTTTTGTCTCCTAACAGTAAGAATTGTTCATCACTTTGGACTGCTTTCAAAGTGACGTGCTTTTGCAGTTATAGAACTCCAGCAGTTCTCCTGCATTTAATCAGCTGCACAGCGAACACTGCCTTTCTCCTCCTATGACCTGAATGACTCTTAAGTAACTGTTTCTCACTTTGCCGTCTTACCAAGGGCTAGCTAGTGTCATGATGAATCCATGCCAGTCAAGGGTGTGAGATGCAGGTTCCCAACTTGAAACTTCACCAAAAACCACAATGCAAAATGCATGTAGTTAGCACCACCTGGTTATATTTTGGAAGAAATGTAAGTCGCGTTAACCATAGAATGATGATCATATATTTCTATCCTCTCTGGGAGAATAGCGGTAGCTTTGGTTTTATTAGAAGAATTTCAGGTCAAACATATCCTTTGGATAATGACCATTGTCTCAAAGCTGTAAGTATGTGGAATGTCTCTATGACAATAGGAATACAAATGTATGTTTGTGTTTCCAGTGTATATAAGATTATACTTGCAACTGTGGATGTTTGTAGGTGACGTTTTAGGTAATGATCTTTTTGTTCTTCGTGAACAAAATCTGGATTACTCGCTTAACATTCATGAGTAAATTCTGCACATTCCTGTTACTCATAACAAAGATCTCCGCTCAATTTTAGTGTGTACATCTCTACTCTTTGCATCACCACCTCCCAAAAGTCACTTGTAAGAGACATTGGCATTGTGTGTATGAATCATGCTCCTCACAGAAGTGTGTTTAAGGCTGTGTGATCCTTGCTTCTAATGTTGTGTCTCCCTTCTCTCCTTTTTGTCTTTATCCACAGAATGTTTTTGTAGATAAACCAGCGTTTCCGGAGTATAAAGTTTCTGATGCAAAAAAGTCCAAATTCATACTTTTGCATTTTAGCACTTTTAAAGCTGGCTGGGACTGGCTTATTCTATTGGCGACGTTTTATGTTGCCGTGACTGTACCTTACAACGTTTGCTTTATTGGCAACGATGATCTGTCCACGACGCGGAGCACAACAGTCAGTGACATTGCAGTGGAGATTCTTTTTATCATAGGTAAGACCCAACGGCTGCTTTCCTAGGAGATTTGCATAGAGGAAGTAAGTGTGTTCCAGATTTTTCTGACATGAATTTGAACTAAGATCCATTTGCATGGGCATGACTAAGACTTTGATGCAAATTTTGGAGAAGCACATATTTGGATTTCTGAAAATTGCCTCTTCTAGCTTTCTCACCGTTCTTTTAGTCAAACAGATCTAAACCAATTTCTTGTGTTTCTATCCTTGTTTCATCAAATATGGGCTAACAAAGACTTAATGGCTATTTTGTTGGTACTCTCATATCCATCCTGATCTTAATTGTGCAGGGTCAAAGATGGGGCTTGGCAAGAACCCATCAATGGTTATCTGATAATGATCCAGTCCTGGGCATGGTTCTCCATACCTTTTCATGCCTTTTTGGCATGTTGGTGGTTGTTGCCATAGGTGGCCTGGTTGTGGAAGCAAAGGATTATATAAGCCTTCCAGTCAATTGGGAGAAGCAGGGAGTATCTGATTTTAACTTAAAAAAAGTCCCCAAGGGATGCTTGCTAAGAATATTTATCTCCAGAATATTGGCAACCTCAGTTGAAGCTCTCTCTACCCCACTCTTGTAAGCCTCTTCCTGTTCCCCTGTCCCTTAAATCTTAATCAGTTTAGACCTAAGTCTAGCTCTTTCTTGTACTTTCTAAGACAAATTCTATATTTCCATTAAAGGCTTAGACTGACCCCCTGCAGAGGTGTTTTGTTGTGTTTTTTTCCTGTTTTTAGATTCACAGGAAGTTGCAAAGATAGTACAGAAATGTCCCTTGTCCCTTTCATTCATCCGTCTAGAGTTCTTGACCATCATTGGCAACCTGATACTTGATTCTTTATGTGGTCGTGGTGATATAGGGCAATATCCTTTTTATAAAGATGAAAGAATGTTTGGAAAATATTTTCAAGCAGGTAGGTGAACAAAGGATGAGAAATGGATCTTAAAAGTTCAAAGGAAGAAAATAAATGAGGCAGATCAAACACTTATTTCAATGGTGGTGGTCCTTTTCTCTGTGGAGCTAGCTGGTAAAGTTTTGGGGCCAGAGTGTGTTCTCTAACCGTTAGTATGTTTTCTCTGGATGAGTTTATATGCTCTTGGTGTGGCTTGGGTACCACTATTAACATTACATCTGTTGAGCACCCCCTCAAAGCTATGTCAGGACCCCTGCTCCCAACCTAAAAGTGGTGGCTGTGGTATGTTTAGGCCACTAGATGGCAATGTTGTCTACGTAGGTAGTTTGGCAAGACTACAAAGTCAAGAAAACATACCTTTAATTTTTTTTTTTTTTAACGTAAACCATTCCTCATTAGAAAGGTGTAACCTAAAGGGATGTAAAACTCACTGTTAAATGGAAAATAACAACATTCCAGCTTGCAAACAAATTGGGTGTGTCCAGTTGCCAATCCACGGTGGTTTTATATCCTTTTACTTTCCCAAACTTCCCTGTCTTCTCCTACCTGCCCATAACACGTGTGTAAATTAGCGCTCTAAAAAAACTCCCTATGACCCCATTCAAAGTTCTCAAGAACTTGAGTACTCAAATGCCTATTACCTCTGAGTATCTACTTAACAAGCATTTCATATCATTATTATTAATGTTATTATTATTTACAACTCTGCCATAGGGACACGGTTATATCTTGAACGTTCCACTATTCCTTGTTCTAGGATATTTGAAATTCCAAGGGCTTGGAAGCCACTTCTGGTACTATATGCTCACTGGCAGATGGTGATGTGTTTATACTCAGAACTGACACCTGTAAGAAAGATATTTTGTACAATTTTGGGGGGTTGAATTGGTTGGTTGTTTTTTTTAAAGGCTTCTTTCTTCTACTAAACCAATGGAGTCTGGCTTGCCCTCTGACCATTGCCCCTAAGTCTGCTGTGTTTTTTGTGACTCACATTTCTGCTGTGCTCCAGGCAGTAAGATGTTCCTCTGGGTAGGCAATACCCCTCTCTTACCAGCAGAATGATAAAGAAATAAAAATTCACTCTACGCAGTTCACCTTCTACAAAGATTACAATTTGAGATTTTGGCCTGCTAACAGTTTTAGAATGTTGCCAGCCTGGAATCCCTTCTTGACTGACTTTTTTTTTTTTTTTTTAATTTTTTTTTTCAACGTTTTTTATTTATTTTTGGGACAGAGAGAGACAGAGCATGAACGGGGGAGGGGCAGAGAGAGGAAGACACAGAATCAGAAACAGGCTCCAGGCTCCGAGCCATCAGCCCAGAGCCTGACGCGGGGCTCGAACTCACGGACCGCGAGATCGTGACCTGGCTGAAGTCGGACGCTTAACCGACTACGCCACCCAGGCGCCCCCTGACTTATTTTTATAAGCAGTAAAAACTTTACTGCGCTTTACTGTTGCCGTCTTCCTGCTTTTTCTTCTTTTAAATGAGTTTAAATGTGTCTATAATTTATTATAACAGATTTGGAAAAGTAGTTGAAAATTTCTCCAAGTATGTTTCCCCGAGCCTTTATTGTATGAAATATTTCACAAAGGTGATGTGAAAATGATCACCGAGAAATAAATCAAAACAGTAGGAATAAAAGCATGCATTGCCTATAATACTGTACTTTCACAGTACTAATAAGGCAGTGTTTGTATCATTTAATAGTTATTAAATTGGTATGTGTGACAATTCTATATGTGTTTTTAAACATGTTTATTTTTTGTTTGTAGATAAGTGCTATTAAATTGGCATCTTGTAATCACCCTGGTCAGAACTGTTAAAAAGTAGTTTAAAAAGAATTTTGGGGAGGAAAGGCTTTCATATTGCAAAACATGATGCTTTCAAAATATTTTGTTATTTGAACCCCTCTATACAAGTAAGGTGATGTGATTATTTTCTACATGGGGAAAATTAAGTGTTCATGAAAGAAGAATACATCGTCAAAATGGAACTTGAAAGATAATATATCTCTTTTGGTGATTCATCATACACATTAACTTTATACATTTCTGAGAAATTCAGTGATAAAGAAATCTGTTTAACCATGATTAACCCAGCACCTCCTAAAGTTATTTTTACCTCGGAACCCATTCCTTCCCGGACCACTTGGTAACACTCTTTTGGGAAGACTGACTTGAAAATATTCTTCCCTGATAAATTCACTATAAGTATCTGAGTGTGATTATGCTAGTCAAACTACAACTATGAATGATGAGCTTGAATCTCTCCTAACTATTCTCTTTACCTTAAAGTAAATTGCTTTGTAAACCACATTAATTCTTCAGGATCAGTAGGGCACAAGGTTTGGCTATAAGTTACAAAGTGGTTATAAAATTAGTTTTAGTTTTAAAACCATCATGTATAATTTAGCTGCTGATTCAAAACCTCATGGAAACTTGCAACGAGAGGTGACCTACTAGTAATTTATCTAATCCAATCTTTCTTAATTTATTGGGGGGGGGGGTGCCTACTGAGCCCTAGTGATATGCCCAAATCCTGGTAGCACACCCAGGTTTCCTTGTCGTTGGATCAGGTTTCTTAAGAGCTTGTAACCAATATGGTTCCATTTTCTGAAAAATTCTACTCAACTTGTTTTCCTTTATTTATAGCAATGAGGCAGAAGATGAGAGAAAGAAGTGCCAACTTCCTTCTCTTTCTTTCATGAATGCAGAAATTAATAGTTTTCATCTCTGAAATCTTGGTGGCAAAAATTGTGATATGCCATTAGGTCTGATAATCACGTAACCCTTTTCCTCATCAAAAACCTAAAGAACCCAGTTTTGTGCAGGCAGCAGTATCCCAGACCCAGGGGATGAGTTGTGAGTATTCCGAGCCAGTGGTAGTTCCTGTCCCCTTACCCAGTTCCAGACATAGGGGCAAATATGTGACCAGTTCTAGCCAATAGAATATAAAGAGATTGTTTCTGTGGGGCCTTTTGGGTGTTATTTTCCCCCTGAAAAAAGAAGAGAGACATGTGAGGGGACATATTTGTGTCACTATTCCTTTCCTTCCCCCAGGATGTGTAGATAGAAGGGTATGATGTACTGTAATTATGTAGCCATCTATAATCACGAGGAGGTGCATAGGGAAGAAGATGTGAACTCCTTGTTGAGTGATATAATAATGTTCCTATTACTGGGGCCACTGTTACTTGGATATTTTGTTATTGATAGTTATATTGGTATAAAATTTTTGAAAAATTGGGCCATTTCAGAGGTTCAGTGATAACTCCTTTCCAGGGGAACAGAATCCTCTTTCTTCTATCCTGTCATTCCACTGTGAGCCTATCTAGGAAGTGGTTTGCACATACCACACATATCTGCTGTCATAATCACAAAGACTGAGCATCGTAGGCTATGCCATAAAGCTGCAACTCTGATTGGCTTGGTTTCTCTAAGAATCCTCAGAAAGCTCAAGGTCAGAGGAAACATGGGATACAATTGTACTTTCTGTTTACTCTACATTCACCTTAGTCATGAAAGGACGGTTGAGAGTCATGTGGGATAAAGGGCAATCATGCAGTGTGCAGACCATACTGGAGAGAGGGACAGAGCATGAACAGGGGAGGGGCAGAGAGAGAGGGAGACACAGAATCCGAAGCAAGCTCCAGGCTCTGAGTGGTCAGCACAGAGCCCCACACGGGCCTCGAACTCACAGAGTGCGAGATCGTGACCTGAGCCGAAGTCGGCCGCTCAACTGACTGAGCCACCCAGGCGCCCCTCTCAGTGTTCTATTTTTAAAGTTATATTCTGTGTTGATTTAGGTAGTTCTATTTCACTGGTTCTCAATAGGCACAGAATCACACATAGGAACCATTTTAGAAATATGTAGATTAGGGGCGCCTGGGTGGCTCAGTCGGTTAAGCGTCGGACTTCGGCTTAGGGCATGCTCTCACAGTTTGTGGGTTTGAGACCCATGTCGGGCTCTGTGCTGACGGCTCAGAGCCTGGTTCCTGCTTCAGATTCTGTGTCTCCCTCTCTATCTTTGTTTTCCCATGCTTTGTTTGTCCCTCTTTCAAAAATAAATAATGAACTTAAAAAAATTTTTAATTTTAAGAAAGAAATATGTAGATTAGACTTTAATCAGCACTACCATCATTTGGTTTTAATGCTGTTAGATCACAATTAACTTATCTACAAATAATTTTACTCCAACTAATGAACAGATTTGCTCTATATGTAATATGTCTTATGATCATATATTTATATTTTCAACATTTCTGATTATTTTTCTCTTTCTCTTTTGTAATGCTTTATTAACTAATGCTTCTACTCACTTACATGTCACCAAATTTTGCTATCTCAGAATCTTTATTTCTTCCTATCACTAAATTTTTATTATAACCTTGTGACATAATTAAATCAGGTATATGTGTTTACACATAGGAGGAAAAAGAGCGAAAACAGTAAGCAGTTTATCCAAGATCTAGCTGATTACTGACCAAGCTAGGACTAAAACTCTAAACCCACTTGTAAAATGGGTATTAGCATTCTTATGAGGATTTAGTGAGGTTATTGTATCAAGAAATAAGCTTACTTGGTGTTTAATCATTACTGATAAGTATTGTTCAATAATGTCACCAAGCCCCTATCTCTTCAGTTTGCTTTAATACCCACTATTTTTTTTTTTTTTGGAAAACAAGCATTCTTTATTTAATACAAACTGAAAATTCAGCTAATCATGGGAATAAGGTAGACCAGAACATTCCACATCCCTTAGCTTTCGAGAACACGAGTGTCTGGGGAGTCATTTACTGCTTAAAAGATCTAAGGCTTTTATAGTGATTTCTACAGACTTGCCTTAGCATCCTTTTAGAAAAGCCTAGAGAAGGTCTCTTACGTCTACCTAAGTCAAGCATCCCTTGTCTGGCATGCACTGAAATGACCACTAATAATATTAGAGGCCATCATTCCAGGTGCATGTTCCATCCAATCTTCCATCAGCACTTGTCGGAACAAGGGAATAAGCTGATCTGCATTTCAGCTCCTCCTCCCTTTTCCTGCCCTGCTCTGATGAGGCCTGAAAGGCTCTAGCCGTGCTTCCAGTAACAGTCTAGAAGGAAGTCATTAGCTGAAGGCTTAATCACTAGCTTTAAAGTGACTAAGACTTCTCTCTATTCAACGGATTCATAATTTTACTGGATCTGTGTTTAATTTCTAATGATAATTATGGGTACTTTTTTGAGAGACAAAAAGAAAAAGCAGGGGAGGGGCAGAGAGAAAGGGAGAGAGAGAATCTTAAGCAGACTCCACGCCCAGGAGCCTGACCCAGGGCTCGACATGGGGCTCAATCTCACCACCACGAGATGATGACCTGAGCCGAAATCACGAGTTGGGTGCTTAACTGACTGAGACACCCAAGCACCTCTAGATACCCGTTTGTTTTATCAGACTTCTTCCCAAAGCCTCTCTTTGTTGTGTATAATCTTTATTGATACGCCTTTCCCATTTAACATGGAACTGAAGAGTAATGTTCTTATACCATTTCACTGCAGTTTGTTACTCTCCGACAGAAACTCAAGACTCACAAGAAATACTTTAATTGTTTCAGTATCCTTGGGTATCTTTTTCTGTTAGAGTAAAATATTTAAATCTCAGTGGCACCTGGAAAACCATAAACATTTGATTGTTATTTCATTGTATAAGCAAACCCCAACTTAGAGTTATCTTCCTGAAAATTGCAAACAAAGGTATGTCATTTTCCCATTTAGTGAGGTGACTGATAGTAAAGATACAGACTTGGATACTGAAGGGAAAGATTTCTTTAATGTCTATTTATTTATTTTGAGAGAGTTAGAAAGGTAGTTAGAGCACATGCACATACAGGAGAGGGGCAGAGAGGGGGCAGAGAGAGAATCCCAAGCAGGCTCTGTGCTGTCTGCACAGAACCCAATGCAGGGCTCGATCCCATAATTGTGTGATCATGACCTGAGCCAAAAGTCAACAGTCCGATGGCTCAACCAACTAAACCAGCCAGGAGGCCCCTGAAGGGAAAGATTTCTCTCAGTGAATAAAGTTGAAGTTTCATGGTGATGAGGGAACTCAGATTTTACCACTGAATGGTTTGGGCATTCTGCTATTCCTAGACTACATATTTAGAAGGCTTGAGTTAGCATTCATTTATCTCTTGGCATTTAAGTCCCTCCCTCCTTTCCTCTCTCCCTCCATCTGCTCCCTTCTTCCTCTCCTGCCACTTATGTACTTTCTTTCTCCTGTTCTCCTTCTTCCTTTCAAACATAGGGTAGCAATGGAAGCCTACACCCCCACATCCTCACCCTTCACACTTATCTTGGATTGAGTAATAGCGTCTCTTTTAGAAAAGATTTTTTTTAATGTTTCCCTTATTTATGAGAGAGAAAGAGAGAGTGCAAGCAAGGGAGGGGTAGAGAGATAAGGAGACAGAGAATCTGAAGCAGACTCCAGGCTCTAAGCTGTCAGCACAGAGCCGGACATGGGGCTCAAACCCATGAGCTGTGAGAACATGACCTGAGCCAAAGCCAACTGAGCCACCCAGGCACCGTAAGTAATAGCATCTCTTTTTTTTTTAAACATTTCTTTTTTTTTTTTTTTTAACATTTATTTATTCTCGAGACAGAGAGAGACAGAGCATGAACGGGGGAGGGGCAGAGAGAGAGGGAGACACAGAACCAGAAGCAGGCTCCAGGCTCTGAGCCATCAGCCCAGAGCCTGACGCGGGGCTCGAACTCACGGACCGCGAGATCGTGACCTGAGCCGAAGTCGGATGCTCAACCGACTGAGCCACCCAGGCGCCCCTATAGCATGTCTTAATAAGAGGAACTCAAGATGGTATTCATAGCCATGGCTCAGAGTTGACCTTTGTCTCATGTGGGCATTTTTAACCCAACTGTAAGAGTATCCCAGTCTCTCCATTCCCAGATAATACGTTTGGGGTAGTGAATAAATGGAATGTGTTTAACCATTGACTAGAAATGAATCAGGACTCACTTGGCTGCAGACCAGCTAATTTCTGATGAATACATTTAAGCCTGAGGATACAGCAATAATGAAACAACAACAGCAAAAAACAAAAAAACAGAAAACGAGTGTGCCACTTCAGATTGCCACAGAAGTGTAACATACTCAGTATCTTATCTCAAAAGGGAAGAGATTTTAGTTGTCAGAGTGCCTTCGGAAAAAAAGAGAGTGCACTGAAAAAGTTAGGTACTTTTTTTTCCTTATTGTTATTAAGGGCTCCCAAATTCGTTGACTTAAAAGTACCTACTCGGGAACTAGACTAAAGCAAAGACTAAAATTGCATTTATTTTTGCAAATAAACTGTCAGTTTCGCTGTTGCTTCTGTAGGCTTTTCAAAATTCCCCATGGGAAGATGAAGTACTATGATAAATCAAATATTGAGCAGATAGCCAGGATATGTGGCCACTGTATTTTCCTGAACTATGTGAAACTAGGAAATAGTGCTTCTTCATTGGATTGGGCCAAAAATAGCAATTAATGTTTTCCTTAGGCTAGAATAATAGGTTTACGTTTGATTTTAAAAAGCACTTTATTAACTATCTTTTCCTGTTAGACACATAGATTTTTAGAAATATTCCCACCATTCTTCACTGTGACTGAAATCATTGAAATACTCACTGACAATGTTCTGACAAACCAACAGATTACATTTTCAAGCATTTTCTTTGATTAGTTTCATTTCTCCTCTGTGGATAGACCATACTAATTACATAAGCTTCAAAATAGAAACAGTGGAGAAAAGAAATGGTCCTCAGTCACACCCATCCCAGCAAGACCACTGCTTCTGCATTCAATCTCTCTGGTTGTTGTTTTCTCTCTTTTATTTTCATGTGGTTGTGATCATAGTCTACACAAATTTTGGTGACTTTTTTTTCCACCTAAGATTTGAATGTAAGGATTTATCTGTGTTTCATAAATATTTACAAACATTTAATAGGTGCATAATATTCCATCACGTAAATGAACTAGTTTGTTTACTTAATAACCATGTCTTAGTTGTTACACACTTGAGATGATTATTTTTTTTGCTACTTAAAAAGTTATAATGAACATCTCTGTGAAAAATATATTTATTCATTAATTGAACACATTTATATTGAATGCTTGTTTGCCATGCAGTGTTTTAGTTGGTAGAGATAGAACAGCAAAACAAATAGAGATCTTTGCCTTCATGGGATGTATATTCCAATAGAGATAAACAGGAAACAAAACAAATAAGTAAAATATATAACATGTCAGGTAGTGGTGAGTTACATAAAGAGTAGAAAAGGTGAGAAGGGGGAAGAAATGGGCTGCAATCCTAAATGAAGTGGTCAGGGATGTGAATTAAGAACATGGCATTTATTTTTTGTTTTTAATTTTTTTTTAATTTTTTTAACATTTTATTTATTTTTGAGACAGGGAGAGACAGAGCATGAACAGGGGAGGGTCAGAGAGAGGGAGACACAGAATCCGAAACAGGCTCCAGGCTCTGAGCTGGCAACACAGAGCCCGACGTGGGGCTCGAACTCACGGACCGTGAGATCATGACCTGAGCCGAAGTCGGCCGCTTAACCGACTGAGCCACCCAGGCGCCCCAAGAACATGGAATTTAAATAAAGACAGAGGGGAAGCAAAGAAATAGTCAACTGTATGCCTCGAGGAAGCACATTACAAGCAAAGAGAACATCAAATGCAGAAGACCCCACTCATACATTTAGAATTATTTTAAGGAGTGGAATTACTGGGCCAAAAAATATTAATATATACAGCTCATAACATATTTTCAACGTTTCATTTTTTAAAATCACATTACCCTCAGAGCAGTTATTGGGCAGTAAAGCTCAAGTTGAAATGCAATTTGTTCACGCTAATATTTTTTTATAGTAATAGCTATTGTAGAAAGTTAGAGATGCCTGTCACTTTCTGAATTTGTTTTACTCCTAAACAGTCATTTCATTTAATGGAGTAATTCAGGTAAAATAGCGTTATTAATATTGCATCATTGTTACTTATTTTCGCTTTGGTTTTCCTTAGGAGATGAGATATATACGGAAAGTCGGGTTGTATTTGCCTGGCAAATGCAAAGCTTACTATTACACGATGTACCTGAATCCATTGTGTTTATATGTGAAATATTTGCGAGATGGTAGATTTGGAGGAAAATTGTCTTAGCACACTCCGAGAATGATGCTGCCCTGTGGCTTACCTGTTACCGTGAATAGACTGTGAGGAGCACGTGCTCATAAAATATGAAACAATAGTGCTTGTTTTGAACAAGGCAAGGAAATTAAAAATGGAATATTACTAAACTTAGAAACCCAGAAGAAAAGTGTGAGTTCTTGATTTAGAAACCTATTGCAAAGTAATGAGGGATTTTTTTCTTTCCATTTGCCACTTATCAAACATGAACTCTGCTATGTCATTCTCTCCTTTTCCCACTTTTTTCAAGTATGCTTTCTTGCAGTATAAAAAAAATCATATTCTCTAAGTAAAAGTGGCATTATTTATGTGGTTTTTATTTCCCATGTCAACCCATGCGTTTAACATTTGCCGTTGGTATAATCTCTCCAATTACCCCATTAGGTTTAAGATAAATACATAAATAACTTTTTAAAACCAAATATACTGAGAAATTATTTGAATATTTTAGATAACAGAAAAAATTATGGCCACCTGGGCCCACATGTAATTCACTATGTATTCTTCAATTCATTACATATTTGTTGAGGACCAATATGATGTCACTGAAGTGATTGCACATGGCATTTCCTCAGCATAGTATAGAAGACCCTCCAGAGTCTGAATTCTTATCATTTTTTCTTTTTAATTTATTTTTGAGAGAGAGAGAGAGAGCATGATCAAGAGAGTGGCAGAGAGAGAGAAGGAGACACAGAATCCAAAGCAGGCTCCAGGCTCTGACCTGTCAGCACAGAGCCCAATGAGGGGCTCAAACTCAGGAACTCGAGATCATGACCTGAACCGAAGTCGGATGCTTAACCGACTGAGCCACCCAGGAGCCTCTGGCCTCTTACCCTTTTTGTATCATCACTTCCTCCTTTCTCCTGTGGCTGCAGCCCTTTGAGACCACCAGTAGTTCTTCAACTGTGCCATTCCTTACGTTCTTTGTATTTTCCTATCTTTTGTAGTTGCTACTCTCAGAAAAAAAAAAATGGCTAGACATCTTCTTAGCTCTTCTTTACCCAATAAAATCTGCCTCCTTGAGGTATCATCTTTGATGTCTTCTACAAAATCTTCTTTTTAACTCTTCTAACCCTATCACCATGGTCTGGGGTAGGTTTCCCTCATGCATTCTTTACATGCTTTCCCTTCCCCACTCTTCAACCCTATATCATAATGGTCAATTTCTCCCCCACTCCACGCACATACAATAAATAAACTAGGAGTGCCCAGAGGACACGGACTGGATGTTTACTTCTCTAGTTCCTCCAGGTAATACGTGTCTGACCCATAGTTAACAGACTAACGTTTATCTACTACCATAGTGCAGATAAACAAAATACGAAATGTAGCTCATTGAGTTGGAACAATGGCCTTCTTTTCCAAAGGCAGTCCTCCATCTTTTTGGTTTAAGACCAAACTTATATTTGCAGAGTAGACTCAAGATAAAATATTTTTCCATTTATTATTTCATTCAATGATTTTAACAAAGCCAGAGAAGAGTTCTCCAGTTGCCTGTTGCCTTTTTGTCAAATGAAGCTTGATAGTCTTTTTTTCTGACTCTTTCCTATCTGATGCTAGTGATCTCTTCTTCTCTTGCTTCGGGTTCCATGGCATACTGTGATCTAGTTTTCCTTCTCCTTCCTCCAGATTTCTACTCAATCTCTTTCATGAGCTCTTCTCACTTTGCCTGTATTTTTAAGTGGCATCGCTTCCCTGGATTTGCCCTTGGCTCTCCGTTCCCTCTCGTCTATGTCACTCTCTCACCATGGGGTGTTTGCATCATCTCTTATTAGTTCAGTGTCGGTGGTTTCCAAATCAATCTTTTGAACCTGATTGCTTCTAAAACCTCATGCATGTGTATTCAACTGTCTACAGACTATCTCTCCAATGAAGCATGACTTCTTCGAGTACCACAGACTGGAAATTGAATTGTCTTCTTTTCTTACAGTACTCACCTCTTTCCTTCCTGTATTTTACCGTGTCTGTGAATATGACCCCATGAGCCATTAACATAGGGCTTTTCACAGATTCCTCCCTCTCCCTTAGTCCCCCAATAAAATCAAACTCAGAATCCTGTGTGGCCCACCTCCTCACCATCTGCTGATACAGTGTCTTCTTACTCTTCACTGACCTTATGTTAGTTCCAGTTACCATCAGTTCTGATTGGATTACTACAGCCCCGCTAACTTCTTTCCTTGCCTACACTCTTGGGAATCTATTCACTACTCTAGAGTCAGGTTTTTGTAGTTGTTGTTTTAACGTTTATTTATTTATTTTGAGAGAGAGAGCATGCTCAAGCAGGAGAGGGGCAGAGAGAGAGAGAGGGAGAGAGAGAATCCCAAGCAGGCTCCACACTGTCAGTGCAGAGCCCAACGCGGGGCTCGATTTCAGGAACTGTGAGATCTTGACCTGAGACAAAATCAAGAGTCTGACGCTTAACTGACTGAACCACCCAGGCTTTCCTGTTGTTGTTGTAATATAATGTATATCTGATCATGTCATCTCCCTGCTTAAAACCCTTCAAACACTTTCTCTTCTTGAACTCTAAATCAATGCATACCGGGCAGCCTCCATCCTCTTTCTCCTTTGTGTTGCTAACTCGTATTCACCCTTCAGGATACACCTTATGTGATCTCCCACCTGTCTGTAGCAAACTTCATCTTCCAAGTCTTCATCTTCCAAGTCAGCTATTCTTTGAGTATAGCTATTCCCCCAGAGCGCTCATGATGTAGCTTTATAATTTCCTGTGAACTCACCTATATTCCCTCCTAAATTACAGTTTCTTTGAGTGCATGAACAGAGCACTAGTCATATTCATACTCCCAGTATCCAGCCAACACATGTACATATTAGGTGGTCCATAAATATTGGTTGAATAAATAAATGAGGAGTAATCATGATTATTTCTGTTTTACTTAAAGAGAAATTAGAACTTAGAAATGGTAAAAACAAAACTTTTCAGAGGAGATGCTGCTAGTAAGGGGGAGAGCTGAAATTAGAACCCGATTATATTTTTTAAAAGCCAGTGTTCATCCCGAAAGTCATGATACATTATCATATCACCACATTTAACCAAACTACAATTATAATTTTAAACAATAAAATATCAAAAAAGTACACATTTTTTTAGAAGTTTTTTAATGTTTATTTTTGAGAGAGAGAGACAGAGCACGAGTAGGGGAGGAGCAGAGAGAGAGAGAGGGAGACACAGAATCCGAAGCAGGCTCCAGGCTTGAGCTGTCAGCACAGAGCCCAATGTGGGACTCGAACTGATGGACTGCAAGATCATGACCTGAGCCGAAGTCGGACGCTTAACCTACTGAGCCACCCAGGCGCCCCAAAAAGTACACATTTTTTAAACTTGCTAATGTTGTGCCCATAGCAGGATTATTGTTGCAGTTCCATGGAAACCAGTAATTTTGGTGGTATTCCTTTGGAACCTTCAAAACAATTTTATTTACACTGGATCATCCAAAAGGTATTATAGAAAGTGTAGAAAAACTCAAAATAATCTGGAGTGGAACAAAAGCCTAGAATACTGAACAAGAAGCAATTCTTCTCACTCATCTTTTGAGGAGACCAATAGTGAACAAAGGGGTGATGTCTAATATTTGCAACTCTTAAAAAAAGTGTGAAAACCTAATGAGGTCATTCCATGAGTGTACGACAAGACAGGGTGTGAGAATGTAAAACCATAAAAGTTGATGGGAAAATGTAGATGGAATGTTCCTTGCTATGCACGCATTGATGATAGGAGTAAGGATCTAGAATGTAAGCTGTATAAATTTGATGAAACAGGAAGAAACTGCAGGAAAGTTAATAGCTGTAGCAGCCAACAAAGATATAATTTCTCAAGGAATGGGAACAACAGATGTTCGTGGCAGAGAGGCACATGAGGAGGTGATATGTCATGTTTTGTGGTACTGAAATACGTCACTTCTGCATACTGCAATTACACATCCAGATCCATCCGGTGGTGAGTGGTTTTTAAGGTTCCTGTGATTTGTGCACATATGTCAGGGACATGGGGAAGGGTGGTCAATTTCAGGTCAACTGGATGTCCCTTGAAAGGCTTACTAGTCCCAGGATGGTTGTAGCAATAAAAGGACTTTTTCTTTCTTTGGGACATATTTATACTAAAAAAAAGTTCATTCTTTATCTGAAATTGAAAGTCGTCCTGTGCTACATCTGGCCGCTGGGATGAACTCAACGGATCATACTAATGCCTTGGCTTTAGCAAGCAACACCAGGAGGTTGAATGCCCAAGAGCTGTTGCAAGAAGGGTTTGTGCTGAAATGAGGCTGACCAATTTTTGGCTAAAGAGGGCAAAAGAAAAACTACTTAGGGACTTAGGGGTGCTGCCATCCTTAGGAGAGGCTGGAGCACTGGGTGAGTTCCTTGCCATAATGACGAAAAGTCACATTTTGATTGCCCTGTCAAGACCAGCTACTAAAGCACTATTTCATGGGAAATGTTAAATTACTAAGTTCATGGAGGAATCAGAACAGTGGGCTTTGCTTTGTGTATTAGTTAGATTTAATAAGCTCTTATAACAAGAGCTGCAACAAAAATTCAGTGGCTTCTGAGATGTAGAGAGTTATTTCTGTCTCACCTAACGTTCTGGGGAGTGTCCCGAAGGCTGGTAGAGAGAAGAGGGGCAAGTGCTTGTCTTCTGCAGTCGTTTAAGGACTGAGACTGACAATGGCTCTCCCATCTTTAGTGGGTGGCTTCTAAGGTCATTCTGTTCTTCGTTCCAACCAGCAGGAACAGAAAAACAAAGAGCATAGAAAGCAAATATGCATAATTTTATGTGCAAAGCATACAATTTGCATACAGTGTTTCCACTTGTAAGAGCCTCACTTGCAACCACACTAGTGGCAAAGCGGGTGGGTGTTATTACCCAGCTGCAGTTGTTACCCTGGATTAAAGGGAGTGTGAATTTTGGTGAACAGCCATCTTTTCTTGTTGTATTTTGCATGATATACTAGAGTTGCACTACATGGCTGTTAGATTGAGAGAAAGAGAAGGAAAACAAGGTACTGTTTTAAATAGTAAAGGTAGTTTTCCTCATCATTCAGTTTATTTTTTTTTTAATGTTCACTTATTGATTTTGAGACAGTAGGGGAGGGGCAGAAAGAGAGGGAGAGAGAGAATCCCAAGCAGTCCCCCAACTCAGGGCTCCATCTCACAGACTGTGAGATCATGACCTGAGCTGAAATCAAGAGTTCGGATGCTTAACCGACCGAGCTACCCAAGTGCCCTCCCTCTACCACCATCATTCAGTTTAGGAGAAGATAAGGTGTGAGATAGGTCTTATTTCCTTTGTTTCTCCCATACAGTGGGGGTTTTATTGATTTGAATGTGATTTTAGTATTTTGAAGAAGTTACAACACGACCACTGGATGCAGGTCAGCTGTTTCACCTGCTGCTTAACTTAGGATGCCACAATCTCTTTTAATGTCAAAGAAAAAGGTGACAGAATGGACTTAACTAGAGATGATAACTTTATGAGTGACTAAAGTTCTTTTGGGTATAGTTTGATTCCATATGAATTACTCTTTACTCACTGACTTCACAACCTAATATCAACATAATATGCAAGTCTTCTACCTGCAAAATAAATAAATATGCTCTTTCTCCACAGTCATTTATTAAGAGCTGTGCCGTTACATGGTTTTAATGTATTTCAAGTCTTGAATGCATTTCAAGTCTTGAATGTATTTCAAGACACCACAACAGTTCTTCACAAGTGGTGAGGCTTATAGATAAGCAAGTGAAGTAATTTACATGCTCGTTACAGGTACTACCTAAAGAAAAAGAGGAAGAATAGTGAATAGGTATTGGAGGATGATATTTGATCAGATCAGCCTCTATCTTGGACATCTTTACTAAGATAATACAAGTGAATCCTTATCACTAAGAGATTTATTTTCATAGCAGATTGAAAATCTGAACTGACCACACATATGAGTAGTCTGATAACAACTGAAATATGCAGAATGCATGGTCAATAGTAATCTTGAAGCACATTGAGAAACAGTTATGTTTGAATCTCTCAAATAGCAAAGGAGACATTACTGCTTACACTTAAATACATATTCAGAATAGCATCAGTACTGATGGACATACAAATGCTAAAAAAGCACGCGACATTAGCTTGAGTATAGAACTCATCAAAACCACCCCAAGTCAAGTAATGTAGTAGTGACAGCCGAATAACCACATTTGGAGTACTCAGCTGTTTGAGTGATGCCTCAGAAAACAACTTCTTGGAATAAAACCTTAGACTTCTAATTTGTGGCTATGTTCAATCCTGAGTAAACTGAATTTTGTAGCACCTTCTGACTTTAACCCTGACAAAGACAAGGTTCTTTGATCCATATTGCTAGAAAAACAGCAGTAAAACCATATTAATGTACTGAAAGGTTAATTTGAGGACAAGACCTTTCCTGAATACATGAGCAGATGACTTTTAACAAATGGATGTGTCTTTGTAAAATTTTATTCATCTTTACATCAAAAACCACCACCCTCTAAATAGAAAATAAGTAGAACTAAGCAATTAAAATATGTAGAAAATGTAATAAGTAGAAAAACACAGAGTTGGTAAATTTTTTTTTTTTAATTTTTTTTTCAACGTTTTTTATTTATTTTTGGGACAGAGAGAGACAGAGCATGAACGGGGGAGGGGCAGAGAGAGAGGGAGACACAGAATCGGAAACAGGCTCCAGGCTCCGAGCCATCAGCCCAGAGCCTGACGCGGGGCTCGAACTCACGGACCGCGAGATCGTGACCTGGCTGAAGTCGGACGCTTAACCGACTGCGCCACCCAGGCGCCCCTGGAGTTGGTAAATTTTGAGAGTTATGTTTTACTATCTGTAGAATATCCCTGAGAACACTAAATTTTATTTATATAACAGATACAGAAACGCTAAACACTATATTTTATTTATATAAACAGAGACAGGAGCAGTTTCTAGCTCCCCTCCAGAAATACTCTGCAATAAGTTTAAAGGATAAACTTGTAAAAACTATAAAAAAAAAAAATAACAACCTAACAACAACAACAATAAGGAAAAACTTTTAATGTGAAAGATGAACGTAAAAAATAATGAGAAACTTTGTTTCTTTTAAGACTGTAGCCCCAATTGGTGGCCTTTGATTTTGTACATTTCCAAAGGATAGATTTAACCTCGTAAAGGGCATGTTCCACTCTGACTCTGACGATAAGCACACCTGGGTATTAACTGGATCCAGACTACCTCCTGCCCACTCTAGCTCTGGTCTCTTTTTGAGTTCCACATGTGATTTTTTGGATGCAATTTCTGTTTGCCTTGTGATTTGCCTTCTTGGTTTTGGTAACCCACCATGCTTGGTGATACCGACTTGATTTGTCTTTGGGCCACTTTCTCTACTCAAACAACCCTGAGGGAGAGTTAATAAAACATATACCATCTTACTTCCCAACTTTCCTTTTGATTTCAGTGACCTGGATTATAATACAACTAGAGCAAAGAACCACTCTGTGCCCCAACTTTGTCATTATTGCTTGATCGTACTCATATCTTGCTGAAATCAGATAAGTGTGGTTTGACACTATTGATCTTTTTATGATTTTACTGTTCACAAGACTAAAAGTAGACTAAATTATAGAAACCACAAGTAGAAATGCAATTATGGCATAACACAAATATATGAGCAATTTCTACAGATCACACTCATAAAAATAGCTATGAAATCATAATGTGCTAAAGTGAGAATCTATTTTTCTCTTAAGCATGCCTCCATTATTTCAAATACTGAATGTTTTTTCCATTTAGGGTTTTTTTTTTAGTTTTTTAAATATAATTCTTCAGATTTGTGACTAATCAACTTGTGCTTTAAACGTCAAACGTATTAGTCACATTTTAAATGCATTTGAGAATACTTTGATAGAGCTTACGCATATCCATTTCTTCTGTGCTGGAAAAGCTAGTATCTGACAGGCCGCTGGAACAAATGTAGGGACCAGAAACAGATCTGTGCATATATGATCACCTGATTTATGACAAAACCGTGACTAGAATACTTTGGGGGAAATGGTAATGTTTTCTAAACTGGCGCTAGATCAATTAGATTCCCACCTGGGAAAATATAAATCTTGACTCCTGCGTCACACGACACACAGAATCACTTGCAGCATACGGACTGTAGAGAAAACGTAAAAGTCAAAAAATAAAACTCCCAGACGACATCATGGTAGAATAGCGTAGTAATCTTGGCATAGGCATCAATTACTTAAACAACACAACTCATAATCAGAATGTATACTAAAAATTCTTACAAATCTGTAAAAGAAAAAGGAGGGAAACCTATTTCATTAGACAAAAGTCCTGAACTGACACTTCATGAAAGAGGGTATCCAAGTATGCAGTTAGTACATGCATGGGATCATTGGGAAAATGAAAATAATTTCACCACCACCAAAATGAGTACAAAAAATTAAAATAAATGAGAAGACAAATTACCAAGGGTTGTAGGAAGATACGGAACAACGTGAAATTTCATACACTGTGTGTAGGAACGCGAATTAGTATGATCTTTATTAGACTCTGCCAGCATCTGCTAAAGTAACTTATGTAATTACTTTATGACCCAGCAATTCTGCTTGTAGACTCAACAAGTCTACCTATAACTATACAAAGAAAGGTATAATGTTTGTGTGTGTGTGCGTGTGTGTGTGTATTTCTAAGAGCATTAACTGTAATAGCCCAAATTGGAAACAACCCAGATTTTCACCAACGATAAAATTAAGAAATGAATTTCTATATAGTCATACAATGAAATATGTATTTATATATATATAATATATATATTATATATATTATATATAATAAAATATATATAAAATATAATTTTATATGGCAATAAAAAACAGTGAATGTGATACCAAGTTGATAAAAATCACATATGCAATGTCTAGTGAAAGAATCCATACACAAGAATACATATTGTATGATCCATTTATATAAAGTTCCTAATTAAGCAAAATTAATCGATGGTAATAAGGACAACAGTGATCTTTCAGGAGTTGATCACTGGACAAGATCATAAAGGAGGCTTCTGGTGTTCTGGTCCTAGTTATAGCTCTATCCATTGGTGATGACCAAGATGGTCAACTTTGCGAAAATTCATTACCTTGTCCACTTAAGACCAGTGCATTTTGGGAGCACCTGGGTGGCTCATTCGGTTGAGTGTCCGACTTTAGCTCAGGTCATGATCTCATGTTTCGTGAGTCAGAGCCCCACATAGGGCTTCCTGCTGTCAACCTGTCAGTGCAGAGACTGCTTTGGGTCCTCTGTCCCCCCTCTCTGCCCCCACCCCCACACTTGTGCTCTCTCAAAAATAATAAACTCGCGAATTAAAACATTTTTTAAATATGCCGAATAATTTTATAAATGGCAACCTACAGTCAAAATACTACATATTATCTTCTTATGACTCTAAGACTTACCTAGAGCTCAAGAAGTAGTTCATAGATCTCACCATAAGAATTCTGTTCTCAGGCTTTGAGAAGGGGAAGAATTATAAAAAATGCTTTGTGGTTTTATACAGACTGACAGGTATGAATAGAGACAGGTATTTATACAGATGGGTATGAATCCCCGCTCCCCCACTTTCTAGTTGGGTAACCATGGGCAAGTTAAATGCAGCTGATACCTGCTCAGTGGGTTACAACCCAGGAGATGGGACTCCAGATTCTCACTCTTAGCCACTCTGCTCGATAGCCTTTAGGAATACGTATCAGGATGGGCTGTGGTAACAAGTAACCTCAAAATCTCAGTGGGATATAACACAAGGTTTATGTCTCCCTCACGCTATGTGTCCATTGTGGGTCAGTCGTGATCTTTGCCCCCTGTGGTTGCTCAGAAACCCAGGCTGACAGAGATCCTATCTTCCCTCATATTTCCATGATCATCAAAGCAGGGAAAAGAAAATGTGAGGAATTATACACTAGCTCTCAAAATTTTGCCCAAAAGTGTTTCAGGCTACTTCGGCTTATAATTACAGCCGAAGCAAATCACGGACACATACGGTCTCTTCAGGTGGTAGGGAAAGATAATCATACCAGGAGGTAGAAAACCAGAAATATTTGGTAAACAGCAGTGAAAACTACCATAAATAGTAAGTAAAGATATAATTTTCCTCAAATATAAAAATGATCGTGAAAGTCCCAATTAAAATGTAAAATAATATGTAACTATAAAACCCTTATTTAATCTAACATTTTTCTCTCTAATGAGTATATATGTGCTGGGTTTCACTTTGGGGCAAACATTAATCATATCAGCACATTTTGTATTTATCTCAAGTTTCATCAATTCTAGGTTTTATTACTTAGGTAATCAATATTTATTTCATATGAAATTAATAGGCTCAAGTGTTTAGCGTTTCTTAAAATTTCACAACTGGGTATTTATAGATATGATAATCCTTCTAGTTTCTATTTTACTTTATTTAAAAAAAATTTTTTTAAACATTTATTCACTTTTTGAGAGACAGAGATGGAGTGCGAGCAGGGCAGGGGCAGAGAGAGAGGGAGACCCAGAATCCGAAGCAGGTTCCAGTTTCTGAGCTGTCAGCACAGAGCCCGACGCAGGCTTGAACTCACAAACCATGAGATCGTGACCTGAACCTAAGTCAGATGCTTCACCGACTGAGCCACCCAGGCACCCCTCTACTGTACTTTAAATTTAGAAATTTTACCACCTGGCAACCATAGCTAAGGACAGAATAAGTATGCCAAAAGGATTTCTACAATTAAGTGACATATGTGTGAGTCATGGTCTTTCAGTAGATTTATTTTTAATCATTAAATTATTTTTATTAAAAATGATCCAGTAAGTTCAAAGTTCAGTATCTAATTTAGAGTTACATAGCACTGAAACAGAGTGAATCATTTATCGGGAGCCAAAATTGGTAGGCTTTACACATACCAATTGTACATGTGAGGTGGAAGTCTTTTGAAGTGGTAAACTTTATACAATAAAATGAAAGCAATGGACAAAGCCAATATAATAAAATCTTTAGTTTAGAGACAGTAAATGCTGGGTTTAATAGACACGTATTGGGAGTGTGTGCTATCTCTTTGCACCTGCCAGCATAGTCACAGATGGGGCTTACTTATGTACTGAAAGATGAAGGACAACAGGTTGTAAAAATGAGAGTCTGTGGCTCCCAGGCAAAGCCATGCTTCTTTTGCATGCCTTGTCCATCTTTACATGCCAAGGGCACAGCACAGGGCAGAGCACAACGGATCATCAATCGGGTTATTTTTTATAGTGCTTAAGGATGTTGCAAAGCTAAAAGGGACAGCCACGCTTTAGCTCTCTCTCTCTTTTATAAATGAACTGTTTTTTAATGTTTATTTTTGAGAGGGGGGGGAGAGAGAGAGAGAGGGAGAACATGAATGAGTGAAGGAGGGGCAGAGAGAGGGGGAAACACAGAATCTGAAGCAGGCTCCAGGCTCTGAGCTGTCAGCACAGAGCCCCATGTTGCGGGGCTCGAACTCATGAGCTGTGGGATCATGACCTGAGCAGAGGTTGGATGCTTAACTGACCCAGCCAGCCAGGCACCCTTAGCCCTCTCAATAAAGAATGGGAGCAGTCATTTGGGAGCAGTCTGTGTGAAAAATGTGTGGAGATATGAGTTGACAATAGTTTACTTCAACTAATAGTAATGTAAGTTTTTTTCAAAGATTTGCCAACAACTTACTAAGTCTGCATTACTAGAAATGGAACCAATTCTAAATGTGTTATCTGTAGCATTGTATTCCCACGCAATTGGCAAAAACTTTAAGGTCTAATAACATCAAGGGTTGGTAAGATAGTGGAGTAATGAGAATTCTGGAAACACTGGTGGCAGTAAACGTATTTCCCACTGTCCACCACACCAGCCAGGCTACGATCTGGGGATGAACTTTTGTCCTTCCTGGTAGACAGGAGAGGAGCAACACCTTTGAGAAGCGACACCTTTATGCCCTGCTTTTAGGCAAATGGGGGGGAGGGCAGGGAGCTTTTCTCTTTTGCTTCTCAATTGCCTTTGGCTCAAAATCGTTCTTATGCCAAAGTGGCATATTTTGGTATATTCTTCTACCCTTTCAGTACCTTCCTTCCAAAAGGACAGTATTTAAATACTTGAATGGATTTCTTTAATTTTCTTTTTTGTGTTAATGACTTGAAATTCCTTTTCAAAATAAAAATGGACATGTGTGCCTCATTACTTAAAAATGAATAAAAGCTCAGCTTGAAAAGAGGAAGGGAGGAAAGGAGAAAGTGAACGCCCAAATCCTGTCTTCCATGAGATTTTGTGGTGAAAATCACCAAGCTAGAGAAAAGCATCAGGACTGAGATCAGTAAGAGACCGTTTAACAAAATGGAGATACTCAGCCTGGGCCACAGAGAGAACTTGATGACTGATGTCTAATATTTATAGAAAGGGGTTTTGGGTGGGAGAGAACGATGTATTCTGTGTTGCTACTAAGGACAAAACTAGAACCAAGGAAAGGGAGTACTAAGGAGAAAGGCAGCTATTAGAGGAAAGTGACTTTTAGGCCCCTTCCCTTCTCTATGGGTCCAAGTGATGTTTATGTTGAGGGTCAAAACCACAATAGGGACCCACCATGATAATGCTGGCCACTGGTACAAAACAGAAGCTAATACCAGCATCAAACACCCCTCGATGTGCCTGCTTGCCTTCTTCTTCAGGCAGTTGCCCTTAAACGTTACTTCTCGCTGAGTCAGCTGCTTTTTCTTTTCCACAGATCTCTCATTTAAAGTAAGCAAGACTATCCCACAAAAGAGTGAAATCATATATTTGTCTTTCTCTGACCGACTTATTTTGCTTAGCATGATACACTCTAGTTCCATCCACGTTGTTGCAAATGGCAAGATTTCATTCTTTCATTCTTTTTGACTGCTGAATAGTATTTCATTGCTTATATATACCACATCTTCTTCATCCATTCATTAGTCAATGGACATTTGGGCTCTTTCTATAATTTGGCTATTGTTGATAGCACTTCTATAAACATTAAGGAAAAATAAGATAAAAACGGAGAGAGGCAAACCATAAGAGACTCTTAAATGCAGTAAACAAACTGAGGGTTGCTGGAGGGAGGTGAGTGGGAAGGATGGGCTAAATGAGTGATGGGCATTAAGGACGGCACTTGTTGGGATGAGCACTGGGTGTTATATGTAAGTGATGAATCACTGGGTTCTACTCTGGAAACCAATACTACACTGTATGTTAACTAACTTGAAATTAAATAAATAAATTTTAAAAAATAAAGTAAGCAAGAGGAACAAATACTGACGAATGTGCAAGGCTCGAATGGTATGAAAATCTCCTCCGCTAACATGGGCAATCAATTACATTCTTAGGATTATTAGTCCCTCAAACTTCTTTATTAATTAGCTCTCAGTTCATCTTCCCACACCTTCTAGCTCAGTTTGCTGTGACATCATACTGTGTTCAGAGTGCCTCACAAGCAATGAAAAAAGACAGGGTTCCTTTAGAATATGAGTCGGCAGCTGGTTTAGTTAAATATCCTTCCACCCACGCTGTACTACATTGATTAATTTTTAAAGAAATGGCTAAATGAAGATATTAATTATTTGTATGTGGTAGTTAGGCTTGCATGCACACCATTATGTTTTAATTTACTTTTTAACAAGTAAGCCAATATGATTTTTAAATTATTTCCCATCTGGCATGTGTACTAGTAAAGAAAAGAAATCTAATTTGTGCCATATCAAGTTCATCTCCCCCTTTTTTTTACTTTCTAATTACACAGTTCTCGAAGAAATCCAACTGGAAAAAATGGATTCAACCTTCCTGCCTTTTTAGCCACATACATAGCCCTTTAGTGTAAAAGCTAAATGAAATACTTATTTTTGGAGGCCTTAACAATATGAAAACAGAATATGTACACAGCCATCTCTCCATTATTTGTCTTTATTGTAATCATGCTATGTAGAACTGAAATACAACAAGGCCAAAGTGGTTATCCTGAAAGGAATTAAGTGCCATCTGAATCATCAGAGAATTCATTTATATTTTACCTCATTTTGGTGGTGTATATTACGACCAATTTTTGGGAAATTCTATAAGCCACATACAATATGGATGATCATTCTCTATCGCCCTGCTTATTTACTCATTACACCTGATACTGGCACCATGTATTACAAGGGATTATTTATGCATGCACAAACACATGAGACTTTAAGGTTTTGAGGTGGGGAATTATGAATTAATTTGTTATGGTTTTTAGAATACTTTTCCTGGTTCAAGCTGTGTATGTGTGTGTGTGTGTGTGTATTTATAGACAGTTGCACGTATTAATAATAAATGGAATTAATGAGACAATCACATGTAAAAAATTGGATATTACTGAGTATGCTTTCATGTATTTTTCAACATAAAGTCAAAAACACATTACACTTATGTTTTCAAGATGTGTCAGAATAGAAAGTCTACTGTTGTCTTTCAGGTAGGTTGTGGATTGTCTGGAGGAGACCTCATTCTTACTGTAACATTTGAATGAGTCACTGATTTAATTGCCAAAGAGACAAAACCATTAAGGGAAGTGAGACAAGCTGCAGCCAGTGTTGGCCAACCTCCACTTTGCCTCCGTGACTCTCTAACGAGGGACACCGGATCTGGAAGGAGCGCTCTTGTCCTCCTCATCAGAATCGTATTCATTCTGTGCTTCCCTGACTCTTAGAGTACCGGTCTAGCCATCTCTACCCTTCCATTTAAGGGAATATTTACGAACGTTGGATTCTCCTGGTCCTCGAACACCAATACCATATTCGTATCAGTAGAGAGAAAACAGTATTCTCCATTGTCCCTAGACAGATCAAGAGACAGCTAATTTCCTTATTTTCAATTCTGTGACTCTTATTTAACATTCTTTTACCTGGGTGGTGCTGATATGGAGTTTGATCTAAGGGCATTTCCACTGATCAGAAATGCATTTCTCTGGGGCTCCTGGGTGGCTCAGTCAGTTAAGCATCTGACTTCAGCTCAGGTCATGATCTCACAATTCATGAGTTCAAGCCCCACATTGGGCTCTTTGCTGACAGCTTAGAGCCTGGAGCCTGCTTCAGATTCTGTGTCTCCCTCTCTCTCTGACCCTCCCCTGCTTGTACTCTGTCTTTCTCTCTCAAAAAATTAAAAATTTAAAAAAAGAAAAAAATCACTCCCCTGCACCAACCTATTGTTATTCCCTCCAAAATATATTTGGAAGTGTGGTAAGTTTTTAAGATAATGGAAAGACAATGGAATCAACTGTCAATAGATGTCCCATTTCTCTGTTGCTTACTATCTTCATGGCTTTAAATAAGTTTCTTAAATCTCCTGAGTCTTTGGTAAAAATAGTACACCTGAAAGAGTTGGTTTTGTCACATGAACTAATGAATGCCTGGAAATATTTTGTAAATTATAACACACCAGAATTATGCCTATTTTTATGCATATGACAAAAGTAGGTTTCTTAGAAATCAACTATCCAAAAATAATACTGATCATTGAATAAACCTAGAGCCTTTGCACGATAGGACCATAGTCCTAGAAATCTTAGAATATAATATATATTTAGGTTTTTTTCTCTCTGAAAATAAACCTAAAGAATTCATGTATTTCAAAAATAGATTTGTAAAAAATAGATTCTAAAAAAATCCCTTTTATATTCTTTTACTATTATTAGTATTTAAATATAAAAGTCTTATAATTACTTCTTTTTAAAACCTAAAATTAGCATATCTTCTTTTCACCCAATTAACTCAAATGAGTAACAAATTATTTTTTTAAAAGCTTTTTTAAAAGCTAAACTGATATGCTGTAATGACTCATCCACAAAAATATCTTTTCTGTTCAGAAGTCTGCACCTCTTTTATTTTTGAGTCAAACACATAATTTACTACACAGTTTCAAAAGTGTCTGCTGTGTCAACCAACCAAAGACCAATCATTTCATTCATTCAGCCATTCATGGAGTGCCCCAGGAATGTGGAGGGTGGCATCCTGGATGGTGGCAGTGAGTTTTCTGTGAAATTTGTGGTAGAACTGGTGATCAGTTGGTAAATATGCAAGGAATTTGTCCCTCCAGTCTTATAATGAACATGCAGACTTATCTCAGCCTGAGTTATGGAAACCACAGATCACTCAAGGGCTTGGTAAACAACTCTGGGTTTCTTACTCATGAGATGAAAACCCAAATGCCTAACCTGAGCTTTCTTTTAGAAACCATGAAGTTGAAATCTCTGCTTGATTTCAACAGCCGGTGGCCTGACCTGTTAAACTGATTTGCTAATAAAGAAATACATGAGCCCAGAAAGTTAAGAGAAAGAATGAGAAGTTCACATGCTACCTTAACGGCCTGATGGTATTCCGCTGTGCTCCTGCTCCTGCTCCTTCTAGGTGGCCATGCTTCAATGATGCATTGATACTTTGCCATGGTAGCACTTTTACTCTGCAATAGAAATCACCTTGGCATTGTTTTCATCCTTTTTGAATGGTTTAGCCACTGCTCCTTACTTTCATATTCTCAGTATTAGCAATAAAAGTTTTTCAGTATTTTTATTTTTCGACAAACATATGACTTTTAATAATGCCATTTTAAAAAGTTAGATCATTCACAAAAGACTGGAAAAATTATTGTTTTCTTTTGAAGTCACCTAGAACTTGCTTCCAGACCTGAGATGTGACTGGCCTCTGTTAAGGGACCAAAAGCCAAAGCACTGAATTGGAAATTAGGAGACTCGGATTGGGGTCGTGTTCTTTCACTAACTAGCTAAAGAAGTTTAATCCTATGCTTCAGTTACACCATGTGTGTGACTCTGGACAAGTTGTTTGCTTTCCTTTGGCCTCAGTTTCCTCATCTGTAAAAAAGGATATTGAAGGGGCCTACCTCTTAGTATTGTTGTAAGGAGTCCATGAGATTATGATTTTAAAGGACCCCAAACAGTACTGGGCCCATACTAAGGTATTATCTATAAAAATGTAGTAGTAATCTGTCTTGTCGTAATTCCTATATTATCTCTCCTCGCAAGGCTATAATGAGAACCTAATGCAGAATAAATGTTGTATTTGTTTTTGTATGGCCTCACTTTAAATTACTACCAACTTGGCAGCTTGAAACAACAGCTATTGATTATCTCAGTTTCTTTAGGTGGGAAATCTAGGTCTGGCCTAGCTGAATTCTCTGCTCCACCTCACAAGACTGAACTCAAGATGTCAGCTAAACTGTGTTTGTTTCTGGAGCGTAGGTCCTCTTGCAAACTCATGTGGCTGTTGGAAGAATTTGCTTCCTTAGGGTTATAGGACACAAGTCCCCATTTGTTGCTAGATGTCAGCAAGGGGCCACTCTCAGCAGTTGGAGACTGGCCGCCATTCCCTGCCACATGGCCCTTCCACAATGTGGCAGTTGCTTTCTTCCAGTCCCTTACCACCAGCTGAAGAAAACTGGCTTGTGCAAGGCTTACCTGATCAGGTCAGGCCACTGAGGTTAATCTCCCTTTAGCCATATACTGCAACAGCATCATGGCATGATACCTGATCATGCTCACAGGTTCTACCTTCACTTAAGGGGAGGAGACCATATGAGAGCGAGGGTCATCTTTGAACTCTGCCTACCACAAATGTGAACATGAAATGAAAAGTAAAAATGACATACAAGGTGCGCATTATTGTATGTTTTATCGTTGTCATCATCATGATCATGATATCAAGTTTTTATCATCATATAACACTATTCTACTTCTTTTCAAGGGTTTAAATTAGCTATAAAGAGTATTCCAATTCACCCAATAACCATGTAGCTCAGAGCTTTACATTTGCTTCATAACTCTCCCAATTCCTGTTCTCTTTGACCTGCATATTTACTTCCCACATTCCCTCCTTTAATCTTTGAGTCAGTGGCTCATGGCACCTCCCAAGAACAAAGTTTCACAGAGAGATATGTTTACATTGGATTCACCAGTCCATAAAATGCTCAACCATTATCACCCTTACATGTATAGAGCAATCCTGAAATTCCCAATGGCCTGGCTGTAGTCAACTGAAAAACAAAGGGAAAGATAATGTTTTCCAGTGCTTTAATGATATGTAACCCAGAGACTAATACAACAGACACAGAGATGTTTAGTCATAGAAGCAGAAGTGAGCCTAAGATGATCCTTGTGGCTATGGCTGTCATTTGACCAGTGCCCTTGAGGGCCTCATGGATTGTAAAAAGTTCAATAAATAATAAAATATAATATAAATTTAAAGTAAATATAAATATCAAATAGAATATAAAATAAAAATATAATAAAAGAATGATGTAGGGAAAAGTTGAAAATGATTACATCATCCATTAAAATGGAATGAGAAAATTTAACCTAGAAATCCAAACAAAGTAACTTCCAGTGTTTTGTTAATATAAGTGCCTTTAGGGCAGAGATGAATTCTGTGTCCACAGAGAGATTAAACTTTGTTCACAAAATAAAATAGAATTGTATTTTTTTTTAATTTTTTTTTTTTTTAACGTTTATTTATCTTTGAGACAGAGAGAGACAGAGCATGAACAGGGGAGGGTCAGAGAGAGGGAGACACAGAATCTGAAGCAGGCTCCAGGCTCTGAGCTGTCAGCACAGAGCCCGACGCGGGGCTAGAACTCATGGACCGCAAGATCATGACCTGAGCTAAAGTCAGCCGCCTAACCAACTGAGCCACCCAGGCGCCCCTGTATTTAAAAAAAGAACAGAGACTAAAACTTATCTGTGTGTAAAATCCTCTTTGACACCATTGACATTATGATCACGGATACATTACTTTTCCTCATTGAGACTTGGTTTTTGCCTCTTTAGCATGGAGATAATATCATCTACTTAAGAACATGTTCTGAGGAGTAAGTGAAATAACCTCTGCTACGTTCTCAGAACAATGCCTGGTACTAGTGAGCATTTAGTAATGATGACTATTGTTATTTTTATTCATGTTACTTTTGGTAAATGTGGTCCGATGTCTGGAGTGTATTCAGCGCTCAGAAAATATTATTTTCTTTACCCTTCAATACCTGTTTATTGAATTGAACTGGACTTGTCGAGAGGAGTATTTCAGATATTATCAGTCAGAAATACATTGAGAGGTTATCGTTTGTCTAATTTTATGTAATTTTATACAATTTTTTCCTCCCCCCCCCCCCGCTGCATGCTTGTTTTCTTTCATCCTTCCTTCTTTCCTCGTCTTTCCTTCTTCTTCTCTCTGTTCCTTCCTTCTTTTTCTCTTATCTTTTTTTCTCAAGCAGATATTATTTTAAATTTCCGAACAACCTATGTCAGCAAGTCTGGCCAAGTTATCTTTGAAGCAAGATCAATTTGCATCCACTATGTCACAACCTGGTTCATCATTGACTTAATTGCTGCCCTGCCTTTTGATCTCCTGTATGCTTTCAACGTCACAGTGGTGAGTAAAGAGCTCCCTTCCACATGACTTTGAAGGTTATTTTTAATCTTGTGTTTATTTTCCACACGTTCAGGTTTTAAGTGTTTGTAGCAGTTTGTATGTCCAGGACTTTGTGGCCTCCACTTTGTGGACACCAAAGTGACCAATGGTACGCAGGCCAAATTCTCCACTTGAGGAAGTTACTTCCTTTTGGAATTTACATGACCTGTTTTAGTTATTTAAATATCTAGAACCAAGATATACCCAAAGCATTTATCATCAATACTCGCTCACAGAAGAAATCCTTTGGTAAGGAAACCAAAAGTAATGAGCGTTACTTTGTATTACTTTGGCAGGTATTTTGCCTCAGAAGTTTAGTGGAGAGTTTGAGATTTCTTCTGGTTTTATGACCTTTACTCTCTACCTCTTGAGTTATTCATTAGCAAAACAAAAGACCAATCAAGATACCGAGTAGTACTGAAGTTAAAAGAATTCAACCACTTCAAGTCCTTGTAAAAATGTTGGATGGGGAAGAAATGACACAATGATACAATGGCCACTTGAACTCGAGATCTCTTTTGGATTTTTACTGACGTTTGTAACATCTCTTTTCTTCCCTTTATCCTCCTGTCTCATCACAGGAAAGAAAGTGTGTCCACTCATTGTAGTAGCTATTTTTACTATTTAACGATTGATGTTCGTAAAAGCATTAAGTGCTCCCTTATAAATAGAGAGACTTTTAGGGAGGTATAATAGCATTTTGGGGCCAGTAATGCAATTTGCTGCTAGAGTAACCAATTTTAGCAGGCAAAAATTTACTAAACATTAGTTCAAATGAAGCCTATTTCTTACTCAGTTGACAAGACCTTGAGATTCTCTATCAGGAATTTAAAAGCTTAGTTTTCAGTATTAAAATGATCAGTGTTTCAAATACAGTCATTATTGACTTTGGGATGAAGACTGAACTGTAATCCTGACTATTTAGTAAAATTTGTGCATTTGGTAATTGTCTATACAATAGCATTTTTCTTTTCTTTTCCTTTCCATTTTTTTCTTAAGATGGAAAGTTGAGGGTATCAACATCTTTAAGAGGTTTATAAGTCAACTGAAAGGAAACCTCTGGGGAAAAATTTAGTATATAATATCAATCAGTGCTACAGAGAATTGTTATCCAGGCTTTTAAAAGTGCTTTTTAAAATTGAATTTGACTAGATAAGTGTACTATAATGAACATGTAATGACTTAAAACAAGGTATTTGCAAGACTGCAACCAAAAAAATTTCAAAAGAAGTATATAATTCACAAAATACTAAGAAAAATTTTCCACATTCTCCTGGAGAATTGTTAAATGAATAATGTTTGATAGATCCCTCTCTAAATTAACTTGCTGCTTTGTGACTAAATACTAATAATTTTTTTTATGTTCCATTTCTCTTTGGGCACTGAACAAATAGGATAATTTAAAATATATATTATATAATTGTATTGTAAAATATACAAAATTTTAAAATACATGTTTATCTGTCATTCACATGCTCATTGTCTAAAATTAACACAAAGGATTTTTTTAAAAGTCTAATTCTCATATTTTGATGAATTTTAAGTACTTGTACACTTTCACTACATTCCTGCTCCCTTTCTTCATCCTGTCTCATGAAACCTGGCATGAATACCTAATAAATGCAAGTTATAGATAAACATCTATGTTAGAAAGAAAGACAAAAGAGGAAGAAAGAATGGAATCTGTCTCTTATCAATGATAATTTTTCTGTGTCTCACAGGAGTGAGCGTATGATCATTAACCAGTTGGCATATAAATTTGCTCTGCCCCAAATAAGTTAGTCAAGATGAAATATTCTATTTGTTCAAAGTATTATATTTACTTCCCAGGACAACATAAGTTATGAGGAAAAGTTTATAAGCTGTGCTATTGTTATACTGCACAAACTTGTAAAAAGAAAGGTAGAAATAAATAAGCAAACACAGATGTTGGTTTTCCAGATCTAAAATACATCCAGTTAGCACATCTCTGTAGATGGTATTCAAAAACTCATTACAACCATCAGAAATGTATTGGATGCTTTAGCTTTGACTCTGCCCATAATTGCTGATGGTAAATGTTTTATATATACTTCACACATTTCTTTAATAAAATTTAGTGTGTGGCAAAGTAGAAATCCAGTCTTAATTTTTTTTTTTAACGTTTATTTATTTTTGAAACAGAGAGAGAGCATGAACGGGGGAGGGGCAGAGAGAGAGGGAGACACAGAATCGGAAGCAGGCTCCAGGCTCTGAGCCATCAGCCCAGAGCCCGACACGGGGCTCGAACTCACGGACCGCGAGACCGTGACCTGAGCTGAAGTCGGACGCTTAACCGACTGAGCCACCCAGGCGCCCCAGAAATCCCAGTCTTAATCACTTACCGTCTGAGTGACTTCCTTGGGGGAAATTAACATCAAAATAGGCAAAATAAGCAAAATAAGCATAAAAACCCCTACAAGGTTCTCAGCAGCCCGAAAAGCATTTCTATACTATACCTTGCTAAGTGTCAAACACCCAGAAAGACCTCAATACATGTTAATCAACTTGTCTTCCTCCTTTTGGGACTTTTTGAGGTTTCATTTCAAGTACCAAATTGTCATGCATCTATCAAACTCTTCTCCTATAAAATAAACTCCACCCCCAGTAATTCTTCTAAGCCAGGAAGCAGATATTGCAAAGTCCTGGCAGGAAATCATCTGGTTTACAATCAGCTGGAGAAATGACAGATGAGGACTGGGCTGTGAAAGGGAAGAAGATAAGATTTGACACAGAAGAATGAGAAAAAGAAATCAAAGCACAGGTAGCTGGCAAGTTCCTCAGCTGACCTTATGATTTTATTATATTTCAGCATAGAATAATTCGTGAGATTACAATTGAAAAGGTTTTTATTGAATTTCTACTATATTGAGTTTAGAGTGTTTTCCATCTTAATTTATTAACCATCCTCTCATTTAACACGTATTTACGGAGCACTTACTATGTGTCAAGCACTGTTCTAGGTACAATTTTCTTCGACAGAAGGGGAGATAGATCATGGAGGAAGGAGCTAGATGTCAACTGACTCCAGATAATTATAAAGGCAAACTTCCAGAAGAAGCTGACCGTGTTTATGATTGAGTCCTTAGAGCAAATACTGTTCTTAGGTATAGTCATACAAACCACTTTCTTCCCTTGTATTTATAGTTCCTTCCTCCCGCCTCCAAATTAGAAAAGGTCAAGTACTTTGTTAAACTCTATTTACGGATGAGGTCATACTTTATTTGCCGTTTCTATTTTAGAATGCTCCTTGAGGCTATTCGAGGGTGTGAAAGAGTATGCATTAGGGCACCACATCTGTTGTTAATAGTGACAATGATGGGGGGTGGGAGGGAGGGGAGGGTGGGAGATGGGTATTGAGGAGGGCACCTTTTGGGATGAGCACTGGGTGTTGTATGGAAACCAATTTGACAATAAATTTCATATATTAAAAAAAAAATAGTGACAATGACCACTCTTGTGGACACCAATGGGACACATGTTTCAGCTCGGCGCTGAAGTCAGGAAAATAAGTCCTTGGCCACACATGTATTGTTTTAGTGTGTCCAAAGACAAGACGTAGGAGAGTTTTCAAAAATGGTGTTGCATTTGATTTTGGTTCCCGCAGCCTGTGTGTTTGACAGAGAGCTCAGAAAGTATATGCTTCAGGAGTGAGTTTTTTCTATCAGTCGATGATATTACAAAGAACAAAGTGCAGCACATGAGACAGGAGGTATTACCGGCATTTGTGAGTAAATCTTACTCAAGTTTGGTACATCTAATCACTATTTTTTTTAAAGTTACCTTTATTACCACTTCACAGGGTTCAGTGTGTCTAAATTATTGTTATGATGTCACTCCTGCATGGAGGAAGGGACATGGAATTGAAAGAAAATGTGTGCAAGAAGTGGAGACACCTTATGTTCAGTCCTGAGACCGTAATGTGTTTCAGTTGTGTATCAGAATATACAAAATCATATTCAGTCAAATAGGTTGAGAAAAAAAGATAAACCTGAAGGAAAATAAGTACCAATTCAAAGAAAGTAAACTGTCTCATCATCCTTTATCCTATCACCTCTTGATAGCATTATGTCGAGAAACGACATTGGCATGGTCATAAAAATGACCATCGCGTTGGAGTCATGATTATGCTTGACTTCAAGAACTTTCCAGAATGGCTGTAAGTTAAAGCAACCGCTATGATGCGGAGTGAACCCATGAGCCACGCGGTGCCGCTCGGTCTCCTCCCACAGGTGTCTCTCGTGCATCTCCTGAAGACCGTCCGGCTGCTGCGTCTCTTGCGTCTCCTGCAGAAGTTGGACCGCTATTCCCAGCACAGCACAATCGTCCTGACTCTGCTCATGTCCATGTTTGCACTCCTTGCACACTGGATGGCGTGTATCTGGTATGTCATTGGAAAAATGGAGAGGGAAGACAACAGCCTTCTGAAGTGGGAAGTTGGTAAGGGCTTACGTTTGTCACATTTTCCATTTTTAAGTGAAAAGGAAGCTTGTCTAGAATTTGGAGGAAGTGAAAGATGATTCCATAATTATGTCCTCTGACTGTCGATTTGTCTAATATTTTTTAGGGACTGGGAGGGGAAGGGTGTAGGGGGACAGGGTCTATGATACAAGTGATTTCTTTTGAGAAAGTTTTCTGGAAAATCCATATATATGTATATGTGTGTGTGTGTGTGTGTGTGTATGCATATATATATATAGAGAGAGAGAGAGAGAGACAGACAGACAGAGAAAGAGAGAGAGAGAGAGTAATGGGTTAAGCTTTCAAGGGGCTAAATGTTTAAAATGACCAGCAAGGCTGTAGAAGTGTAGGTAAGTAATGTGTGATCTTATCTGACATATCCGATGCAGGGCTAATACCATTGAATCCCTGGGCAACTGGCCTATGGCCAATCATTGCAGTGAGAGAGAGAGTGAGTGCATTATAAAAACACACTTTCCATATCTAGTATACTTTGAGAACGTGTAATGATAGAGGGGACTGGATGTTTACAAATATAATTTGTAGAATTTTGTGTCCCCATTATACGTGGGAATTTAAGGGAGACTTTTCCATGTGCTACATAATTCTGCATAAATGAATCTGAAATGTTCTGCACATGAACACATTTTTAAATTTATGCTAACCACAAGAACTGTACAGAAAATGAAACTTCTGAGGGCTATAACCCTCTATCCAAAAATATCTGCATTATTCTCACAGTCATTGCCTTTAGAGAATTGTCATGGTACCCCATGTAGAATTCTTTTTTTTCTTATTCTGACATTTCGTCAAAAGAATCTGTTTCTTGGTTGGCTAGAAAATTCTTCACTTCTTTTCTCCAAAAAATCAATCTTGAACTTTTGGAAGCACAGACCTTTGCACAGGGGTGAAGCCACAAGAGATTCCCGAGAGAGAAAAATGCTCTAACTTTTCACACCAGCACTTAATGGCAGGATGCATCTGGAACATCCCTGGGTTGGCTCTCATAATGCCGTCCTCTCGCTATATGGCAGTATACAAAGCCTTCAAAGTATATCTTTGGAGAACGAGTTGGAGACGCTAAGAAAACAGACTCTCCTTAAAATCTTCTAAAAATGCTCCTACATACACGTCTCAATTTTGACCCTGAACTACACCAAAGCAAGGACTGTGTTCTGATAATGTTCATCTCAGACTGGTTTTATTCTCCTTATCAAAGTACTTCTTCTGTGCCTTGCTATGGATCTCAATTCTCAGAAATGAAGTAAAGGGAGAACTAGAACTGCAGAGTGAAAGCAAGAATATCCTACATGAAGACAATATGAGATGAGATGAGAGAGAGAGGGAGAGAGGGAGAGGAGAAGACAGCATGGTGAGGAAAGAGAAGAGTTGATTAAAAGAAGAATCAAAGTCTGGATTGTACTTGGATTAAGACATTTTCTGTCCTTTAGTATTGTTTCCCTTTCTATTTTCTTGTCCTGAAGGCTCCCTCATCACACGCTCTGATATAGTCCTAATGGTATTCAGTGAATTGCCGCATTAGATCTCTGCCCTTTGTTTTGAATCCATATTAAAATTCTTGCTTGTGGTCAGCCACCTGATTCCTTTCTGGGCCTGACCTAATTTCCTTCGGGCCCCAGACCTATACACTCATTAATTTGTAAGGCTAGTCTAGTCTGAGAGGCTCCAGATGGGGAAATTCAGCTTATCCACGCTCTCAAATTTAGTTAGATGAGGAAAGCTTTTTTGTGTCCTTTCCAGCACACCAGTTCTGCTACAGAAGTACAAACTAGCTGTTGTTTTTCTCATCACAAACACACAGAAGTAATGATTTTTCAAGAAAAAGAAGCCAACCATCTGAACGACTTCAGTATTGCCCCCTACCACTTGTACTCTTCAACTTGGTGCTGTGGTTCAGTGTAATGAATGGGAGCTTGTGAGCTGGAAGTCAACCCACAAAGAGAGCATAATACGTGACACAGTGATGAGAAGAACGTTGGGCTGGGGCCACAGAACTCTCCTGTTATCATGGCTCTACCACTAACCAATTGCGAGATTTATAGTAATTTCATTCACCTCGGTGGGCCTCAGTTTCCTCACCTAGAGCATGAGAAACCTCACCATGTAACTCGAAAGTCTATTTCAGTTTCCATGTTTATGACTTTAATGGAAGAACAAACCCAGTATTGTGTGCTTATTTTTGTCATAATTCAGTGTCCACATAAACCATCAGCAGCAACCATCCGATGTCAAAGAGTTTGAAGAAAAAGGATGTGTCAGGAAGCACATCTTGTGATCACAGCCTGTCAAAGAATTGGTATGTTTTACTCAGTTATAGTAAGGATTACTGAATCTGTATCTTTGGAAAATTAGATTTCCTGTCCAAACACCTCTTGGAAGACAATCTGAAAGGGAGTATGCTAACTCTGCCTGTCCATATTGGGTTTCTAGGCTTGGCTACTAGGACTTTCCCTTCCCTTAAAATTACTTACCTCGTTGTTCATTCAAAACATTCTCCAGCTGAGATTTGGACACAAATTAAATAATTATGACCTTCGCTACCTAATCTTTTAATGAAGCAGCTGAGAGTCTAGGCTCATTTAGTTTTTACTATGTAATTTGTACACTAATATTATGTTTTACCTTTTTTGGTCCAATTACCGTGAATCAAAAATTCTTCACACAAATAAAGTTTGATTAGAGACACGTTCTTTATGTTGTGACTAGCATTAGATGTATAGAACAGATTCGTCTTCCCAAGGGATAAAATAGAACTTCCTTTCTAGTCACTGTTAATTGCCTTGAAATGATTTTTTCCACTTTTTGTCCCTGGCAGGTCTACTACTTAGAGTTAGAGAGAGTTCTGGCATTTTGTATCAGATCAAAGCAAAGTTAATATTTTTAAAAGATTGTAATATCACTTATCTATGTCTATTTTTAGAAGGTGGAATTAATACTCATGGACTAATTATACCAGAGGCTGATTTTGAACTGATTTGCCTGCTGTTATTTTTACTTTTATGTGCTTCTTTACTGTATTTTAAGGGATTTGAGGTTTGGCTTATTGGTTCATGGCATTTTAGACGTCGTGAGAAATCCCGCTCTAGGCTATGCAGGCTCCATGCTGGAAGGGTATGGTCTGTTGTGTTCACTGTGGTGTCCCTGTGGTATATAGTTCCTGGAACATGGCAAATGTCGCAGGGAAAAATGTGGAATGAATCAACCTTCAAGGTCATTCATTTACTAAATGACAGTCATGGGACAAGAACCTAGATACCCTAACTCCTTTATGTAGAACTCCTTCTAATACTTTTGAATATTATGAAATTCTAGGAAATGGCTGTGTAGCAAATATTTTCAGGCAGTGAGATTGAGAGAAGAATGAATAGGGTGATCACTTAAAATTTGGTTGTGCATTCAAAAAATATTTTTTGAGTGCCCACTGCATGCTTGCTTGGTCCTGGGTAAGGCACTGGAGAAAACCAAAACAAATATTATACTTAATGTCATGGAACTTAAAGTCCAGTAGGAAAAAGAGACAAATAGTTCAACAGATATATGACAGTGTGATAGTTCTGTAACTGGAACATGCACAGAGGAGAAGCAGCTAGATCTAGCTAGAATATCAGCAAAGGCTTTTCCAAGATGAACTAGTTTGAAGGGATGAGTAGGTCTTGTCTCTGTAGATGCTGAGGTATGGGCATGGGTGGGAGCAGGAACGTGGTTATATGAAACAGTTCACTAAAAAGCAGCATAAAAGATGAATGGGGTAGTAAAATGATGAGGCTAAAGAGGCAGGTAGTCGGGGACCAGATCTTTAAAGACCATTCATGCTAAGCTTTAGAGTTTGGACTTCATCCTAAGGCTACAGAGAAGCATAAAATTCTCTGAAGCAGTGATCCAGAGAATAGGGGGAGATGTTTTGCTCTGCTGGCTTCATTTTCGATACCTATAAAAGGGCAATAATAGTAGTGCCTCCCTCATTAAGATTGCCAGTATTAAATTAGGAAATCTATGTGAAGCATTTTATACTGTGCCTGGCACCTAATAAATTCTCAATAAATAGTAGTTATTAGAGCCATCATTCTCATTTTATTATGACAGTTCCTTCTAATAAAGAAAGTACCATGAGCTGTGACTAGTGATACTTACGATTTTATATGGGGAGGGTATTAAGAAATGGCTTAAAAAGTATTGCCCTGGGGCGCCTGGGTGGCTCAGTCGGTTAAGCGTCCGACTTCGGCTCAGGTCATGATCTCACGGTCCGTGGGTTCGAGCCCCGCGTCGGGCTCTGTGCTGACAGCTCAGAGCCTGGAGCCTGTTTCAGATTCTGTGTCTCCTTCTCTCTGTGACCCTCCCCCGTTCATGCTCTGTCTCTCTCTGTCTCAAAAATAAATAAACGTTAAAAAAAAAAAAAAAAGTATTGCCCTTAAAGTTTAGCTGTAGTTTTGTAGTGCCGAACAACAAATTGTGTGCTTTTGCCTATCTTCAAAATAAAAAAGCCCACACCTTATATTTGAGTCAGTCTCAGAAAAATTAGTAATTTTCACATAGCCTCATAATTGCACACATACAGATTTCCCCCTCAAGGCTAATACAGGTGACAGGTTTAACATCTACCCTATAAGCTTGTTGGGATAAGGAACACTTTTATGGAACTTAGACACGGTGCTTCAAGGACAAGATTCAACAATACATTAAAGAGACCTATCACAACAGAGTCTAAGTTGCTTTTTAAATTAAAATTTTTGTTTTGGCTGCCAAGAAATATTTCAGAATGATCTCTTTGGTGGTAGTTGGGGGGGGGGGGTCTTTACTTATTTACCATAAAAAGACTTAAATAAATACCCAGCCAAAACTGTGTGAGAAGACCCGAGTATTTATGTACATCCCAATTAAGGTAGGGATATATGATTTTAAGTATCAGTTGTAAAGTTCAATTAATGACATTGAATTAGTCCTTAAAGAGCTCCATTAAGGATACGGAATAGAATATAATCAGTCTGATTTAAGTTAGAAGGATTTGGATTTGAATCTTGCTTCAGGGATATACTAGGCATGTGATTTTGGCCAAGATGATTTCAGTGACTTTTTATACAAGAAACTTTAGCGTCCTCATCTGTAAAATGGGTGTGGTAGTACTGGCCCTCAGTGGTTTTAAGTTCTAGAGTTACTGAAGTTGACATACATAACATAGTCTGGTTCTCAGTAGGTTCTTGCAGCTGATAACTACCACCACTTATAACCACCTCCTCCACTCTTACTGCTTACTTGGGGCTGTTCTCAGACTGCAGCCATTGCTCAAACTTACATCGATGAGCTATGCAGAGTTGATAGCAATACGATTCAAGTCTAACGAAGAGGCGATATTTCTGTCACAGTCGTGATTCTTAGCGGGAAGCAAAATCAGAAAAGGAATTCATTAGCAGGACATGCAGACTGAGAGTTAGAGAGAGAACAAGACTTGGAAAGAACATGATCCAAGGCAGCTCCACGTATCCCAGTGCAGGAAGCACAGCTGCTGCTGACATTTTGCAAAGATGGCCTAGACATGCTTTTGTCTTTGTAGATGCTATGAGAGAGCCCTAACCTTCTGTTTGCTTCTGATCCACAGTCCCTGAAGGGAGAATCCAATCCACAAGTTTAGGTCACATGCTCAAATGCTGAGTGCTGGGGGTAAGGAGGACCTCCCCACCTTACCCTGGTGTATCTCTGTATCTCTCCATTACTATGCGCGATGGAGTATACCCCCTCACAGAAGATTTTAGACCGCCAAAAAAAAAAAGAGAGAAAAAAAATGTCTTGTACAATAACATCTGTACCCTTACATCTAAAACCAAACAGTGCGATTTACAAAAACATTTATTAAAATACTTCAATGGGGGCACCTGGGTGGTTCAGTCGGTTAAGCGACCAACTTCAGCTCAGGTCATGATCTCGCAGTTCGTGTGTTTGAGCCCCGCGACGGGCTCTGTGCTGACAGCTCAGAGCCTGAAGCCTTCTTCAGATTCTGTGTCTCCCTCTCTCTGCCCCTCCCCCGGCTCACACTCTGTCTCTCTCTCCCTCAAAAAATAAATAAACGTTAAAAAAAATTTTTTTTTAATTAGAATAAAACGCTTCAATGAATCATCATACCCTTCTCAGACATGGTCATGTCAAATGGAATTAGCTGAAAAATGGAGATGTGGTAATTATCAATGCTTCTTGCTTACTACAGTACAGTCTGTGATGCTCACGTAAACATCACAGTGACAGCCTGCTTCCCGAGCTCTGCCTCCTCGGCTAGACTGCTTCTTGGTCAGTAGCTCCCATTTGTAGCTGAAATGCATCCTCATATTCTTTCTCAAAGCTATCTCTATTTCTAAAGCTATGACATGCTGAACTTGAAAATAGATGGTCTGCTACAAAGGTTAGAGATGAGAGTATACTGTAATAGAGAGAAGCTTTTTTATCTTTTAATCCTTTGGCTGGAGTACGTTTATCCACTGTGGATGCCTAAAAGTGTATCTGTACCAGAGACCAAAAAAAAAAAAAAAAGAAAGGAAAAAAATAAAAACCCCAAAATCTAGAATGGGAAGAAAAGGATTAAGTGAGCTAAGTGAGATATCATTTTCAAATTTTCATTGACAATTTTAATCCTAAATCTCCTGATCCTTGTTGGATAAAACATCATAAAAGCTGATTCATTTGAAAGGCTTTCTGGTTATTAACTGCTTAAAATTTACAAGCCAAGCCTCATGCAGTTGGGAAAAAAAAATGGTCTTATGATATCGGGAGCTGGTTATTTCAATAACTATACCAATTTTTCCTCAAGGACGTAGAATTGACAAACTCTACATTTTCAGGTTTTGTATAAAGGATTATAAAAACTTTTTTAGATAACCCTTATCTGTAGATTCTTGTTCTTGGGAATACATGAAATAGAGAAAGGGGAGAAAAAGCTTTACTAAAATGAATGTTTCCAGACATTAAAATGGACCCTGGTGAGGGAAACCCGGGCTGCTTGTTGTTGTTGTTGTTGTTTTCAAACACAGGATCTTTTTTTTTTTTTTAACGTTTATTTATTTTTGAGACAGTGAGAGACAGAGCATGAATGGGGGAGGGTCAGAGAGAGGGAGACACAGAATCTGAAGAAGGCTCCAGGCTCTGAGCTGTCAGCACAGAGCCTGACGCGGGGCTCAACCTCACGGACCGCGAGATCGTGACCTGAGCCGAAGTCGGCTGCTTAACCAACTGAGCCACCACCCAGGTGCCCCTAAACACAAGATCTTAAACTTTAATGCACACTTAAATCATCTGAGGATTGTATTAAACTACAGATTCTAGGGCTGCCTGGGTGGCTCAGTCTGTTAAGTGTCCGACTTTGGCTCAGGTCATGATCTCATAGTTCATGAACCTGCATCGGGCTGTCTGCTGTCAGCACAGAGCCTGCTTCAGATCCTCTGTCCCCCCTCTCTCTAGGCTCCTCTCCCACTCACGCTGTCTCTCAAAAATAAATAAACATTTTTAAAAAAGAAATAAAATACACATTCTAATTTAGTAAGTCTAAGGCAGAGCCTGAGACCTAGCGTGTTTCACAAGTTACCAGGTGTGAAGTCCAGGCTGCTGGTCTCCCCACCACACATCGAGTAGCAAGGTTTTAAAGTCTCAGGAATTTCTGTGACTTTAATACCCCTGGTTTATAAACAGTCCTAAACCAGTAACAAGTCAGTCCTTTCTATCCTTTTCCACATTCCTATCCTTTTTCAATCCTCATCACATCTGTGAATGTATTTAGACCTAGTTCATTCCTAATGGACCAGGGAGGTCCATTGAGAAGGAATTAACCTCAATGCTGAAGCAATACAACACAGTGCTTTAAATATCATTAGAAACAATTTATATTACTAGTAGTTATGAGAAACTAAAATTGAATGCCATCAGTTTTTAAAACGTTGCCAATGCTCTATTCTATTTTGATAAAGGTTTCTAGAAGACAGAAATGCTTTCATGTTTTCAGAGCAAGATTTCACTCTTCTGAAAAAAAAAAAAATTTAATTTACTTTCTTGCTGTAAAGAGCAAAAGGTTTATTCTTTTTTTTTTTTTTTGAGTATAGTTGACACACAATGTTACAGTAGTTTATTCCTAAAATTCAGATTTCCCTCGTATTTTCTAAGTCTAATGGTAAATCATGCTTATGAAAATTGAGGAAATAAAGAATGTCCAATTCTGAAGTCAAATGATCTCTGCAGTCTGACCTTGTGTGTTTAAAAATATTTGGGTATAGGGGCGCCTGGGTGGCTCAGTCGGTTAAGCGTCTGACTTAGGCTCAGGTCGTGATCTCGCGGTCCGTGAGTTCGAGCCCCGCGTCAGGCTCTGTGCTGACAGCTCAGAGCCTGGAGCCCGTTTCAGATTCTGTGTCTCTCTCTCTCTCTGCCCCTCCCCTGTTCATGCTCTGTCTCTCTCTGTCTCAAAAATAAATAAACGTTAAAAAAAATAAATAAATAAAAAATAAAAACAAAAATATTTGGGTATTTAGAGAGCAAGCGGCACAAAATTAGATTTTAATTGCATAGTGTTCTCAATCCTTTGATAGGGAACCTCTGGGTTTCAGGTAACTGACTGGGGGTTAATATGACTTCAGGTTGCCAGGGTTTCTCAGTAAGAGGACACACTTCACAGTTAGAAAATGCTGAAGCTGAAATATACTCAGAATATGCTCGTACCAGAGTTTCCAAATACGTTCACGGGTCAGACCATATACTCCGAGCAATGAATGGTTCTATTGTCATAAAGTTTGAAACATGAAGCCTCTCCATCCCATTCTGAAGGACTGACAATGTCAATTAGCACAGAATGAACTCAGAGAAATCCCAAAGAAACCGATTAAACTTTATTTAACCCAAATGTTGCATAAATTTATTTTACCTCATAACCCTTCCTTTTTGTACTACGCATTATTAGTATTCTGTTAACATTCTATGAATTCAGAGCTTAAAAAAAAATACACCTTAGTCAAAGTTACTAAACTCTGTCATAGGAGGAGGAATAATAATGATTTTCATCTTTTTAAAAATATGGGATACCTCCTGTGTCATTTCACAGTAAATCTACAAGAATGAGAAATTCTCCTCATCTATAAAATGGAAATAATACAAAATACCTACTTCAGAGAGTTAGTTGTGTGTGGGATCGTTGAGCACAATGGTCAACAATGAGACATTTTCCAGTGCAAGTTAGTTTATTTAAGTAGCCCGGGAACAGGACCCGTAGACAGAAAGAGCTGCACTTCTGCTGTATGAGGCTGGTGATTATACACTTAGTGCTCAAAGGGGAGGGGAAATTCAGGGAGTATTAGATCATAAATGTTTCTTTGAATTTCTTCTTGTAAAACTACTTTCTTCAGAGCAGTTTGGTGCTTATCGTTCAGCTCAGTATTAACTATATGTGAGATGTACAAGCAGTCAAGGGACCTTTAAGAAGGTAGCACCCACGGGCACCTGGGTGGCTCAGTCAGTTAAGCTTCCAACTTCGGCTCAGGTCATGATCTCACAGTTCGTCCTGAGTTTGAGGCCCACGTCCATGTCGGGGCTCTGCGCCACAGCGCGAAGCCTGCTTTGGGTTCTCTGTTTCCCTCTCTGTGCTCCTTTCCCACTCATGCTCGCTCGCTCTCAAAAATAAATAAATAAACTAAAAAAAAAAAAAATGTAGCAACCAGCACTGATCCTTATCAAAACTATGCAGGCTATAGGTCAGCTTTCTGGGCTAAAGCTGAACATTTTTCTGCTTCTATCCCTCATCAGGTGGGTGAGCTCAAGAAAGCTAACGTACATAAAAACAGTTTGCACACTGAAAAGTGCGGTAGAATTATGACAGGTCATTGTGTTAGTAACATACACACAAACACACATACGTGCATATATGCGTATGTATATATGTATAAATGTATGTCTCCCTCTTTCCAGAGAGACATTATGCACATAGTCTATGTCACAAACTCTTGTCTTTGTGTTCTTCCCACGATACGGGTCTTGGTGTGGGTATCTAGAGAACCCATGTGTAGTACATATATTTGGGTAAATGCAGGAATAAATGAGTGGACCACAAACAAGGGCTTCTGTCTCATATCAGTAGATCATCCCACTCAGATTGAAAGAGGAAGAAGTTCTGAAGTCAGTCTTTATTCAGTGTTTGGAAATAAGGTACAGCAGGTCTGTCTTTCCTTATAGCATCTCACCAGTTATACAATTAAAGGACAAAATTCTCCAAATACATATTTGTTATTATAAATCACAATATTACATATCTGTTCAAATATGTAGCTATTAGAGGCCATATTCCTCGTTTAGGGTCTTGAAATTCGTGTGCTGTAGCAGTGAATAAGTCAGTTCTTAATACATTTTCGAGTTCTTGCAATAAGACTGTGATAAGCAATGGTTTCACTCTTACAGGAATACCAGAGACGGCTAATCATTTCAACTCTTTTTCTTTCCCTATCCTGATTCTTTTTCTGGGTTTCCTGAATTAGTAAATGGTTCAAACATGCTTCTATTTTCTAGCTGGAGATAAATTTGGGTTGGTACTGCTTATAGCTCTCATTGGATCTGAAACCCTCCAATGAGCTGCTTCCTAGTCCCATTTTGGCCTCTCAGCCCTGGAGGAATATGCTTGGTTCTCGACTAGCTTGAGCCCTACCCTGGACCTAGACTTTGGAAGAGGGAATCTCCTTTGAGTATTTTCTCAAAGAAGCCTTTGTTTTGACATGATGCTTTGCTGACCACTCATTGACTTTCTAAGCTCCTACCAAAGGATCCTATAACTTAATCACTGGAAATATCCCTACCTCTGACTTCTTCCTTTCTAGCCTATAGCACTTTTCTGAGTTGTGTGGTTGTTAAGATTAGGGACAGTAATGTGTTTCTGGCTCCCCCAGTCCCAGATGTTTCTGTTCTTAAATTAGTTCAAAGTTGGAGCCATGAATTTTAGGGTAGCCCAAAAGGTAATGTGAACATCTAAAGAAAAGAAAGGTGATCAGGGGGAGTTTAATATAGCCGATTGAGGCTTGGATCTGATCTTTCCTTTTCTTTTCTTTTTTCTTTTCCTTTTTCTTTTGTATGTATGTATATTCTAAGTGTCCAAATAGTTTCTCAGTATCATGTATTGAATAATCCATTTATTCACACTAATTAAATTTGGCATTTAATCATACTCAATTATTATGCATACTTATGGCTGTTACTAGGTTTCATTTTTCTTTCATTGACAGTCTAATTTTATACCAGTATTGTAGAATTGAATTATTGTGCTGTTTAAATTTTGGTACAGCAAGTAGAATGAGGCCACTTTGGCTCATTTACTCATTTAGATCAATATTAGAAAAACTCCCCCTTCCAAAAATCCAAATGGCATTTTAATTGGAGTTAATTTCACAAATTAATTTGGGGAAAGTAATGCTTTTAGAGATATTTTTGTCACCCAAGGTAGGGTACTCAATCTCCATTTACTTAAAAAATTTTTCTTACATAACTAAGAAATTGTGTAGTTTCCTTCATAGGAGTTGCACATATTTCTTACTAAGTTTATTTCTAACTATTTTACATTTTTGCGCTTATGTGGGTGGGTTCCATTTTCAATTAATTTTGTTCCAGTTATTATTGGTATAATAAAATCTAGTGACTTGGAAATAATATTGTATAGATATGTCAATATGTATCTAAGTTTTAATTAATTTGAGTTTTTAGGAAGATAATCATATTATCTAAAGAGCTAATAAATTTCTCCCCGACTTACCTAATGCCTATACTCTTTTTGGCCACTTGATTTGAGAAAAATTATCTATTTTATTAAATACTCTAACTTCACTAGATGTTACACAAAAGATATATTTTATAGATTACTAATATATGTTATTATTGATATGTGACAGTCTACAAAGTCACACCAAACTTTAAATTATGGCCCTCAGAAATATATTTCGCAAAAGAATGTGGTATAATGGAACAATTTTTAACTTGAAAGTTGGGATCCTCTGTTCTAACCACAGCCCTGCTGCTAATTAACTGTATGACCTATGAATTTTATCAAACCATATCTGTCCCAATTACCTCTGTGGAAATGAAATACAAAACTGCTTCTTAGCAAGTCTCAGTTCTTTTGAGTCCTAAACCCTTTTGGAAAGTGAATGGAAGCTATAGCTCTCTGATCATAAATTCATACCTGCATATAAATAGATTGCATAAAGTTATAGTCTGTATATTCCATGTTGCTTTCCCATGGGTAGCTGATAAACAAAACAAACGAAAATGCCCCAGCGCTAGATAATCTCTAAGATTGTTTTCAACCTGGAGAAGATTTAGTTACAATTCCTTTAAGAAAACTGCTTTGCACCTGCAACTTGGGTGTGTTGAAGAAATAATACCTTAGTCTGTTGACCTATCTTTCACCATTCATGAGACTCAGTCAGAACTGCCCTAACTCGTTAGTAGAACATTTTTTCATCTTTCTGTTCTTTCCAGGTTTTGTACCATTTGAGTGTAATTGTATTTTGTACAATAATATACATGCTACAACAATCCTCTCCTTTAATCCGTTTCTTCTGAAGGTTCTTAACCATTGGAGAAGTTTAGCCACAGCCATGCACTGTCAATTTTGTGATGCAGACAAACTCAATAAACAATTTCACTTTACGTGCAACTTTACAGAAATGTAATGATTTCTTAAATTGAGAGAAAGCACTACCGCTGTCTAGATTGGATACATATATAGGTTGTGATTAGAGGGTTCAAAATTTCATTTCTGACTTAATCTCTAAGGGATAGTCAGATGCAAAGCTAACTTCCTAATATCTTACAACTTCGGTCGTTTGGACAGCGTTCTGATTAGCCCAGCTGGTGAGGCCCTTCTCAATACGGGCTCTAACACCAACCAGCATTTCTCGTCAACCCCTGCACTCAGTAGCCTTACACAATTGCGTTGGCTCCAGTTGAGTTACTATTTCATTCCAGCCAACCTTGGTTCATAGATCACAGGATGTTAGTGTAAGGAGGAGCCCGAGAGAGAAATATTCTAAACCTCTAATTCTACTTAGTTGCTTGCTTCTCATAATGTACTGGGAAGAAGAGTGGACTGGGAGTCATGAAATTAAGAGTCCAGTCCGGGCTCCAGTCTTCATATTTCTTCTTGGTAAAATGAGATGGTCAGAACAGGTGATCTCCAAAATCTTCAGAACATCAGCTTACTTCTTTTTTATGCAAAGAAGAGGGATACAAAAGACTTTAGATGGAGATTTTTCTACTCTAAGGTATTTCTAAAGATAGAAATACATATTTCTACTTCCAAAAATATGTGAACTGGTTTTTGTGGTTTCTAGCCCTTGCTCCAAAGAGACGGTAGGGTTGACCTGATGTGTGTGTTTTTGAAATTACATTTTAGTCTATATATTCCTTTCCTCAAGTCCACGTATAATATTTTTGCATTTCCAGAGCTGAAGGGTAAAGATAGTATTTTTAAGGAGTAATAGAAAATAACCTGTGATTTCAATGGAAAAGAATCAGGTTGTCAGTATTTTCCTTAAATTAGTTTTTTTTTTTTTACCTGTCTGTAGGTTGCCCCCATCACTAAATTTGAGAAGATTGAGGGGCAGGCACCTGGGTGGCTCAGTTGGTTGAGCATCTGACTCTTGGTTTTGGCTCAGGTCATGATCTCACAGTTGTGAGATTGAGCCCCTTTGTTGAACTCCATGCTTAAGATTCTCGTTATCCCTTTCTCTGCCCCTCCCCAGTAAGTAAGTAAGTAAATAAATAAATAAATTTAAGACGATTGGATCTAGATAACAGTTCTTCTGAATAGCAACCCTTGCTGAGGCCTCTCCCGTCTTCCCAGTAACTTTTATGTGAAGACCAGGATAAAGACATCTTAAACGTCTTAACCATCACTGAAAGTTAGGGTCAACCACTGATGCCCTAGTACAAGAAACAGGAAGAATTTCCACTAACTGACACATAAATAGGTTTGGATTTTAAAACAAAACCCACAGACCCCGTGAGCTTTTTGGGGGACCTACACAAGGAAGCCCTTCTTTCCACACTCATACTTTGCCCTCTGATTCTGAGAGCACAGGTCTGTAAGGAGATGGAGGAGTTGGTGCGCACACATCGCTTTAAAGCAGAATGCAGCTCTGCCAGGCTCAGTGGCTTTTCTGTCTCATCCAAGATTAGGAGAAAGTTTCCCATCTTAGAGATGAAGGCCACGGAAAGGAGGTACTACGATGGCAAACTGCCGATATTAACCCTTAAGTAGAAAAGTACAGCTGAGATGGGCTTCTGAAAAATTAAATGCCACCTGCAAATAGAATTGAAAATAGTACACATACCTTACAAATCACACAAACCGTGGAACCTGCAGAAAAAGACAGGAAAAAAGGAAGTATGGAGAAAACACGAATGTAAGAAATAATAGACTAGTAAACCTGATTTTAATGAAAATTTAGTAACCTGGGGAAAAGGTCAGGTTATTTCAAGTGAAGAACTCAGGATACAGATTTCTATGTATTATATGATTCCTGTTTGGGATAAAAAGTGAAATACGCACACATGGACTAGAAATAAGTTCAGTAAGTAGTGGAATTATTTGCAAACGTTTTTTCTTTACATTTTATTTTTAATATTTTTTTAACGTTTTTTTTATTTATTTTTGAGACAGAGAGAGACAGAGCATGAACAGGGGAGGGTCAGAGAGAGAGGGAGACACAGAATCTGAAACAGGCTCCAGGCTCTGAGCTGTCAGCACAGAGCCCGACGCGGGGCTCGAACTTGCGGACCGTGAGATCATGACCTGAGCTGAAGTCGGACGCTTAACCGACAAGCCACCCAGGCGCCCCTCTTTACATTTTTTTAAAAAACTTGACTGACATCAAATTAATATCTAGCTTACATTTATTTAGTAAAACTACACACATGGTCCAGTGCTTAATATATTTGTGTACATTATCTCATCCGATTTTTTGTTGCATTTTCATGAGGCAGATATTTTCAACCCCATTTACAAAAGAGAAACCAAAGCTTGAGAAGTTTGAGGTGTCCTGGAAATTTCTTTTTTAAATAAAATACTTTTTTACATCCAAAACATTTAGAACAAATGTCGTAGACACCACTGGAAATTATACCTTTAATCTTTTACCATATCTGCTTCACTTGTATTTTTAAAATAATACAGTATTACAGATAAAGCCAAAACCCCATGACCCCCTAACTCGCGTCTGCTCCCTCCTTACTAAAGTGGATGCATAAGCTTTTCTTAGATGCTATTTTTTTGCTACCCAAGTGTATTAGTAAAACAATGTATTACTTTGTCTTGTTAGCTTCCATATAAATAAACACAAATAGAAGTCATAGTAGTAATAGTAGAAGCAGTAGTAATAATAATAGCAGATAATTAAGGAGCAGGTAGTGGTGGGTGTTAGTAATAATACATTTTTCCATTATCTTATTTGGTAGTGGTGATATTTCTGTTCTTTCTCCAGATCTTCACAACAATTATTACCAATGGTTTTAAATTTGAGAAAACTTGGGGGCAGGGAGGAGCAGAGGGTTAGAAGTAGTGTCTTGTTCCAATTTCCATTTCCCTCAGTAAGTAAAATAGAACATATTGTCTCCCCCCCACCCCACCTTTTTTTTCTTTTTTGGCTACTACAGTCTCCTCTTTGGGAATGAGACACTTAGCTTATTAATTTGCAAGTTCTCTTCTTTCCTAAATAACTTATTTGATGCTCTGTATTTTGAAGTGTTAGAGTCTTTAAAAATTATTACCCACTGTATATGTGACCTCTGAAGTTAAGTGTTACTGATTTCAAATTACATGCATTCATTGCCACAGAATGTGGTGTCTATGACACTGATTGTTCAGTATTTGCTGAAGCTCAATTTGAATATATTTTTTGTGTGTTTGGATAGAACATGCATGTGTTTTTCTGCATATAATTTTGCGAGGTTTTATATATGTCAACTAGGTCAAGATTTTGAATTTAATTATACATATATTATAAATCTTTATTAACTATTTTCTATCAAATATACACAGAAATTTTATTTGGTGCTCTTTCAGATCTCTGTTCATTTTCCACGGTGTCTGGTTTCCTTTTAATAGTTCCTAGTTCCTTATTTTATGTCCATTAGATCAAACTTCTGAATTGAATTTATGCATTTTAAATATATTATCTTAATTGTATTTCCCCATCTTTATTTTATTTTATTTTATTTTAATTTTAAAGTTGATTTATTTTGAGAAAGAGAGAGCACGAGCAGAGGAGAGGCAGAGAGAGAGGGAGAGAGAGAATCCCAAGCAGGCTCCACACTGTCAGCATGGAGCCTGATACAGGACTTGAGGTCATGAACCACAAGATCATGACCTGAGCCAAAACCAAGAGTCCTCCAGATGCTTAACCAACTGAGCCACCCAGGCCCACTGCCCCCCATCTTTATTTAATTAATTCACATCCATTATGTGTTAGTTTTCTTATCACCTAATTCTTGCAAAAGGTGAACTATTTTCTCATGTAATTTTTTTTCATTTTTATTGTCAGCTCATCTTCCATAGGGCTTCTTTCTGTAGAAATTCTGTACAGATTGAGGTATGGGAATATACAGAATTTTGGTTGTTATTTTGTTTGCTTTTGCTAAGGACAGTAAGATTATCTCTTGCCCTAGGATCAAATTCTTAAAAATTTCTTACATTCAAGGCACCTCATGGCTAGTGTATGTTCAGACACAAATGTATGCAAGGCACAAGTCTGAATTTTAAAAGTTTCTCTCAAGAGACTACTTTTTTCAGACTCAAACTTCCTTGTCATTCCTGTAAACTGTTGGGTAAATTATTTCTACCATTCTCCATGCATGCGCCAAGGTTGTATGCCAGGTGTCAGTTCCAGCATTTGTAGGATTTAAGTGCTCTCTCCTGGGCCCGCATGGGTATGAAACTCAAACCCACTGACATCAGTACCTCGGCTAGGCTGCCTATCCCTCTCTCCCTGTCAGCTTTCAAATTTGCTTCTCCTCATTTTTGCATATGGAGATGTCACTTCTCCTTCTGGAATAATATATATATTACCAGCATTTCTGGGTGTTTATATCAGAAAGGCTTACACATTAGCCGAGTTCATAATCTTACCAGAACTATGGTATCAATTTCTGCCCCAAAGAATCTAACCTAAATGCCAGCGTGATTTCATTGAATGTTTTCTTTGAAGTGTAAGAACGGTTGTAATCTAACCCTAAGAAGCCAATTGAATAAGGTTAATTGCTGAAGACCCTATTCCTACTTATAATGCCTTTATAGGGGAAAATCATTTAAACATAAGCTTTCAAATCTCCAATCCTTCAGACAGAATTGTTCAGTTACTGGGAAAGTAAATTATGCTGCTGTCTAGAGAAGACATCATCAAATGTGCTTAATATAGAATTATTTCTTTCTAGCTACTATATTAATCATATTCTTTTGGAATAGTTGACAGTTTAATGTACTGCTGATTATTTTCCTAAGACACTATAGATATAGAGAAAAATAGGGTAGAAAAAGAACTGAGTCTTGGAGATTGTTGCATTTAAACTCTACGAGGTTTTCAGTATTTACTATAAAATATAAATATTTGTTGAGGCCCAAAGAAGGACAATGCTATGGGCTGCAAGCAATACAAAGAATTGGAAGTTAGAAGCCCTGCCTGATAGGAGCGTACTCTCTTAGAAAGTCAAGAGGTAGACCCAAAACTACACAAAAATTATTTTTTTTTAAATGCTGGTTTGTTGTACATTTGCACAGGCAAAAACTTCCTAAACAGTTTAGAGAGAAGTAGAATTAATTTTAACTGAATCTCTGTGAAGATGGCATTGGAGGTGGGCTTCAAAAGGCGAAGACTATTTTGGTGGGGAACATTTAGAGAACATTTAGGTGAGAGGCATAGCGTGAATAAATTCATGGAAGTATGAAATCTCACAATGCATTTGAGGAACAGTTCGTGGATGAGTTTGTGCAGGGTAGAACATTCTTGAATAAAATAAAATGCCAACAACAGAATGGAGCATAGAATACATGGGTGAAGAAGGCCAGGTACTAAACTAAAGGTTACTGAAATTAAATTCTGAAAAAGGTGGAGAATACAAGGCCTATGTGAAAGAATCAGCCATGACCAAACTCCAGCTCCAGTATCTGATTTTTCCAGAGAATTTGGGAGCGGGGATTTTATGGCATTTAAACACTGGCAAATGATTCAGAACTTGAAAAGCACAGGGTAAGCATAGTGCAAATAAATGTGGACCCGATCCAGTCCATAGGTCACCGATTTGCTTTTTCAGACACACAATGAGTAAAAAGAGAGATAAGACCAAAATAATGGGTTGGAGTCTTGGCCACGATGTACAGATGGGATCTCTAAGACAGAAGAGACCAGAGAAGGTGTGACCTGATTGATAGACCATTTTAGGAATTTTATTCCAAACTCAAAAGGGAGAAATGCAGACAATACTCTTTGTGATGTTTGCCAAACTGTTTGGTCCAGCTGTACATTTATTTGCATGAAAGGGAATACACACGCTATTTTTAGGAGATTGGTCTCATGCTTTATACACTTGCACTAATGAAAAGTTTCCTTCTGTTGGGTATCCTAATTGTGTGATTATTTTTATAAAGTGGTATTGAATCTATAAAGAATTTCCACTAAGTACTAGTTCCATTTGAGATTTTAACAAACATGACTGTGAGTTATAGATACACGATAGGAAATAAGAGATAACTAAACATTTTATCTAAACCAATTAGACATCTGGTATAAAAATGTGTATACCTCTTTTCTCCTTTCTTGTCATGCGTTTATGTGTGGGTGTTTGCTTTGTAGTTAAGGTTTCTCTAACTAGCCACAAACAGAAAAAATAATTAAAATGTGCTTCGTAGTCTAAGACCCTACAGAGGCTACTGTTAAAACCTCCTTGCTGACATGTCGTTTACTTGGATAGGAATCTATTGGTTTTGTTTTTTTCCACTGACATTAGTCAGGAAAAAAGACAAATCCTAAATTTAATTCCTCGGAAACTCAGAGACCAGAACCCTGTTCAAGATAGAAATGATTTATGAAGTCTCTGTAAAAGTGGTAGATTTGTTTCCCTGTATATTTGTCCATGCCCCTGTCCTCTACACAAAAATTTAGACTGGCAGAGATTGGATACCAGAAGATTCACTCCATTGAAATAATAAAGACAGAAATAAAAGTTAATGTCCATCAAGCTTTATGCAGCTTTCAAAATCTATATCCATTGTCTCTTTTGAAGACAGCGAAAATTAACCTTTGGCTGGACAGCTTCCTGTGAACCTTTATTTGATGCCAAAGGATAAGATGTTATACGATGGTTTTTAAGAATGTGAGTTCTAGGGGCACCTAGGTGGTCCAGTCGGTTAAGCGTATTGATCTTAGTTCAGGTCTTGATCTCAGGGTCGCGAGTTCACACCACTCGTTGGGCTCCGTGCTGTTGGGGGTGAAGCCTACTTAAAAAAAAAAAAAAAAAAAAAAAAAGACCGTTAAGTTCTAGATTCAGACTTCAAAACCGGGATCCTCTAGTCATTGTCTGTGTTGGTTTACGTATGTCACTTACCTGTCTAAAGCACTATCTCCTCAAGTGTAAAACGGAAACAGAATTAGCAATTTCACCAGGTTATAATGAAGATTAAATGATATAAAGTAATTATGGAATGCTTAGTTCGTGTGAATGGCTGTTGGCTGCCCTGGCTACTGCTGTTGTTTCAGCTACCATTATTTCTATTATTGACACATGGTATTTTATTAAGGTCATGACCATGGCAGCTCATTTTGTTCTCAAGAAACTTCATGTACTTGATTTTCAATGTTGAAGCCAGCACCCAAACTGCCTGCAGTCTTTACTGAAAATCTGCTGCTGATGGTCAGAGATTACAGGCTTATTTTTAGCAGAATTTCTAGCCTGAAATGGAATTCTGTCAAGGTTGGCTTTTTTGAGTGTGATGCACAGAAGGGTGGTATTTCTAATTTTATCATTTGCTCATAAAATCATGTTTTTAGTGCTAGCTAATCCCATTAATTTTTAAAATATATTGCTTTAGGTTTATATGTTGCAAAGCTATTCTGTGGCTGAAATGGTATATCTTAGAATAGGTGGTGACTCTGACCCGCTAGGAAATAACCGATGAAATGGCTTTAAAGAGTAAACTAGCAAGATTTAAAAACATATCATAATTGGGGCGCCTGGGTGGCTCAGTAGGTTGAGTGTCCGACTTCGGCTCAGGTCATCATCTCACGGCTCATGGGTTCGAGCCCCGCATCCTGCTCTGTGCTGACAACTCAGAGCCTGGATCCTGCTTCAGATTCTGTCTCCCTCTCTTTCTGCCCCTTCCCCACTCGCTTTCTGTCAGTATCTCTCCCTCTCTCTCTCAAAAATAAATAAACATTAAAAAAAAGACATGTCATAACTGAGGAGACATGATTCCTGTCTCCAATACGGTGTTTTATATGTTTCATACAGAAAATGTTTGTCCATAGCAATGCAAATATATTTGCAAAAATCCAAAAATAATACCATCATGTAATAGGATTCTGAAGAGTCAGATCTTCTTAAATGAATAATCCAGTATTATTTTGTTAACAACTAAACATATGTGACTGCTGTTTTTCTGTAGACAACATGCCTGATGAATGGTGTAAGCAAGTCATGTTATAGTAGTTATTTTTTTTTTTAACTTTATTTAGTTATTTTGAGAGAGAGGGAGAGAGCAAGCGTGAGTGGAGGAGGGAGAGAGAAAATCCCAAGTACACTCCATATTGTCAGCACAGAGCCCAAAGCAGGGCTTGAACTGACCAACCGTGAGATCATAGCCTGAGCCAAAACCAAGAGCCCGAGCTTAACCAGCTGAGCCACCCAGGCGCCCCAGTAGTCATTCTTTACAAATGTCATGGCCATATTGGGTGTGTGTGTGACAGAGAGAGGGGGGAGGGGGACAAACAGCAATTCACTGCCACTGCCAACCTAGAGAATTTTGCATTCTTTAAAATTGGTGAATTAAATACTTTTCATTCTTTGGGAGGGAAAGATTCCATCTTTGGGTGGCAAGCTCAATGGAATTATATTAAGGAAAGTCTCTATTTTCCATGAGTCAATAATTGCATTGAGGTACCAATCAAATAATTAAAAGATCTTTATTTGACAAAATATTGAATTGATTTTGATGAGGGCAGATGTTCTGATCCTACTATTTTGAACCTCACATTTTTACTAACCCTGTGGATATTTGTTTGTGTTTCTTGACCCCTAAGCACATTTCCACTGTATATTTAGTAATACAGACATTTTCACTAAAAGAGCAACATTTCTGATTCTCATCTAGAAGGTACTTGCTAGAACTTCCGGCATAAATTTAATTTTAAATTAAAATTTAATTTTAATTAAATTAAATTTGCTTAAATTAAAATTTAATTTAATTTAATAAATACCTATACAGCAATGTCAAATAATTTCTTTCCATTTCCTTTTTAAAATTGCGACTGAAATTATTTTTACCAAGGTAAGTTCTTTTCTACGTAAACTTTATACCAAAGATTTAATTCATCAATCAGGTTTTATTAAGATTTTATTTCTGGGGCGCCTGGATGGCTCAGTCAGTTAAGTGTTCAACTTCAGCTCAAGTCATGATCTCACGGTTTGTGGGTTCGAGCCCCTCACCCACATCTGCCTCTGCACTGACTGCTCAGAGCCCGGAGCCTGCTTCAGATTCTGGGTCTCCCTCTCTCTCTGCCTCTCCTGCTTGCATGCTAATTCTCTCTCTCTCTCTCTCTCTCTCTCAAAAATAAATAAACATTAAAAAATTTCTTAAAAATATTTTATTCTTCCATCATTCATTGGTCAATAACAATTTTACTTTGTGCCGCTTTAGCTATTGTGAATTATATTTTTTTCATTATTTCTACCATGTCTAATTTGTCCCCAATCAATGTTTGCTGTCTTCAGTGTTCCTAAAAAATGTTTATTTTCAATCAAGTCATTTTGTTTTGGGAACTAGCCAGTTTGAACATGCTCGGGTTTAAATATCATCAACTGCTTTTGTTCCATTTCTACTAACCATGCTTACCGGATAGCATAATTAAAATATGTTTGTTTCTTTCAACAAGGAGCAAAGAGCATGAGGTAGAACAGTGAAGGCATCTAGATGGAGAGAGGCACCGAATGTCAAATCCAAACAGTGGGTCAAAATATCCTTCAAATGTTTAGACACTTTAGTGGAATCAATCAGGAGTCATTTGGTTTTGCTAAGTGATGGTGATGCCTCAGTTTATTTTATTATCTGTCTATATTAATGGATCACTTTATTCTAACGCCCAAATTTCCCCACTGGCATACGTCCATTTTTAGTTATATACATGATATAAGATGAAAATTAATTGTCAACTCATCTTTCAATTTAGAGAGCAAGTTCGTTTTGGAATAATCGAGTTATTTCTGGCAAAATGATGGAAGACTGCAAAAACAGGTGAACAGGATTCAGCATGTTAAGCAGTGATCATACCCCATGCACCATGACAGATGTGATAAATTTATCTTCCTCAAGCCTCTCAACAAACAAGAAGGCATTTTTAGTTCCTTTTTTAGTTGGGGAAGCTGGAGTTTAGAGAGCCTGCTTCCCTGAAGTCAGATTGTTAAGTAGTCATGGGTCTGCCGTCGAAGCCATTCTGCCAACCCAAAGCCTGTTTTGTATTCATGACAAGTGTATCTATTCTGTGGTCTTTATGATTGAGAAAGATATGCTTTATCGCTTAATAAATATGTATTGAGTGCATATTAGGTGCCACACCCTGAGCTAGGCTTGGAAATCAAGTGTGTGAGACAGACGATAATTCCTACCCTCAAGAAGCAGCGGTCTAATGGGAACTGCAGGCAGATAATCAGATGAGATTAAAATGCAGTCAGGCCTCCAGTGGCGAGGGGTGGGAAACAGGGCTAAGGGATGGAGATGAAAAATTGATTACATAGATTACTGCAAAATGAGAGGGGAGACAAATAAGACCTAAATGAAATCACTGGAGGTGCGAGAGTTTTGCAAGATCTTTAAAGGTGTTTGTTAAGTGTTGCATCATAGTGATGATGATTCGTAATGATTAGAAATTATAATCTAGATACCTGTGTAAGGCTTGAATGCCAACAACCTGAACCCTTCAGTATGAGCCTCTCTGAAGACTGAAAAGTGTTTCTCCTTCTACATGTATTGAGTTTTGTCAGAACGAATGACCCTGAGATGAATCCCAAAAGGTTTCTCCAGCACTTTCTCAAAGCCACAGTACCTATTGCCTTATTGTTTCTTCAGAAGTTATTTCTAGATTTTAAGGATGTGCATTATCTTTTTGCATTATAAATATTCTCAAAATAAAGTTGAACTCCTCCTCTGAATCTAGCAAAGAATTATATTAACTTCATCCCCATATTGTGATTTCCTCATCTTTCTCTTTCTCTCACACACATAGCCACACACATGCATATCCATAGGGGGAGAATGATTTGACAGTTTTTCCTGTTGATTTATTCAGAGGCTTAACATTCTTGCCACAGTATTATCCATTATATGAAATATTAGTCCTCGATGTAGCAGTTTAAACCCAGCTTCTCTTTTGGTGGATTGCTTTTGTTGATTTTTGATTTCTTGGAAGAAAAGAACGATATTTTTAAGTTTGCAAATTTGCAGGTTAAACGTACTCTACATGACTTTCCGTCTCATACCCTTCACTCCAGCCAAACTGCATAAATTCCTTTTCTCCGTATGTGCATTAAATGTTCCTGGCCTGGTGCCTCTGCACTTTCCCTACATCTCTGTTCTTCTAAATCCTACTCATTCTGTGCAGTACAATTTGAATACTCTTCCTCCTTTAAACCATTTCTGATTGCTCCAGGAAGGGGCACTTAGTTCGAGCAAACATCCGCTATTATTAGAGTTTCCTAGTAGACTGCAAGGCAATGATGACCCAACTCCCTGACCTTTGCATCTCACGCAGCATCTCAAACACTATGCATGGTCACTACCTATTTGCCAAGTGAGTGAATTAGTGAATTAATGACTTAGGGGCTATTGAGAGACTACTGAACAGGTGGAAGTAATGAAAGTAATATTTTAGTTTCCTGGGTCAAGAAAAGCTTCTCTTCAGGAGTGATGGGAGGTAAAGAAAGAGAATTAATCTGAATATACTCTTGGCTGGGAACTGGATGTGAGAACAGAGAGTTCAGGAACCAAGTGTTTTCATGAGGGTGCAGTTGCTGAGCAAAACAAACAAACAAACAAACCTCCAAAACAAAAACTGACTACATTCAATTCTGAGACAAAACCCGAAAGACAGACATTAACAATCTGCAGGATGTTTGGAAAAGGGAAACCAAGCACAGGGAGTGACATCATATGAACTTGAAAAAGGCAACCTCCTAAAGCGGGTGAAGTTGTAGCTGAGGCCTTGACAACTGGATTTTTTTTTAATTTTATTTATTTTTGTATACGAAATTTATTGTCACATTGGTTTCCATACAACACCCAGTGCTCATCCCAACAGGTGCCCTCCTCAATGCCCATCACCCACCCTCCCCTCCCTCCCACCCCCCATCAACCTTCAGTTTGTTCTCAGTTTTTAAGAGTCTCTTATGGTTTGCCTCCCTCCCTCTCTCTTTCCCCCCCTTCCCCTCCCCCATGGTCTTCTGTTAAGTTTCTCAGGATCCACATAAGAGTGAAAACATATGGTATCTGTCTTTCTCTGTTATGACTTATTTCACTTAGCATAACACTCTCCAGTTCCATCCACGTTGCTACAAAAGGCCATATTTCATTCTTTCTCCTTGCCAAGTAGTATTCCATTGTGTATATAAACCACAATTTCTTTATCCATTCATCAGTTGATGGACATTTAGGCTCTTTCCATAATTTAGCTATTGGACAACTGGATTTTTAAACACTAGAAATGCTGCCATATTTTGGAAGAGTGGGGAACCAGGGGAGGCAGATTGGGCTCAATCCTAGTCTTAGAATCAGGGCTCTGACTACAGGGTATAACTCATGTGTTCCTGGGTCCTCAGCAGTTAGAACTGGGAGTCAAATCCTGCCTCGACCATAGCCTGGGCTCACTAGAGCCCTGGCTGCTTAGTTTCTTTCTGAGAGGCCCTGCACTGCTCCTTCAGCTCTGCCCAGGCTTGCTGCTGCTGCTTCCTGCCATGTTTTCTCAGGGTGTTCTGGTACCTTGGACTTCCCTGTTGTCATTACTGCGTGCCTCTTGCTGCCTCTGTCATATGCCCAGAGTGGGACAGCTTTCTCCCTAACCTCTACAAAACCTGCCCCATGGCATTTGAAACCTGTTTCCCAGAAACTGGACTATAAGTATTTCAGAAGATACCATCCAACGAAAGCATAAACACATTTTCCCGCAAATTGTTAGGGTAAGATTTAAGCAAATGTGCAAATAAGCTATGTACTGTATGTACTTTGATTACAATATGAGTTAAACCAACTTTTGTGTGCCAGGCTGGAGACTAAACCATCTTTTGCCCCTGCTTCCATTGCTTTAAATCCATTAAAAAGGCATTATGGTCGCCAAATAATGAATATGCATACAGAGTTGGTGTCTGTGGGTGAAATTAAAAGTTAGATGCCGGTGAATGGAATGGTTAAAGCCTGATTCAAAGCTTAGCTTATTTAATATTTTTAATAAGGTCTAAAAAACTATGTAGGAAAGTGGGTTTTCAGAAGAAAAACAAAAGCTGTGTGGTCTTTAATTTCTCCACAGCATGGGTCTGACCTATATAAAGTCTCTTGCAAAGTCCACAAGAGAATGTAACCAAAGAGTTCTATTCCTGGAAAATGAAGCCTTGGGGACTTGCTGAGAGTTCAGTCTATGGTTCCAAAAAGCTTTCACATTCCCCAGGCTTTTGCATACACTGACCATGAACACATCAATTCCCGCCAACTGCCTTTGGAATAATAGCTAGGGCTTCTGGTAGGGGTGGTGGGGAGGTGAAGAGTGTCACAAAAGTTTCCATGCTCAAAATAAAAATGACGCCATGTCTCCGGACCACATGTCCTTGATAATGGTGACTATAAGCAAGTGATAGGGACCAGGTGGAAGTGAACAGCAATTACAGAGAAAAGTCAACTGGAACAGCCATTCGTGTGAAAGAGATTAAGTGAATCAAGAGTGTGTTAATACCCAAACTTCGACCGACAAGAAGGATCAGGAGGTACTATGGCATATTAACAGGTGTAAAGACTCAAAATTCAGACAAACCCAGATCGAAAAGCTGGTCCTTAGCCTTAACATGTGTCTACTCTTGATCATGTTTGATTTAGCCTAACACTTTAATATCAACATTTCAGATTATAACCCTTGGCTCTTAGAATTGGAAGAGATTGTTACACGATATAAGATTAAATTAAATAATATATAAACTATTCTGTGCCTTGGGAGATCAGTGTGTGGTCTTCAGCTACAAAGGTGCAAACAAGAGTACTACAACACACTCTTTGTACCGTAACAAGCCAAGTAACAGCAAAGCAGATCGATGACAAAGTATTCTGAGCCTACGTCCTATCCATTTTGTATTTTCAGTACCTCATGATGAGAAGTGGCATTTGTAATACCAATGGCGCAAAATCCCTGATCTGCAAGAATGATGTGATCATGTATGTTATTTCTATTGTGTTCCTTATTTTCTACTGATGGAAATGAGATGCTGGGTTCGTGTTTTATACCGATGTTCAGTTATGAAGGATTTTAGAAGTCTGCATTACTTTCAGTGAGACAGAAAACCTTCATTCCTTTCAAACCACAGCAGCAACAAGAATAGCTCTTTACTAGTGCTTGTTGTGTTTAGCATTCTACTAAACACTTTATGTGATTTGGGTCACTTGATGTCACAACAGCCTATGGGGTGAGGTACTGTCATGTTCTCCATTGTAGCAAGAAGGACACTGGGCCCGAAGAGGATGAGTAACTTAGCCAACATCACACAAATAAGTAGTACTTTCCTATGCTACGTTGCTTGCCTTCTGGGTCACCCAGGTTTACTACACTACCTGGTCTGACACATTTCTCTGTGGTCCTGTTTCTCTTCTGCGTTCCTCCCACATATCTTGTTCCTCGATTCATTGCCCTGTGCCCTCTATTCTACTTCGCATTTGTAAAACTCTGCATGCCACCTCTGGGTGTCTTGGGCACACCCCTATCACCCTGTGTTTACTTCACATCCAACCACTCAGCCACGTGCTGGCTAAAAACTTATTTTGGAACACTCATGCAGATTCCCACCACGTATTCCATTCCCCATCAAGCCATCAAACAAAGTTAGTTACACGTTTCTAAATGCATTACTGGACATATGAGTCAGAATCAGCTCTTCAAATGGAGAACAAAAGCCGACACCTCTAAGTTGGTGTTTCATTTTGGAGACTTGAGCATTTCATAGAAACTTGAAGAAACTGCCTTTGGAACAGTTTCAATACCAAGTGAAGGTATATAAAATCCAGAGGACTCTTTAGTGAAGTACAGTAAAACCTTGGATTGTGAGTAACTTGTTCTGCGAGTGTTCCACAAGAAAGGCAGACATTTCTAATAAATTTTAACTTGATAAGCGAGCGATGTCTTGCAACACGAGTAGTAAGTGACACCGAATGTCACATGATCACGACTGAGCCAATGGTCCCTGATATTCGCTTTGATATGCAAGTGCTTTGGATTACAAGTATGTTTCCGGAACAAATTATGCTCGCAAACCAAGGTTTACTGTATTTGAATGCAACATTCCAGCATATTATGAGGCTTAATTTATTTGAGTTACTTTTATAATTGAGATGTTAGAAAACATATCTCCTTTAATGCCTTTGGAAGAAATGTAATTAGAACTTTATTTTGAAGTTCTGCAAACCAGAGAAACTTGAGATTCCTTTTTAATGGATGTCAAAGCCTATCCTTCTAATTTAAATGACTGCCAGGCAAGTACTACCCCTGAGAAATGGTTTGCAAACGTGGGATGTGTCGATTCATTTTTCTTCCCTAGGTTTGCAGCAATTCTAAATCTTTGAGAGAAAGGAGAGAATAAGAAGGAAATTGGGGGCAGGTAATGAAAATAAACTTGAGCTTACCAATAAAGTAAAATAATTTGGCTGGATTCAATTATTTTTATCCTAAATTATTTTCTTGAGCTAGGTTTTTGTCCCTTGGCGCAAAGGATGAGTGCTTTGGATTAGAATTTTCTTCCTGAGTGACAAGTTGCCTTTGTAAATGAGTTCAGCCATGAATGTTTGTCTCACAAACTCATTAAGCCCTGAAAAACGTACTAATAATTCCTCAGGAAAAAATGCTCATGTTGAGGCAGATCTGAATTGTGAACTGTGAATTGTATGAGCATTTTATATAGGACAGTTAAAGGTAAATAGTTCATTGTTTGTGTTCTGTTAACTTAGCCGTGAGCCTAATCTTTGTTAGAATTTCCTCTATTTTTAGCCAAGATTTGAGAGGCATTTGGAAGTGTCCCAGCTGGTTGGAAACAGATGGCCTATACTGCCTCTTCTTAGGATCAGTCAGAAAGCTCTATCGTAGATGCCCAACTGTGACTTCAGGTTGTTTTACATTTCTTGTTCTTTCTGGAGTGTTTTTGTTTGGTTGGTTTGGGTTTGGTTTTGGTTTGTTTTGTTTAATTTTTTTGTTTATTTATTTTTGAGACAGAGAAAGACAGAGTGCGAGCAGGGGAGGGGCAGAGAGAGTGGGAGACACAGAATTCGAAGCAGGTTCCAGGCTCTGAGCTGTCAGCACAGAGCCCGAGGAGGGGCTTGAACTCACAAGCTGTGAGATCATGACCTGAGCTGAAGTTGGACACTTAACCGACTGAGCCACCCAGGTGCCCCAGTTTTGGTTTTGTTTCTTTGCTGCATGTGATGATGGTCTATTTTGGTAGTTTATCGTAGTATGTAATCTTTACATTCATTGCTTACGTGGAATGCTGTACCTTAGTATACTAATACTTCATATTTAAGTAGACTTTAGAGAACTGGCAAACTCCGGGCTGGTTTAGCACAAGTGGTGCATTTTTTTTCCTAACGGTACCAATATCACATAATATTGCTTCTGAGTAATTGTTCAGCGCTGGAAATAGAGCAGAAATGATACATGCATCAAGATGTGAATACCTTCCATCCTTATCCCATCAACATTTGCTGATGGGTCATCACTCAAATAATTAAAAACAAATAAAGGATGAATTATAAGATCATGGGTTATCACACAAGCATTTTACTTTCGGAAAATCAACCGTTCGTGAGGAAACGTCACAGGATCTTGTTTCGTCAAATCTTGGATCTGAGAAAGATTACTAAAAGATTACAGGAAAAGAGATTACTCAATCCAATCACCTCATCTTCAAGATGGAAAAATGGAAGACTAGAAAGTCTATTGGTGCATAAAGGATCAGACATCAACTTAATTAACGGCAAGGCCAAGATTACGACCTCCATTTCCTGACCCTAGGTCCAATCTCCACTCTTTTATGATTAATCTTTTTTGCTTCCGACTTTCACCTCAAAAGTAGGTTACACCATTTCAGAAATGTAAGACACCTCTTAGTTTATGAGAACCAAAATGTGAGATCTGTGGAAACTCCAAGTAATGGAGTTCCTGGTCAAATTCGGACAGGACCCCAAATTTACTGATGGCCTTTTCCTTAGTGGAATCAACAAATCAATATCAAATATCACTGTAGCCTGGTGCCTTTCTAGTCTTATCCACAGTCACACCCTGAAATATGGGGATGGAGTGGAAGGTAGAGAGTGAGTTCTGGAATCTAAGTCTCTGAACTTCTCCTTAACTATATTCTTACATTAAAATATAGAAAGTCCATAGTTTAGTTAGTAGTAATGTGCCAATGTTAATTTCATAGTTTGATAAACATTAAGATGCTAACATTAGGAGAAACTGGGTGAAGGGTACAAAGGGGATTGTTTGTACTCTTTGCAACTTTGGTATTAGTCGAAATTATCCCAAAATAAAAAGTTTGTTTAAATCAAAAAACAAACAAAACAGAAAACTGTAGTGGCAGGCACTAGCTGAACCTTAAGGAATGGAGATAAATATGTAGATATTTTAAGAGATAGTGAAGGGATGCCTGGGTGGCTCATTTGGTTGAGTGATCAACTCTTGATTTTGGCCTAGGTCATGATCCCACAATTTCCTGTGTTCGAGCCCCACATCAGGCTGTGCATGAGGAGCCTGCTTGGGATTCACTCTCTGTCCCTCTCCCACCTGCACTCTCTCTGTCTCTCTCAAAATAAATAAATAAACTTAGAGAGAGAGAGAGAGAGAGAGAGACAATGGAGATGAAATCTCAAGGTTTTTTTGTGATATTCTGTTTCGGACTAACAACTCTTTTTGAGTGTATAACAGTAAATACAATACCTCACACAAATCTTTGTCTTTCTGTTGCCGCACCATCACCACCCCCACCCCCACAAACCCACATAGACACATGCAGGCACTCAGACTTCTGACACCCTTCTTGATATCTCTCAATCACCCCTGCAGCTGGGCGGGGCCCACACATTAGCCGCTGGGGAGAGGCTAAGCAACCAGAGAAGTTCTCATGCCGTGCCCCACAATCATCATCTCCCACTGTTTGCCTCTCCCAGCCAGACACCTCCCACTTTAGGACTCAGTGTTTTTCTACCTCTCAGCTGAATGAAGTCCAAAAGGATTAAGTATGGAGGGAGGGGAAGCCAATGTTAACCATAGTATTTTCTATGCTTGGAATTTACATTAGAAACCTCTTGATCCCTGTTGAAGTAATATTCAGGTTCTAAATACCATGTCATCCCATGTCTACATTGTGGATTATGTTTGGTAATTTCTTCCTCTATTTTCTCTGATATGATGTGTGCCTTTGGGACACAATCCCCCACGCTAAGCAAAAGAGGCCGCTGGAAATGCAAACTTATTTAATAACGGTTTCAACAAGCGCAATTAAAAAGATCATTTAAAATGATTACTTCTTTATAAGCAGTGTAGTATAGGGGAAGGATCATGGATGTTTAGTTAGAAAGGCATGGATTTACCTCTCAGTTCTAAAAGTCCCTAAAGACAGGAGAAAACTTCTGACCTTCTCTGTTGGACTCTATCAGTTTAGAAAAAAAAAAGGCAGAGTAGTTGTGATAGCTGTGTGAAAATATGTTATGTGAAAGCCTAGCAAAATACTTGGCATTTAGTAAGTGTTGGCTGCTGTCGCAAATGTTGTTGGTACTCCACCGTGCCCCCTCACTCTGTATGACTCCTATCCTTAGGATCTATATCTATGCCTGAGGCACTGTCTTGAGATGTAGAAGCCTCCTTTGCTACAGTCATGGCCACGGTGGGGAAGTCATGCTCCCTTAGAGCCACCCTCAATCAATGATGGTTAATACTCTCCTGCTCTGACAGGGGGTATGTTCTACACTCCTCCTCGGGGTTCCCCCAGTGGGCTTAAGCTCCAGTTGCCTATAGTGATAGCTTGCTTGATTGGGCATGCTTCATTGGCTTCCTCCACTCTCTGTGTCCCTTCCCTACTGTCTCCTAAATATATGTGCTGGACCTAACACCTAAATAAATGACTTATAGTTAAAGCCATGCCTCAGGGTCTGCTTCTGGGGAGGCCTAACTAAGACTACTTCTTTCTTGCCACGTATGTACACCATAATAACAAATGGCATCTCGCTTGTAAAGACATTCAGCCACACTACAACAGTAGTATTCTTGGGCTTGTATGTATATTACGTGGGTATATGTATATTACGTGACCACTGTACATAGTGGTCAAGAACCTGGGCTCTGACAGCACACAGATCTGGATTCAAACCCTGACACTGCCATACTGAGCAAGCTATTTAATCATTCGGAGCCTTAGTTTTCTCGTCTTTAAAATGAGGATGATGATTTCTAAATGGTTATAATGATTAATGAAATAATGGATCAAAATGTGGATGATAAGCGTACCTATTCCATACAATTAGTGCCTATAAGTGAGACGGGAGATGGACTGCCTTACTGGAGTGTCTGGAGCCCAGGAAGCCCTCGGTAAAATGTAAAGCGTGTGCCAACCTAGTAACAAAACCCTGGCATGGCTTCCCTTCTTGCTTCTCGCCACACCCTAATGCAACATGGTTCATGCGTTCCAAATTAAGTAAAACACCACTTGGGATTATAGGTGTGATTATGCATGTGCTAATCCTCTCTCTCTTTTCTCTGTCTATACAAACACATCTTAACACACACATATAAATATGATTTAATAAGCTTATATTTTACCGGATACTTTTGCATATTACTAAGTTATTTTATGCGACCAAAGAAATTCACCATAGGCTTTCCTTAAATAACATGCTCCCATTCCTTTTATTAAATCTGAACTATCTGCTCACTTACCAAATGCTAATCTGAACTAAACTTTTTAAGGCTGCATATGTTGTATAAAGCAGGTCACACCTGTGCAAACTGTGTACACAATATGCATAGTAAAAGTAAGTAAATTATTGTAGGGAGCCTAAAGAGCAAACTAATTAGAAACTCCCATTCAGTGTTAGAAGTGTGTAATTAAGCAAAATACTGGGCCCATGGTAAGTATGCAATGAAAAATATATGGATTGAATTGTGCTAAATCCCATGTTCTTCTGGGCGTGGTCATTAAGAGTCATTCTATCCTGAAGCCCCTGGGTGGCTCAGTTGGTGAAGCTTCCAACTCTGGATTCTGGCTCAGGTTATGATCTCACTGTGGTGAGATCAGTCCTGCACGAGGCTCTGTGCTCTCTGCCCCTCCACCACTCACCTTCTCTCTCTCTCTCACTCTCTCAAAAAAAGGAGTCATTCTATCTTAAAATTTCTTTGTTTCATAAACCTACTCTTTTATTTATCTAATCAATTTTAGTAATGATAGGATTATTTTATGATATCTTTTGTCTTTATCAAATTGCAATGTATTAGTATATTTAGATTCTACTTTATGTTGTGTATGTGTTTTTCCTCAAAATGTTCCTTAGGAAAAAAAAATGAGCAGAAGCAGACAGACTGTTCTAGGACATCCCTTCCTTTAGAGATGAGTTTCTTCAGCATAAAAAAAGATTGGCTTCCAAATTGGTTAAACTGTTTCTTCTATACAGTACAGTGACATGTTGTCTTGTTACAGTGAACATGTGCTCTCATTTTGGACGAGCTGTTCTGTGAAAAAGTTTTATTTAGTCCACAGAGCCAATCCCAGGATTTGTGGGTGTTACCTCCTTTGCGTGTTACCAGGTTTTGTCATCATCATTATTGCTTTTGCTCCGTCAGCTGTAACACAGTTTAGTAGCAACCTTTCTTAAAAAACAAGATGTTTCTGAAAATAGACAGAACAGTTGGCTAGACGGAAAAGAGATATCAACAAAAGTAGGTCTGTTGTTCCTCTGTGTTTTGCGCCCTGAATCACTTCTGAGATAGCTTCACACATTGTAAATGAACAGGCCCTGGATGAGGATATAATCTAATATAATCTGTATGTCCTGATACAAACTTTCATCCTATTTGATTACAGAAATCAATCTATATGAAAACTGATTTGCTTCAGAGAATTCTTCAGGATTTCACTTTTGTTCCAGTTAAGAAGTTCAACCAAATATATTGACTGGGTTTGTTTGCTTTTTTTTTTTTTTAAGTGAGAAAACTGGGTTCCGTAAGGTAATGAATACCTTAATTGAAGATCAATAGGTGGGTCCAGTTGTTTCTTCATGGTCTGATGGTGCAGCTGATTCAGGCAAGAGGAAGTAGTAAGTAGCTCAGTTGTTTCTGGGTTTTTCTCTTCCTCTGTGCATCAGCTAAAACAGAAATTAGGTCATGCAATATTTACTCTCTGGGTAAGAGGACAGTTTTCAGCTTCCCAGTAATTAGCAGGAATGACCAATACGGAACAAAAGGACAAGCCCCTCTAATCAGTTCTTTGTCCAGAAGAAATAATACAGCATCCCTTTTAGAGCACAAGTGGGAAGACACTTGAGAAATACCAAGCCCACCAGCCAGTCAGCATCCTGTGGTTCTCCATATTTGACGGCATCTGGATCAAATGCCTACGGGGGCGCTATCCTGCAGAAATCGACATCCTGAATATGACAATAAATTCAGATGTTCTCTCTGCTTCCTGATTATGCCTCTGTGTCTGCACTCTTCCTACGGTGCATATAAATATGCCAGTAATATTTTTTAAATGCACATGTGATTTGCTTTTGTGATATCTCATCAATTAATCTTGGATAAGTTGCCATTATTTCTAAATCTTTTTCCATACAAGATTAAGCTACGTTCTATCAAATCACCCTTGATCACTTCATCCTCCCCCTCACTTAAAATTCTAGAACAGATTTTTTTAATCTGATATGTATGAAAGGGCTTCAGGAAGCCATGAAATGACAAAATGAGTACAGAGTGGCCCACAGTCTCCACATGTACTTTGTTCTGGCCAAAGAATCGCGTCTTTCTTCAGATTCACAAATGGGCATATAACTCCGCCATTTTTTTCACGTTTATTTATTTATTTGAGAGAGACAGCATGAGCAGGGAAGGGGCAGAGCGAGAGGGAGAGAGAATCCCAAGCAGGTTCCACGCTGCTAGGGCAGAGCCCAACCTGCGGCCAAACTGAAACCATGTGATCATGACCTGAGCCAAAACCAAGAGTTGGGCACTTAACCGACTGAGCCACCCAGGCACCCCGTAACTTCCCCGGTTTTAAGAGCTGCTGTCATCTGGATTTTCTCCCTCTTATTTCTATTGGTTAGGAAATGCAATCCCTACAGTAGTTTTTACTGAATACATGGAGTCACCACCTTCCTCTCCCATTACAGTTCAGTGCTGGGCTCTTATTTTCTCTTACCTTCCTGGACTTCTGTGCTTTCTTGTTCCCATGAAAGTAAGAGAAGCAAGAGAGAGAAAAGAGATACACTAAACCTCAGCCAGTAACAATGGTTGGCATTTTCCTATGTGGCACCTCCTTTAATCCATCGCAGCTCCACAACTTAGATAGTATCTCTGTTTTTCCAAGTGAGAAAAGTGGAGCTCAGAGAAGTTAGTCGTTCCTACAGCCTATAAATGGAGGAGCCCACATTTAAATCTGTGTTGAATCCAGTGTTGGGGAGGAATGTTATTTTTCTCTTCTTTTTTAGGTTCTTTGGCTGCCCTAATAATTATACTGATGTGAGACAGTAAAACCGAAGAAAAACAAATTTAATGTAGTACCTATAGGAGTTTCACGTAGACATGAGAGGGTCAAAGACGGTCAGGCAATTGAGGCTTCGAGGCCATCCTGAGCTAAGGCCAAGGGGGCTTCAAAGGGAAGAAAGTTCATTGGAAGATGAGAAGAGCAAATGTTCAGTAAACAAATGTTTGCCATGCCATGAAGACAAATCTTTCTGACGTAAAAAGTTATCCCTGGTAATAGCTCTCTTCTTGGTACAGGCCCCCTATCTAAATTCTTTTAGGCTGTTGAGGGGGGAGTAAAAAGCTTCTTTTGAGTCCGTCGGGCCCTGATTGCCTTCAGCTCAAATAATTCCCATGCCCAAGTGGCACATTCCTGTGTGCCAGCCTGCCCTGAACCCCATCACTAGAGCGTATTTCCTTCACAAAGCCTTTCCAGACAGAGTACCTGGTCATAACTTACTAACAGCATCACCTTTTATAGCGTGTAACTTACGTTTCATTATTATTCTCTATCGTCCAAACATATGTTCTTATCCTAGTACAAATTTACAAATGCACATATGTTGTGTTATCGTCTCAAGGCTGTCATATTATCTCATACTACGATAGAGTGCAAGAACAATTGATACATTCATTAACTCATTCACTTTTTAAAATAACAGTTATTAAACTTGACTATTGTTAGTGCTTTGCTAAGATCTGGAATAGCGGTTCTAAGTTCTATCTTCACATTAGATTCTCCTGGGAACTTTTAAAAAATACCTGTACCTGGTCTTGGCAACAGAAACTTTGATGCGGTTAGTGGAGGTGGCAGAGGGCACAGCAGTTTAAAAAACTTTCAGGGATAGGACTTGCTATCGCTGTTTAACAAGCCCTCTAGATGTTTCTGAGGCAAGCTAAAGGTTGAGAAACACTTTACTGAAGACACAGGATGAATAAGATGTAATACTTGCCACAAAACAATTCTCCTTGGTCTCAAGGAATTCCCAGTTGTTTAAAATATGCATTTTAATTACCTAGCACAGTTCCATAACCTATAACTTTAGTTGATAATGACAGCATTATTACTACTTAAAAAGTGTGATGACTCTCATCCCTTCTTGGGCAGCCATTAAATGAAGCGTTTACAAGAAAGTAGCGGTCAGTGAATAACATCTCTTAACAGAAGTCTTATGAACCTTATGGGTTCAGCTGAATTGTCACAGTGGTTTGTAACATAGTCGCCTACAAAGAAAGAGAAAGAGAGAATTCTGAAATACAAAATCTTAAAGGATAAATGTTTCCAATGAAGGATTTTAACGTGGTGTTTGTGCTGTTTCCATTCTATTATCGTCAATGTCATGCTTGCTGTTTCTCATCTTTATTAATGTAGCTTTTTTTACAGCTTTATGACAGCATAGTTGACATACAATAAACTGCATGTACTTAAAGCTCTTAATTTGATCAGTTTGGGCTCACGTATAGAGCAGTATTATAAAACAGCTGCGGGGGACATCCAGTTCTATTACAGGTACCTCTTAGTTGTGCGGTTTTCCCCCTCCACCCCCACATGGCAGGATGGGGCTGCAGAGGAGGTTTCCTGAGGAGGTAGCATGAGCTGAGACTCCTAAGACAACTAGATGTCAGCCCAAGTGGATAAAACGGGGCAAGGTTGTGCTGGGTGGAAATAAAGCCCATCTCGTCTATGTGAAGTCTAGCTCCTTGTGGTTGTTGCTATGTATCATCACATAGGGTTTAAAAATACCTATTAAGCCCATTTGTCTCTTGAAACTCCAATTGAGGAAGGAGGAAAGGAGCTTAACCACTAGAGAAATACACCACACTGTTACCGACCGTAGCAATCCCAGTTTCCGTGTCTGTGGGTAGAGTCTCCTGCATGAGGGTAACCTGTTTAGCTTTGACCACCCATCTGCTCTCGGATGCACACTTCTCTGCTGTGTGTCTTATATAGAACAGCTTGCATAAAAGTGATATTTTTGCTTTCGTAGCAATGGAATCTTATTTCTTGCCTTGAACTCCCTTTTAATTTTTTTTTCTTCTTTTTCCTGAACAAATCAGTATGTCCCTCAATGTTCATTTGTCATTCCCTCCCTCCCCCAGGTGCTAATCCTGGGACTCTACTCTGTGGCTTTAAGTTCTCATTCTTTCTTCCATTGCAGGTTGGCTCCATGAGTTGGGAAAGAGACTAGAGTCTCCATACTACGGCAACAATACCTTGGGGGGCCCGTCCATCCGAAGTGCCTATATTGCCGCTCTGTACTTCACTCTCAGCAGCCTCACCAGTGTTGGGTTTGGGAATGTCTCTGCTAATACAGATGCGGAAAAGATCTTCTCCATCTGCACCATGCTGATCGGCGGTAAGGGAGACTCTTCTTCATAGCAAGACAGGGAACGAATATCTGCCACAGGATTTCTGTTACGTTTGTTCTGTCCTGAAACGCATTTAAATGGGAAGAGTCAAAAAGCGCTAATTAGAAAATCGGTGACAAACACTTTAATATACATAGAGATTAGCAATGAAAGTCTGTGATGTCAAAGAATTCCATTTCCTGGACAGATGAAGAAGTAACCGTTTACTTGATGACCGATTTTGAAAGGGCAGGAACTTTGTTTTCATGTAAATTATAGGAGTTTGAATTGCAGGTGTATGTTTGAAAGCCCATTTGACAGTCTCAAACACAGTGTTATCAAATTTTATTAATACTAATATAGTGAATTAAGGATGCTTGCTAGATCACTTAGTTAAAAATAAAAACAAAAACAAAGAAACACACCCAATAAATAATAAATAATTAACATTTTAAACTTGTTTTTATATTCCATTTTCTGTGCTAAATGCTTCAGTACAACATCCTGAGTCATTGTCTATAGGTTGGGCACGATTCCTGTCCCATTTAACAAACAGACAAATTATTATACTATTGTCCCTGAGCTCCAAACCCGCCTTCCCTGTTATGCTTTGTCACGCTGGAGTTTGGATGCTGCAAACCTCACTTTTCTTTGCCAGCCGACTTCAGTTGCTTCTGCCGGTAGGGGCGCCAGAGGGAGACCGGAAAGCAGGAGGTGGAGAGAGGGGACTGCTTGCTTCTCAGGCGAATGATGTACCTCAAGCGGCAGAAGTGGTCCTCGTGTTCAGCCGCCTCAGGCACTCGCAGAACCAGCCCCATTGTATCTTCTCGGAGATTCCTGCATCAGTTGGGAGCGCCCCCACATCCAAAGTCGGGCCTTCGTGTCTTACGGCTCCTCACCGCTCCTCTTTTGGGCCTTCGTGTTCTGCTAAGCCCCCTTCTTCCTTTTGTTTTTCCATCTCCAAGGACAGAAGCTCCTTCCTGCAGTTATTATAGCCACGTTACCGCTATAATCTCTTTTTGCTCGTTTAGCTCTCTAGCCCCAGGAAAACCAGTTCTCTACAGTGAATTTCCTCTGTTGAAATATTTAGGTTCATTTCCCTTTTCTAAACCGCCTAACTGATACAGGATCCACACTGTTATTATCCACATTTTTCAGATGATATATCTAAAGCTTGGAGAAATAAAGTAACTTTCCCAATGTCATACGATCAGTAAGGAAAAGAGGCAAGGTTTGAACCCAGATAAATGTTTACTTCCGTATATAAATACATATTTGGAAACTTACCAAATCACAAGACTTCTCTCATGGAGTCGTAGGAGATGTGGATATTTACCTGGATCGAGTAAACATTCTTCTTAGACTGGAATTCTTAAAGCAGGGTTCTATCAGTATTTTCTGCCCCATCGCAGTTCTCCCCAAAAGCCCATTTTACCATGTTCTTTTAATGGCCTTAATCCCAGCTATCCCTTAGCATTTTTGAGCCTTATAATACAGGATGGTTCCTAACAGGTTCCTTGCGTGGGAGATGTCAAATGGCTGTGCGGGGCTTTAAGAAATGACTCATCCAGCTTATGGCGAAATCAAAGTATAAAGCCAAGCCTTCCCTCAAGGAACTTATGATCCAGTCTGGAAGAGATAGGCTGAAAGATGTGGAAAGAGCTGTACTAACACCAGGCAGTAAAGCTCTACGTGCCGAATCCGTTAGGAAGTTCCGAAGCAGTGAGAAAACAAGGGCCAGGGATCGGGAGAATTTCTTGGAAAGGCTGTGCTGGTGACAGAGCTGCTGAAGGGGCATCCTGGGACTGCAGCAATTCTAACAGTCTTGGCTGATGTACGGCAGCAACAGCCTAGGGAGCAGAGAACAGGAATTCTCATTTTCCGAAGAGCTACAATGTGCCAGACGCCGTGGTGGCTGTTTTATACCCAGTATTATGACTTCTATAATTGCGAGTCTCCTTGATTGCCCATCTCTCAGCTTAGCAAAGTTACAGGCATTTTGCCAATATACACAGCTTATACTTATTTAATATTTGCCCATGTTTCTTCTACTCCGGATGGAAAGGTGGGGAAATGCTCAAATGTTCAAGGATTAACCTACCGATTTGACGTTTGAAGAATCTGCTTAGATAATTGAGCTTTTATTCTCTATTGATCCGCATAAAATATTGTGACTGGTCCTGAATCGGAAATGGCATAAATTATTCCCTGCTGTTCACTGTAAGTAGAAAGCAATGCTGGTCACAGGGCCAAAAGATATAGGAAGTAATCAGACGATGTTACTTTGTCACTTGTTAAATGCTCATTGATCACATCATCCTGGTGCAAAACCGGTGCTCATTTGTCAGTGGCTTTAAAGCATTTGGGTGACTTGGACAGCACTTGGGAAACCACTGCTGTTGAATGGCAGACGGCATCTAAGTAACTTGAATTTATTAGTTAAAGCTTCCCAAATTTGTGTTTGTGGGAAACAACTCTGTATTACTGTGACAATTACCTTAGGCTAGAAGAAAGGATGTCTGCATTTTAGTATTTTCTATTTAACTAACTATTTGTATGACCTTGAGAGCTAATCATAAGAGCTCATAATATGGAACATGTTGCTCGTTTAATTCTCCTAACACCATGAGATAGAAGTTACTAACACCTTCATTTAAACATAAAGACGTGGAGTTTTAGTGAGTCCATTGCCAAGATTCACTGAGACCTAGCAAACTTCTTACACAATATCCATGTTATTATATCCTATGAGTTGATTTTATTCACATGATTTCTACAAATATTCAGAAATAATTTATTTTTTTTAAATTTTAGGTATATATTCCTAAGGAATCAAGTCTGAGGCATCTTATTAGGAATCTCCACCCAAGGCTGATGACATTACTAATGACAGGGATGCAATATTTACTACAAAAGCAGACGGCTGCAATCTTAAATGTTGCAGGTGACTGCCCAAACCCCAGATAAATGTCTAGGGCAGAGACATTCACTGGCTGAGTGAGGAGGAGGAAGGAAGGGGAAGCTTCCGTGTGAGCATCAGTAATTACAGTGTGTGCTAACCACTGATTTATGGGAAGATGATTAAAAACTATCAGAGACATCCAGCAATACTAATGAGAAAAGGAAAAAAAAAACATATCCGGACAATCTTGAGATTTGAGAATTTTGAGAACACCCAAAACAAAAGTAACCTTAAAAGCTTAAACAACTATTACAGTTAACAAGTGAATGTCGTAAGGTTGACGGGTACAAGTTCAATATGCAAAAATTAATAGTATTTCTATATGCTAGTGCCAAACAACTAGAAAATTAAATGTAAGAAATGATTACAGGGGCGCCTGGGTGGCTTAGTCAGTTAAGCGTCTGACTTTGGCTCAGGTCATGTTCTTGCGGTCTGTGAGTTCAAACCCCGCATCGGGCTCTGTGCTGACAGCTCAGAGCCTGGAACCTGCTTCCGATTCTGTATCGCCCTCCCACTTTCTCTCTCTCTCTCTCAAAAATAAATAAACATTTAAAAAATGATTATAAAAGTATCAAATATGTAGGAAAATCTCTTTTAAAATGTGTAACTCTACTATACAGAAAACTACAAAGCATTAGTGAGAAAATTTACAAGGGGAGTAACAGAAGGATATACAATGATGATGGTTTTAAGACTTAATATTATAAAGATGCCAGTTTTACCCAAATTGATCTAAGGATTCAGTGCAATGCCAGCGAAAATTCTAGTAGATGTGTGTCCATGTGTGTTGGTGGATATGTGTGTGTGTGTTTGAAAAGTGACAAGCTCTTTCTACGGGTTAGTGGAAATGCAGAGCTAAAACTAGCCAAAGCAATTGTAAAGAAGAACAAAATTGGAAGATTTGTGCGACAGTTATGAAGATGTACTGTAACGTTCCAACAATTAAGAAAGCACATGTTAGCCCAGGAACAAATAGGCCAGTGGAATGGAAGAGGACAGAAATAGGCCCACACTCGTATGGACATTCTATGACACAGGGGACATGCCGTACGAAGGGGAAACGATTCTTTCAACACATGTTGCAGGGTCAAATGTATATCTGCATGTTGAAAAACAACCTGGACTCCTCTTAAAACTGCATTAAAATTAATTCCCGCTGGAGCCCTAACCATAAAGAAAAAGATGGGTAAATTGAACTACAGAATTTGTATTTTCCAAGACATTATTTAAGAGTGTGAAGAGGCAATCCACAGGATAGGAGAAAGTATTTGCAAACACTTATCTGATAAAAGGCTCGTACCTATTATATATAAAGACTGTCTACAAACCAGTATGAGAAGACAACCCAAAAAGGCATAAAACCTTTAAGAAGTACTTCACAGGGGCGCCTGGGTGGCTCAGTCGGTTAAACGTCCAACTTCGGCTCAGGTCGTGATCTCGCGGTCCGTGGGTTTGAGCCCCACGTCGGGCTCTGTGCTGACAGCTCAGAGCCCGGAGCCTGCTTCTGATTCTGTGTCTCCCTCTCTCTCTGACCCTCCCCCCATTCATGCTCTGTCTCCCTCTGTCTCAAAAATAAACGTTAAAAAAAATAAAAAATAAAAAAAAAGTACTTCACAAACAGATTCCCATGCCAAATAGACAATAAAAATATAAAAAAGGTATTCAACGTCATTTATCAAAGACTTGTAAATTAAGATCAAGATTAGATAGCATTTATATTCGCCAGAATGAGATACTTAAAAACAATGACAACATGGGGCTCCCGGGTGGCTCGGTCAGCTGAGAGTCAGACTCTTGATTTGGGCTCAGGTCATGATCTCTCAGTTCGTGAGATTGAGCCCCTGATCTCGCTCAGGCTGACAGTGTGAGCGTGCACTCTCTCTCACACACATGAAATAAATAAATAAACCTAAAAAAAGAGAGAGGGGCGCCTGGGTGGCTCAGTTGGTTAAGCAACTGACTTCGGCTCAGATCATGATCTCAGGGTTCGTGGGTTCAAGCCCCACATTGGGCTCTATAATGACTGCTCAGAGACTGGAGCCTGCTTCAGATTCTGTGTCTCCCCCTCTCTCTGTTCCTCCCCTGCTCGTTCTCTGTCTCTCTCTGTCTCTCAAAAATAAATAAACGTTAAAAATTAAAAAAAAAAAAAAAAAAGAGAGAAATGAAAACTAAGCAAAGCTTATAGATTACAATAGAATTCACAACTGTGGTTACCTTTGGTAATGAGGCTGGTTAGTGTCTGTGAAGGGGACACAAGGGAGGCCTGGGGTGCTGATAACATCCTATATATTCATCTGGGGGGTGGTTCAGTATAGTGAGCTGTACATTAAATATTTGTGTAATTTTCTTGATGTGTCATTGATATTAATTTTGCCTTGTAAAATTATAATACATGAGCTAAAAATAATAACCACCAAGTGTGGGATGGGAAGGTAGGTAGCAGTGAGCTGAGTTCTCACCTTTCATGGCAGGTTGTTTTTAGGTCTTATCTCAACATGATGAGCCAAGCAATAGAAGTAAAATTTTGTTATCTAAAATATTGGTAAAAATCACGAGACCTAAAATAAATAATTTTAAAAGATTCCCTTTGGGGAGTGGGGTGGGGGTGAAGGGATGGGTTTGGGGCTAAATGCTTCAGAGTTCATTTGCTAAGCCAATTGCTTATGATTACAAAACTTTTTACAGAAAGTATCAAACGACCAGAGGTTCATTTCAGTGCCATAAATATTTATGGCACACATAAGTTATGCCAGGCACTGTGCTATATGCTGGCGAAACAAAAATGACTAAGTCATGATACTTTCCTTCGAGGAGTTCACAGTTTAGTAATGGAAATAGGAACTTGGGCAGATGATGTTCTTTCTTTTCCCACTTTAATTTTTCCTATTATAATGCACATTTAGAAAAGACTGAAAAATCCACGGAAAAATTAGAATTACATAAAATCCCATCGCCAAAAGACAGTCTTTGCAGTCTTTTTACATATATATAGCCCTCTTTTTGGCAACATTTCTATCAATTCTGCATATTGTGTTTGCCACCAAACAAAATATATTAGAACATGTTCCCACACTTTAAAAGTTCTTCTATCACACTTGGTAATGGCTGTCCAGTAGTCACCTAACGAATAGGTTCCAATTGATGGGCCCATCGGCTCAAGCTCAGAGGTTAGATAAAGCTTCCTAGCGAAGGTGACTCACCACTGAGGACATGTCCGGTTTAAATGAGGCATCGTTGTCCCGAAAAAGGTAAAGTGAAATTCGTAACAGTTAAGGCTTTCCTTGGGTCCTCTCATCCTATATATATATTCTCCTGACATAATTTTATTGGACCCATATGGGCTATGGTGTTCACAAATTCAGGCTTTTTTAAAGACGTCTACACTGCCATTTGAATTTGTCATTTAGGAAATTGTTCTCACTCTGTTTTCTCTGCCATCTGCCATCCACAACCCAGTGTACTCTGACAGGAGTGGAAAATTCCAGGTCAGTGAGTAGGTGGGAGAGAGGAGGAGGACAGCTAAGATTACCCAGAGCCTGAGCTCTGGTCTCCTTTTATATCAGGAGCAAACAGTCCCTCTGTAGACTCTGAAGGCAATGCGAAGTGGTTGGCTAAAGAACTCAGCAACGATGTTATACCTCAGGAGAGCAATGTTGCCCAAAATCCAGAGAAAGAAGTAGGGAGCGAGAAAAAAAAGAAGGAAGGGGATGGGAGAGGAAGGGAAGAAAAGGGGGAAGGGAAAGGAGAAGAATAAGGAAGAAAAAGGAGACAAAGAGAGAGAAAGCCAGGCAGCCCTTTAGGAGGACTCTTTCACCGGAGGTCTGTTTACATTCTTCTGAGATCCCAATTATCGAGCTTCCTCCAAGACCTGATATTAAGGCGAGATTTTACAAAATGCATTCTATACAAAATGCCTACACAAAGCAAAAGAGCCTCCCACACACTCAGCAGCAGCCCCAGCATGCTACTTTAAGAATTATATACGTCAGATTTGCTAGGAGTAAAAGGAAAAGTGAATGATAACTTCCAAACTGACCTGGATATTGCCATTCTTGAGTCAAACTTTCATAGCAGATGGAATGATTCGGCCTGAGAGTTATATATATGCTTCACCGGTGTGAAAATGATAACCGGTGACAGAGAGGCAAAATACCTTTGGAAACTGGAAAATTATGGAAGTTGGGGTTTTATTTTTTTAACTACTTAAATTAGAAGTATTTGCCTATGCTGAAATGAGACTTTGAAATTATGGTGACTCGGATATAGACTGGGACTTTCCAACAACACTGAGAATGCTACAATTAATCCAGTAATTCATTTTATTGATGATGTACAATCAGGATGCTAAACGGTCTGAACATATCACTTCTCTTACTTTAAGTGCTCTACACACATTATAATTAAGCAAAGCAAAGTTAAAATCATACACGTAATTAAGGAAGGCAGTGTTAAAATAAATGAAATAGAATTGTTCTCAGTGCTCAGTTTAATCTCGATGAAAGACCATTACATACTTTTACAGACGGTAGGGCCTTCCACACACCGAGCCCATAAGTATATTAACTGAGCCTGAAATTGGTGTTTAATTTCTTTGACTTGGAGCAGAATCACTTCTCTTCTTTGCTGAGTGTTTATCATAAATAGAGGGCTCTTCTTCCAAACAAAATATTTGACCTCAGAGCCACTGTGCTCCTACAGAAGAACGGATCTCAATTTGGAATTTACCAAGAGCCATTCAACAGTAAGTTATTAGGTAATGCACATTTTTCTTAGGATAGTTTTGACCTGTTGGAAAACGTTTCATTTTTGAAAACTTGGGGAGAATATACACTTGCCTACATTTGTATGGAGCAGGAACTGACTAAATATTTCTTGAATTTCTTTCATCAAGAAGTCATTCCCACTAACAACCACTCTTAAATATTTACGAGGTTGCTGGAAAACCTTGCCTGAGTCTTTCCCCCCATATTTTACGCCACGGAGCATGTTGAAAATTCATGATTATGCTTTTCACTATCATGGGGAAAAAGAACATAAATTGAGCACCCGTTTTTCACACAAAATATTAGGCACTTTAAAAAATATAGATTTATACTTAATATAATTTTATATTTAAATAATAATAAATGTCATATTTATATTTATATAATATATATATTAACTCTTTAAATCTCAAAAAAGCCCTATGAATAAGGGACAACTATGCCCATTTATATATAAGGGAACTGCATCCACGTATGGGAATTATGTATCTTCCCAAGTTCACAATTAGGAAGTGCCAAAGTCAGGTTTCATATCCCGATGTGTTTGATTCCGAAGTCCATATTCTCTCTACAACATTATATTCCTCCTGTATGTAGACCCTAAGTTTAACCCTATTCTAGTAACTGTTCCAAAATATTGAGGGTTTCCTTATTATTACCAGCTGTCTTTATAGACATGGTGATCCTATCTTTCATAGAGAAATGATGATATATAACCTAAAAGAATTTTAATTCCAATGTTAGATTAGATCGAAATTAGTATGCCAGTGATCCATACATTCTGACAAATGTAGAGGAAAGGAAGAATTTTATTTGGGGCTATCCTGAAATAGGATGGAGATTCAGGAAGATAGATGCAGTAATATGTTGGTGTTTTTGCATAAATGTATCCATTTTGATGTAAGAAACTTTAACAGAGCTCCTTGGACATTGAGATTTTGGTACAGGGACACTTCGAGAGCTCCTAATAAACAAACTACTAGATTTGTAGTCTTTTTTTTTTTTAACCAAAAACTGCTGGGCTGAAATCTGAATATCTGAGACTTGATCTGCCCATAAATGTAACTATACCCAGCCCTCACGTCTTCCAATGTCACAGCCCCAGGCGGGTCGAAGACCTTCTTGGACTATCTGATGGCATCTGCAGGGGCCATTCCAGTTCTGTTTGGCTGATGACTATTTAGTGCAAATTCCTGTCCTGAATTTTCTGATTTTAAGATTTCTGACCACTCCCTACATTGGGCAACTCCTAGAAATCCCTTTTTTTCTGGTAGAAGACCCATCTCCAATCCCCTCCAACTGTTGAATTCGTGTGAACCAAGTTTTCTATCTTATTATAATCGGGTGGTTACTGGACGGTTCAGTAAGAAATTGGGGATTAACGAAACCACACTGAGATATCACCTCACACCAGAGTGGCTAAAATGAACAAATCAGGAGACTATAGATGCTGGAGAGGATGTGGAGAAACGGGAACCCTCTTGCACTGTTGGGAATGCAAACTGGTGCAGCTGCTCTGGAAAACAGTGTGGAGGTTCCTCAAAAAACTAAAAATAGATCTACCCTATGACCCAGCAATAGCATTGCTAGGAATTTACCCAAGGGATACAGGAGTGCTGATGCATAGGGGCACTTGTACCCCAATGTTTATAGCAGCACTCTCAACAATGGCCAAATTATGGAAAGAGCCTAAATGTCCATCAACTGATGAATGGATAAAGAAATTGTGGTTTATATACACAGTGGAATACTACGTGGCAATGAGAAAGAACGAAATATGGCCCTTTGTAGCAACGTGGATGGAACTGGAGAGTGCGATGCTAAGTGAAATAAGTCATACAGAGAAAGACAGATACCATATATTTTCACTCTTATGTGGATCCTGAGAAACTTAACAGAAGACCTTGGGGGAGGGGAAGGAAAAAAAAAGTTAGGGAGGGAGGGAGCCAAACCATAAGAGACTCTTAAAAACGGAGAATAAACTAAAGGTTGATGGGAGGGAGAGGAGGGTGGGTGATGGGTATTGAGGAGGGCACCTGTTGGGATGAGCACTGGGTGTTGTATGGAAACCAATGTGAGAATAAATTTCATATTTAAAAAAAAAAGAAATTGGGGATTAAATATAATCTGACTGAGAAAGCTCATCAAAACAGGAGTCCTATGTATATGTACCACCTGGTTCTTCTCAGGATGGCAACATAACACTAGGCAGAATACCAGTTTTCCTCTGTGAATGTATTTGTTTCTTTAATGGTCTCAGATTTTTTTGATATCTCCCTTAAAATTTAACCACGGAGTAACCACAGAGCCAAAGTGGGGTTGGTGATTGGAGCCATATTAATCTCAGCTTCAGATTGCTCAGAAAATCCTCAGTTACATTTCTAACCACTTTCTCCATACCTTTATTAATAAAAATGTGTCATATTTAATATCATAAAACTAATTTTAAGTGATGGCTTAGGGGAAAAGACTAGGGCTAACCACTTAGACTAATTTTGAAAATGTATTTGTTATTATGATAACCACTGAGCTATAACTTTATAGTTTATTTTATGAAATTATATTAAAATTATTTTATCATGGTTATTAAACTATACCTGTTAAAAATGTAGATGCGAAAAGTACAAAATAAAAGTTTGTCCTGGCCAGAATGGCAGGTAACGGATTAAGTGTGGGTCAGTTTTGCCTATTACTGAGGATTTTTGGAAGATATTTTTATTCTGATTGATTTTAACTCTGATCAAAATGACTACGTTAGGATGCAGTCTATGGCGAAGTGGCTGTACCAAAACGCTTGTACCAAAACAGCTGTATCAACATGGCCACATAAACATACTCTGCTGAATTCAGGATCTATAAACTGTAAATTTAGACTTAAGGGGTGAGCCCCTCCATCATAGTTCTCTCCCATTGTATGCTGTGTTGTCTTCTCTAGCCTTGATGCACGCCTTGGTGTTTGGAAACGTGACCGCGATCATACAGAGGATGTATTCCAGATGGTCCCTCTATCACACTAGAACTAAGGATCTGAAGGACTTTATACGAGTCCATCACCTGCCCCAGCAGCTCAAGCAGAGGATGCTCGAATATTTCCAAACAACCTGGTCAGTCAACAATGGAATAGATTCAAATGAGGTAATGTTCATTTCTCATGCTGAGGTTTTCAGGCAGAAAGCACATATTCTTGGGTAAAAGCAAGGTGCTCAAATTCAGGTCTTGGAAGTGAAGTACACATCTACCAACTTCCTCATCCCTATTTTTTAATCCCTCGTGAAACTCCGTCTATCTTCTTTCATCTGCTTTGGCTTATGTTTTCATTATGCCACTTTGGATTGACCAATGTTTTATGTTAATTTGCTATTCTGGTCAATTGGATTGCCTAACTTTCATCCTCATTGGCCCTCTTCGGAGGAACCAATTCTTATGACTACTAAACGGTGTCATCTCGGAATTGAGATTACCCAAGTTAATGTGTGCCTTTAAAACCAACAAAGTAAAACCGAAAATATCTTCCAGCACACATGTTATCTGTAGACTCCCAGGAATACTCCAGACCACCACTGTAAGAAAAGTATCCTATAAATCAAACAAACATGCTACAACCGCTCCCTCCCAATCAAGCTAGTAATCCATACTTGTAAGTAATTATTTGGTTTCTTTTCTCTTCGTGTGATCATAATCTAGAGGAAACACCAGTGGGCCCAAATTCCATATCTTCTGTCCCGAGTAGGAGTCTTTGTGAGAAGCATGTCACAGTATGCCATACGTTTTCGTTCCAGAATCTTATTAATGTATTCTACTTCCCCGGCCTTATTATCAGCTAATTTTTAATTAGCACCTAACTGGGGTCACAGTCACTAAAAAAAAATCTCTCCAGGACTATCACATACATATAGTTCCTCTTCTATACTCTTATTGGTCAAACAGTGGGAAGAACACCCCCTTGTCTTGCAGAGTAAATCAATTAGACTAGACTTACCCCAACTTGATTTCTTCTTTCATCTTGACAGCTTTTGAAAGACTTTCCAGATGAGCTGCGTTCTGACATCACTATGCATTTGAACAAGGAGATCTTACAGTTGTCCCTTTTTGAGTGTGCCAGCCGGGGCTGCCTCAGGTCTCTGTCTCTACACATCAAAACTTCTTTCTGTGCTCCGGGGGAGTATCTGCTGCGTCAAGGAGATGCTTTGCAGGCCATCTACTTTGTATGCTCAGGCTCCATGGAAGTTCTTAAAGACAGCATGGTGCTGGCTATTCTTGGTACGTCGGAGTTGAAAAGCTTTGTGAAATTTTACCCTAGAGCATAAGTTAAAAAGAAAAAAAGTGGGGAGGGGGGTACTGCTATTGTAAGAAAATTCTGGATGAATATATGGAATCAGGCAAATTTGAATGGATTTAATTTGCCAACTATGTATTATTATTGTTCTGCCACATACTGAGTTTCCACATTCAACATATCATTTCATTCTTGTTAAAAATCCAGCAGTATTGGGGCGCCTGGGTGGCTCAGTCAGTGGAGCGTCACTCTCTTTGCCCCTCCTCTGCTCACATAGGCGTGCTCACTCTCTATCTGGATTCATAGTGCTGGATTAAAAACAAATCCAGGGGCACCTGGGTGGCTCAGTCGTTTAAGTGTCTGACTTTGGCTCAGGCTACGATCTCACAGTTAGTGAGATTGAGCCCCAGAGCAGGCTCTTTGCGGTCAGGGCAGAGCCCGCTTCAGATCCTTCGTCTCCCTCTCTCACTCTCTACCCCTCGCCCACTTTCTCTTGCGCTCTCTCTCCCCAAAATAAATAAACGTGAAAAAGATTTGTTTAAATCCAGCAGATGAATATTAACCCTATTTTACAAATGACTAAATAGTATGTTCACTTAATTTGTCCCAAATAACATAAGAAAATGAACACAGTTCTTTCTGATTCCTAAAGCCAGATTATTAGTCATGATGCCTGCTGCCTCTTAGTGAAATAGCTGGTCAATTTTAAAGGGGCATTTTTGTATTTTTGTGGAGAACAAAGTTAGAGAAGAACATGAAAATGGCTCCATCTGTGCTAGAAATAACACAAAAGTGATTATGCACTGAAGATAAGCTCTCATTGCAGTCACTAACCCAATATTGTCAAGGTGGCCATAGGCCTCTTTTTTATTTTTTTTAACTTCCTCAAAGAAAATTCACAAGACAGTTTGTGAAGATTTTGTACCACAAAACTGACTCCCAACTTTTAAGACCTAATTGGTGTTCATTGAAATATAAAGGTCAGCTGACAAAAGGTGTCACGTAGAGTGAATATAGAAAAATTCCTACCCACAATTTTATGTGTACTTCTTTTGAAATCACTCGTTTTTTGTTTATTCAAATATTTATTGGGGCTTACGAACGTATCAGGTTGTGATCTAAATATATTTTGAACACCAATGTAGTACGCCACTGTTTAGAATTTGTGTTCATAAAAAGGGGCTAATTTATATTTAATATATTCAAGAACTAAGATTTAGAAACAGCCTAACCGTTTATAACATATTTTTACATATCGGGTCTTGCTTAAGCCTTCCTAACACAAAGAGACAGATAAGAGTGGTGTTTTCTGTTTTTTCCAAAGTCAAAGCTAACCTAGGTTTTTTGACTCTATCTCCGGTGCTCTTTTCCATGTCTAAGCAATGCCTATTTTTCTATCTCATCCCTATAAGCCTGCTATCACTGGATTCTAGTTTGTAAGCTTCAAGACAGGTTATACTTTGGAAAAGGAAAGGAGAACTAAAATTTAGAGACTCCCTAATATGAGCCGGGTGTTTTATATCCATTATCCAATTTAAATCCTACTGCCCCGTTAGGTTGGTGTGATTATCTCCAATTAAAGGTGAAGAGTGGAGGCTAGGGAATAGTGAAATAAACAGGTGCTTCCCATTGCTTCATGTTTACTCAGTCGGCCTCCTACCAGGGAAAAGGTAGGGCTTGCCTTTCAGAGCTTTGGCTCAACTCTTGACTCACCCTCTTATGTTTTTCTCCTGAACAGAAAAGTACTGACAGAAGAGCGACTGGGTTTATTTTCAACTTGGCCAGTTCATCATCAGTGTTAGAGTGAGGCTCTCTGTGCTTGTGTGTTTTTAAGAAGAGACTTAACATTCCTGCTCACTTCTCAACTCTGTGAAGTTAAAGGCCAATCATTCTATTATTTCATGGCGCTACATTACAATTGATCATTATTTCTGAATTTGCTTCAAAAACTTAACTTTAATCATAGCATACCTTTCCATGGGCTTTCTTAGGACTATGTAAGTTTTGTAGCCTGCCTATTGACATAGCCTGCTTTTAAAAGGGCATATAGTTATTTTTCCAGAACTATATGGCTTCATATGCTTGTAAGCCAAAATAATGCATGATGTTTAAATACATATGATGTGGTTTTTCCCCATAATTGTGCTGAATTTTTACATTTGGTAACTAGCAACGATACTAGGAATATGAAGGCAACCGCCATAACATTAGAACATAATAGGTACAAATGTGATGGCTTCTAGGTAATTAGCATTGTTTGTAATACATAATTCAACTGGATTTTCTTATTTAAAACATTCTACTCACAGCTGAAAGATTTAATCCGTTGCCTTTTGCTCTTGGCCTCGATTTCCTCCATAAATTATGATTTTCATGATTAGCATTTTCACATATTCGTTTCCACAACATCAAAAATGATTTAAGTGCAAATTGCCACATGACCATTCTAAATACTCCTGTGTGGTATTGGGACTAAACCGAAACAAGGATAACGAATTATTAATATTTTATCCCTGTGATTAACATTATTTCAGTGGAGATTGAGTATTTTACTTTCCCTGTGGTAATGTTGTCTTATAGGGCCAATTAAAATCAATACTGACTTTGATACACTTAAGCACATGGCTTCACATTTGATCTGTAGATATTTAATACATGTTCACTCTGCCAACAAAATGAATTAATATATAATGCTGTAGCGAGGAAGTATCACCAAACAGCTGTCAAGCCATAACTTATTCAAGCACCTCAGTTGTCCAATCAATACATGAAGGCATTTCTTAATCTGATGCCTGGGGAGGCAGTTGACATAGAGGCAAGGATTTGTTATGGGGGTAGAAATTGTTTGCTTTGCACACCTTCATTTCATGTCCTGGTAATTGTGTTTTTCCACCAATTTCTTCATTGTTGTTTAAAAGAAAATGACAAAGCACTGATAAATGTGTTCTTCACGGATGGTGTTAGTCTGCCTAATTATAATTAAACATGTTATTGCTCTAACCTGGACAGTTTGCAGATGCATCTCATCAGCTACCCCCACCCCCTGTGGAAGAATAACTGGCTAGCAAATATCAATAATAGAATTCTGAAAAATGGAAGTAGTAAGGGACCATAGAGATCTTGCTCTTCTTTTAGAAATAAGGATACCAGGACTTAGAGTAATTAGGAAACTTAGATGTAGGTCCTAATGCATGATAGTGAGAAATTCATAAGACCGTACAATCAGCAAGGATGCAAACCATGTTGTAATTTACCAGTGCTCATCTTGCCAGGGCTCAACAGTGTCCACAACACATGTCAGTGTTTCATAAATATTCACTCAATGAATAAATAAACTGGAATTCTTTCTAGGATGCCAAGTTTGGCAAGATGTTGGTGGTGTTTTATAGCTGGGGTCATTGTGGCTTAAATAGCCATGCTACAGTCACCCTAGGTAGGAAAGTATGATAACTCTAAAGTCATTGTAGGGGTTTCTGGGTGGCTCAGTCAGTGAAGCGTCTTTGTCTCAGGTCACGCTCTCGCGGTTCGCGAGCTCGAGCCCCGTGTCAGGCTCTGTGCCGACAGCTCAGAGCCCGGAGCCTGCTTCGGATTCTGTGTATCCCTCTCTCTCTTTCCCTTTCCCACTAGCACTCTATCTCTCTCTCTCAAAAATAAATAAACATTTTTCAAAAATGTTTAAATAAATAAAGTCACTCCAAACAGCAGTTGCTTCACAGAAAAATGTAAATCTTCTTTGTGGCAAGACACTGCATCGTGATAAATTCTCCTGAGATATACAAATTTCGAAATTTGCTGTATTCAGAGCATCTGGGCTATATATTTACATCTGTGCCCAACTTTGAGTTTTTGAGCACTAATTTAGATTTCTAATAAAATATGTAAGAAACAGAATTTCCAAGGTTAGCGTTATTGGTCACAACATTTAAATCCAACTTGACTTCTCTAGCACCATGTGGCTGTTTACTCCCTTAGCATCTGTAAGTATAGATTTTAGCCCTGTTTTTTCTTTGGCCAACTAGGCTCAATTTCAAAGTTTAAATTTAATGTTAATTCAAAGATAATATTTAGATGTAATCCAATAATTTCCAGATGTTCAATTTTTATCTGTTACATATTTATGAACATTTCAGGTGTTCATGGTTAATTTGGCATGTTTCTTTTCCTGTGAAATTCAATAAAACAGAATTTTATTGAAGTCTGATACAAGTCAGAGGCTTTGCTTCCTGAAATGCTGGGCACGATAAAGGAATGAAAATGTAGAAGTTAAAAACTTAATTGAATGGAGGACAGGGCAATTTGTTGTATACCATTCCAAAGATACTATTTGCTTCGTGGTTTTCCTGTCGATCAGTTGTTGGTTGTTGATTCCCTCTGAAATGGAGCAGGAGGCCATTAAAAAAATAATGAAATTTAAAGCCCATGCAGAAGGACAAAGCAAAGAAACTCCTACGTTGTAGCCGTGAATCTAATGCCAGTATCCTCTGTGAACTTAGGTCATATTATTTCAGCATTTAACCTAAGTTTGTGTGAGAACTGAATGGATTTTCTTTCATGTTTCTCACAGGGATGCTGATAATGGCTGTGTCTAAAATCTGAAGCTGTAATCAGGGTTTTTTTGTTAGCTCTTTACATTTATGCTCACCTTCCTGCTAAGCGAAACTGATTCAAATCAGTTGAAAGATTTTAAAGATTCAAATACATTGGCCAATATTATCTAATCGTAAACTCAAGGAAGCCAGCTAGTTCCAGGCAGGTGAATCCAGCCAAAGACTGATAGGCTGAGGTATTACACGCAGAGCATCAGGGGTGCTCGGTGTGGGGTGGGCACAGGCCACCAAATGGTGATACGTCTCTCTCCCTGTAGTGGCACAAGCGAAAAGCTCATAGCTTTTATTTACTCGCTTTCTTTTTTGATGGGAAAATTGGGCTTTCACACTGTCACAGAGCATTAGAACTGCAGCTTATGTTTTACATTTTTATGTAGTAGATTTCACCGTCCATGACGCGCAATACTTGATGTCTGCCTCCCAGTTCTGAGCAGAGGGAGGCAGGGCACGCTCACCTTCCTCGCCCTCCTGTATTGTAGACATGTTTAGAGGTAGATGAAACAAACTGAGTATGTTAGAAAGCTGATGATGAATCCCACCTTACTGTGTTAGAATGAAAATTAGTAGTAATACACGTTTGATGGTCTCGTTTCGAGCCTTTTTGCACTCAAAAAAATCAGAGCCATTATTATGTCCCTTGAAGAGTTGAGGCAACTGTGACACAGATGTCAACTTCTCTGTCTAAAGTCATTTATGGGATGCTGAGGGACTGTCTAGAGCCCATCTGTGACCTAACAGTTCCTAACTCTGGCTCTCCTAGCCCTTACCCCCTAGACTACTGTTCTCTCTGGGAACAGTTTTGCCCGCCAGGGGACATTTGGCAATATCTGAAGGTGTTTTGGGTTGTCACCACTGGGGGTCGGGGACATGAGCTGCTGCTAAACATTCTACTGTGCAGAAAACCCCCCACCACAAAGAATTACCAGGCCCCGAATCTCAACACCGCGGAGATGGAGGTTTCTTTTTCCCTTGTGGTGTCATCTCAGCCAAGTGATGCCTATAAGTCAGATGAGGTCGCCAGTCTCAGCTTGCTTTTCTTTAAAATTAACCTGTCTCTCTTTTCACTGTTTCAAGGGAAAGGAGACTTAATTGGAGCAAATCTATCAATTAAGGACCAAGTGATCAAGACCAACGCAGATGTGAAGGCTTTAACCTACTGTGATCTTCAGTGCATCATCCTCAAAGGACTCTTTGAAGTGCTAGACCTTTACCCAGAATATGCTCACAAATTCGTGGAAGATATTCAGCATGACCTCACATACAACCTTCGAGAAGGTCACGAGAGTGATGTAAGTCTCACTTCTAATTAGTGCCAAGACCTAAAACATGGGGCCTGGAGATCATTTATAACAGTAAAAAGCATATGTCATGACTTCACTTGTACAAGTCTCTGAATGAATAAGGTATGATTATTCGACCACTAGTCGAACAATGAAATAATTAGCCAGAAGTCAAGCCTGCAGTTTGTTATCAATGCTCTAGGAAAGTATTATTTGTAGATGACCTCCCTTAATTCAGCGTCTTTCCTGTTTATTTTCACGTGCTTCTAACTAGAATCCGTTTCAGTGATACATAAGATTTAGCTACCGATGTGTGATTTCTCCCGAATGTCAAGATTCAGCTAGAAAAATGGCTCAGGGTTTGCTATGTCAGTAATTGTTTACCGTTCCACTTGCTTGTTACGGAGTTTGCTCAAAAATAATCTTTTTGTTAACCAGTACCCAAAACAGTCTATCTTAAAATGACTAAATATGCATAAAAGGATTCAAGCCAAAGATTGTCACGCTGAAAGCATAATGAGTATTTTATGAAATTATGTATTTGCTGCATGTTTCAGTTTATACAAACAGCTTTCCTAACAAAATAGGTACTATGCTACATCCTGTGATTAAGCTGATCACGAACATGACTTCATTAGATGTGTCAGAGACACAAATGATTTAATAGGAATGATTATTGAAAGGCAAGCCAGGGCATGCATAGCATTCTGTAACAACAAAGGCTTAATCTGTTGCCTTGAGTTTTGTCCCAGATATTTGCAATACTCCTTTTTTTTTTCCCCGAGGAACTATTGTTTTGACTAACCCATATTGTGCAGGCATTTTGTTAGGCATTAATATTCCTCACTTTGGAGACAGAGAAAGGATACAAATTGTATATTACTTCATCTTGGTTGAGGATCTCAAATGACAGTCAATATGTAGATGGCACACCATTCCGAAGTTCAAGATTAACCAGTTTTAAATGTGTGCTTCTCTCTGTTAACGGTAGCCAACAGCAAAGGAGGTATCAATATTTGGGGGGAACTTATTTGTGCTCTGCACTCTGCCTAGATAAAGCCTCTCATTTAGTGCTTGCGGTGACTTTTTAAGGTAAGTATCCATCAATTTTTATGGAGCAGAAAACAGATTCAGAATGGCTAAGTAACATGTTTATAATCTCATGGACTTGTAGGGACAGAGCCTGAGCACAGATATCTGTCACTCTAAAATCTATACACTAACTGTTGGTTATATTGTCTCTTACTGAAGACACTTCCATATCTTCCAATTCAACAGATGGACTTTTAAAACAACAGGTGTCTTTTTTAGTCGCTACGACAGCCTAATGTGACAACTATTTTTGAAAAGTGGAGGTGTGCTAGAGGAAGCAATTGAAGAGGAAAGAAGAAATGAGGGCAGAGAGTAATAGCCAACATGCCTCAGCATAGTAAAGTAGAAAATATTGGATCTCAACCCCTGCCTTCCTTTTATTTGATTCCTTTTTAAAGATCCATATACCATATCTTTGATTGAATTTTTTATCCTTTTTTTCCCTACTTTCTGGAACGGTAATCATAGGGATTTTTGAACTCCAATACCTGAATTGCCTTTGGGATTATTTTCATGCACTGTTCTTTCTCTTGCGTTGTTTTGTTTCGTTGTGGTCATTCGGTTCCTTCTTTTTAGCAGATGACATACTTTTGTTTGAATGTAGGTGTCACTTATGAAAACTGTTTCTGCTATTTTCCTCCAAACAGGCTTAGGTTTTCTTCTCGCAGGCAGATCAAGGTCCAGCCAACCACTCCCATTCTGTCCAGAGCTCCTCTTCGGCTTTGTTAGGTTGCTCTGTTTCAGCTTCACCCAACCTCCCGGGCTCTAAGACATGGTTTTTCCGGGATCTCAACGAAAAGCCTTAGATGTTTACCAGCGCCTCCCCAGGTGGGGCTTGAACTCCACCCTCCCTCTCCTCCGGACTGTGTGGTGGCCGAGACCTCTACTCTGCCATTAACCTCCCGGTTGCTGTTTTGTCCTGAGTCTCCTGGAGCGCTGCCCTGTGCAGGCTCACGTTAGGCTCATGCCTCCAGGGCCACACTGAGGCAGTTACCTATTCTCTGGGATTTCACACCTCAAATCCCAGGTGGTTTGTTCACCTGAACTCCATCCTCTGTCTCCTTAGCCAGTAAGACCGCTCCTTTCTATTCTACTCTCTTCCACCTCACAATGAAATAGCAAATTCCCTCAAGAAGATACTTGGGTAAATGCAGAGCATGCACCTGTGTGTTCCTCTTTTCTCAGGGACCACAACCCTTCAAGTCTTCCCTCAGCAGATTGTTCTCCAGTGCTTTCAAACAGTTGTTTTGTGTATTTTGTCCAGCTTTACTTTTTACTAGAGGGTTAGTTCAATATAAGCTATTTCGTTAAGTCATAAGTATTGCTTCTTTTCAGAGGGTCCCTTATCAGCTGAATTTTAAAGGCAAAGGGAAGCTGAAGCTTACCTCCAAAACCTTTATTGCTTTGTTTTTCCTAATCATTTATCACTCAAAACTTCCCTCTGTCTGTCTGTCTGTCTCTCTCTCTCTGTATAGATTTTGGGATGCTATGCCTTCTGAAGGCTAGTTAAATTTGGACCACCCTTCCCCATAATTCCATACCCTGGGGAAAAGTCTTCTGCTCTTTCTAAAGATACTACAACTTCTAGGCGAGTTCGTATTCTGATGGTAACCCAAGATTATGGATTCTTGCTTTGCTTTGCAACTCTGCTGTCAGACCAGTGTGAAACCCAGCCCCTTTCCTTACATGTTCACACAGATAAAAATATCGAATCCCACAGGATTTTTAGTGGGTTGAAGCCTCTGTGGAAGGTTGACCAGTGGGTTGTAGAGGAAGGAACATTTGCAGAAGGGAAATGCAAACGATATAAATGTAATGTGTCTATATATCCTTCGGCCCTTTCTTGCTGCTGTCATCACTCTTGCTCTCTCTTCATCTCCAGATTCCCCATTATTGCTGATCCATATTAGTTTAACTCCCACTCTTTGGTTGTCTGTCACCTTTCTGATTTTGCCTTCTGGATTCACCTTTTGCCCCTGTACCTACTACCCTGTTAGGTGACATGGAACATCTGGGTAAAGAGAAGACTGATGGTCCACCCATTTTGAAATAAAGGCCATAAAAGCATTTTAAGAAATAGTCAAAATTTAGAAGGGGTATGGATGCAAGATATAACTCCTAGAACTATGATAAATGATGTAACTTTCAAATGACCGCTCATCCAGTTCTCATAGTAAAATTAATTGAAATCTGTAAAATACACTGAGTTTGTGAAAAGTCTAACTAGCATGGTTTGGACCTAATTATGCATTTTATGCACCCAGTGTTTTCTATATTTGCCTTATTTATATCTCCTGGAAGGCTCCAATATGGACAGAGATTAATTTAGTTATTCCTGTCTATGCAGATTATGAGAAATTTGCTTCACTGCTTCTCATGGTAAACTCTATAAAATTGATTTTAGCACAGACTCAGGTATTGTTGGTTGTGAAATTTAGTGCCTTAATATAAGAATTTTGAATTTGTGATGAAATGACAGACGTGTATCTAAAATATGTGCTTTCAAAAATTACTCATGCTAATGCACCGAAAATCAGGGCTCGATGGCTACATATAAAATACCTAAGTGCTTCTCACATGGTCCACATGAACTTGGTGGTGGCGTTGTGGTTGTGGAGCAACAAACCGCAATGGTTGTTGAAAAAGGATGATACCTTCTTACTGAGGGGCTCGTCGGTGATGAAACCTATTACATTTTCAGTGTGTTTTTTCCTCAGTTTTTCATTATTGTCATGCATAAAAAAATGAAGTCTCTTCCTTCAGGCTTCCTGCCTCATTAGGAAGGGGTATTTCCCCAGTTTCTTGAGGGTCAGTGACCTTGAGGTGAAGGTCTTCGAATGCCCATCTCCGATCCAGCACAACAGGTTAGCCCAGAGTTCAGAGAAGGCTCCCGAGGCGGAGACAAGGGAGCCCGTGAGGAGCATGTACTTTCAGCAGCCTCTTTCCACTCTGATGGGATCATACGTGGGTGGTTTGAGGTGCTGACCTATCATAGCTGCCTCAAGCCTCAACATTATAACATCCTAGTTCCCCACAACTGACATATACTCTCTGTATAGACCAAGAACCATGCTTAAAGAGTGTAGTTATAAAACTGAATACTTCAAAGTCTCAAGTGACCCTCAAGTGAAACAAATGCATATATAATCATAATTTGCTTCAGAAGTTCCAGAGTGGTCATAGGCAATAGTTAAGACATATATAATTAAACATAATGGAATGGAATAAACAAAATGGAATGAATTTAAGTGAAAAGTTTCCTGCTGATGGAAGGGTCAACTTTCCATCCCTGGGGGTTGCGGGCATGTGTGTGTGTGTGTGTGTGTGTGTGTGTAGGTATGGTAGGTGCGGAAGGATATCTGACCATGATAAATGAGAAGCAATATAATGAATGCTTCTCTTGCCTCTGTTCTTACTTCCTCACCACTCTCTCACCTCAAGGCCGCAGAAGCAATCTTCTCAAATTATAAATTGGATCATGTCGGTCCATTGCTTAAAATATTTCAATGGATCCTCATGGACTATTAAGAAAATCCAGGCTCCCCACCATAACTTTGAAGATTCTAGGCATTCCAGCACTTGCCTGCCTTTCAGATTCATCCGATGGCATCTTGTGTCCAGCCTTACGCCCCAGCAAACTGGCCTGTTTTTCCTTCCTTTCATGTGCCAGGCTCCTGCCTGCCTCTTGGGGCCTTTACATTTGTTCTTTCTTCCTGCAGTGGTATTCCTCTTGCCTTACCTGACCGACCACCTGCTCTGGAGTTTGCTTCTCCAGGTTATCCTCTGGCACAGAATCTTGTTTATCATTTTCATAGCAGTTAGCAAGATCTTAAGTTATTTTAATATGTATATTTTCTTGTTCATGTTCACTTCTTCCTACTAGAATGTCTACTTTATGCAGGCGTTGTTTTATTCTATATCTCCAGTGCCTAAGTCAGAGCCTAATGTGGAATTAACATTTAATATATATTCAATGACTGAATGCATGAACGTCAAAAAGTTTACTTTGCGATCTGGAACTTCTGTGAAATTTTGAGAAAATGAATAAAGTCCTAAAAGCATCAACCAAGTAGCCAGTAAATGGAATTTAAAATGAAAAGTTAAGAGGGGCGCCTGGCTGGCTCAGTCTGTAGACCATATGACTCGATCTCAGGGCCACGAGTTCAAGCCCCACATTGGGCCTCGAGCTTACTTAAAAAATAAAACGGAACAAAAAGTTAAGGGAATTCAGAATTGTATTTCTAAGAAGTTACAAAGCCAAAGGAAGTATCAATAGTAAGATTTAAAAGAACAAATTGAAAGAATAGGTAAATTGGAAATGGAATTTTTCGCTTCCCCTAAGTTCAAAGCAAGAGATTTTCAAAAGCCGTAGGAAAAATTGAAGCCAAATAACAAGGAAAAACAAAACCCTTGCAGTATAGGTAATGTAATCCTCCAGGTGGGGTTTGGGATAGTAAGTTGTATTTAAATGAAAAAGGATCTGCCTTCAAATCTAAGCTAACACGGGCATTTTCTGTACAAATAGGTGGACTGTTACAACACTAATACCCCCAGAAAGTAGAGAATCAATACTTTTAACCATTAAATCACTCTGGACTGTTATTCAGCTCACATATATTGCCCGGGGAATGAAGCTACAAACTTTTTGAGTGAAATAAATTTCCACGTGGAAAATGCCAGGGTCTAGTAAAGCAGCTCATCTATTTTATGAAATGCTTCATCAAAATCTAACACGTGGATCTGTTGCACTTCATGGGAAACTGTGATGTAGAGGGTCTCTGATGTGTGTGGTGGAATCTGGTCAAGTAAAGCTCATGTTCCTTAGCATTAGTTTCAATGGCATCTGAATGTGAATTTATATTTCCATCTGGGTCTGGACCCCACGTCTTTCATCTGCCAAGGTGAATCTTTATTTTGTTTAAAGTTCTCAGAAGACAGCCCCTGTCTTAAATACAAATAACACTGGAAAAAGCATCTAATTCCCAAGCATTATTGAGATGTGTCCACTGGACCATCTCGTATGTAATTAAGCTGTACTGCATCCAGGAGGTTTGACTCTGTGCGTCCTCCCTTAGATACAAACAGGCCTGAATAGATCTTTCAAGTGAAGTCTGTGATTTGCCAACATCTCTTTCTTGCCGCCTATGTGACTATATTACAATTTAATTCGAGATTGTACTGAAAAAGGAGCTATTTCCAAAGGAGGGAGTTGGTTTAAATTTAGTCCCCATTTCAGACTGGAATAAGATTGGGCTGCTTGGAAGCAATTTTCTTAAAAATGATTTCCCGAATAGTAATAATTTAAAAAATCCTATCTGACAGCCCAGCTACTTAGCTCCTCGAGAGTAGCCTGTTTGTAGGTGTGCATCTGCTAGCTCAGTCTTGTGTAATAAGAGAACATAATTAATTCTGCACCTTTTTGAGATAATTGTTCTTAGAAAATTGCATAATGAAGGGCTCACGTATCATTTGATCGTGTCAGCTTTCCTTATGATCCTGGGAGCAAGACATGTTTTGTTTGTCAGTTGTGTATTTTAAAATACTCTCGGGGCGCCTGGGTGGCTCAGTCGGTTAAGGGGCCGACTTCGGCTCAGGTCATGATCTCGTGGTCCGTGAGTTCGAGCCCCGCATTGGGCTCTGTGCTGACAGCTCAGAGCCTGGAGCCTGTCTCAGATTCTGTGTCTCCCTCTCTCTCACCCTCCCCCGTTCATGCTCTCTCTCTGTCTCAAAAATAAATAAACGTTAAAAATTAAAAAAAATTTAAAATAAATAAATAAATAAATAAAATAAAATACTCTCCCAACAAAAAATATCTTGTAGCCAAGTGTGTTACCCAGCATACACTTTCATGGCGCTTAAGATATGGTGTCAGATATGCCAGGAAAAGCTCGGTAAATAATGGCCTGGAAGTTTTACTTGCATCCAGTATGTTTTCTGTGTTCTGAAACTCTTCTCATACCATTCTCCCAATGGATTCAGAAGTTTTGGTGGCAAACATATTACCTTGATGGAAACGATTGTGTTTTGGGTGGTATCCCCAGAGCCCAGCATTGTGTTTATGTTCATGGCTTTCAGTAAATGAAGGCTGCTGTTGAACTTACGGCACTTAGTGAACACCTTACTTGCTAAAAGACCCGATGTCCTCTTTTTTTCTAAGTGATTACCCAGGCTCACTGCTTCGTTCCCTCCATTATTATCAGTCTTGTCCCCATCTGTTTCCCCCGAAAGATCTCAGGGTGGAATGGATGCCACGGGACTCCAAGTTTACATTCCTTTCCAACCTTGAAGTTCTCTTTCTCCTGCCTAGTCCCCTGCCTCAGAGAAATGAAAACTGAAAAAAGGGTTACTCTTACCTCTTCTCAAACCACACACTGATTCTTTTTTAAATTCTTAGTTTAGGACAGAGCTAGTGTGGGGCATTGGCAAAAGGGCCAGCCTGAGAATTCTGGTAAGTTTTAGGGCAATTAAGAATAAGGACATTGACTGTAGGCAATAAAAACTCGACTTGAATCAATCACTAGAAGCAGAGATTTATTGTAAGTATTCCAATGGGATTAAATAAAATATACATACATAGCTAATGTATGTAGCTAATGGGATTAAATAAAATATACATACATACCTGCACACACCCACCCACCCCACCCACACACACAGATGTGCACACACCTCTGGATCTCAGAAATTCTTATAATCACATTATGATTTTCTCCACATCTCTTACTTTCCTTTTCCTCTCCATTTCTTTCTCCTTCAGTCATCATGCCCTCTTTCTTTATCCAAATGGCAAGAAATGGTCACAGGTAGCAGCTCTTCAATTCGAGTGGGGAGCAGATTAAACCGGGACTCTCTTAGTTGATGCTAGATTCCTAAAAAAGAATGAGTGGTTCAGCTCATGTCAAGTGCCTACCCAGGTTTCATCAGTTATTGTGTGTGGGAGTATTTGCGTGAGGCGTCAGGGATGGAAGGAGAGCACATTGAAGTAACATGGTGTTTTCCATGGCAACCCATGGACTGAAGAGTTGAGATAAGAAGGATCCAGAAAAATGGGGGGTGGCCAGAGGTAGGTGTTGGACAAATGAAGCAAAGTCAGTGATTGTATGAACTGTGGGTAATCACATCATTATAGGTTGTACAAACATATCTCAGCAATATTTTCTTAGAAGTCAAATCTTATTTAAACGTAAATTAAAAATAAAAACAAGCAAAGAACACACAAAAGGCTTTAAAGGACCCTGAATGGGCTCTTGTTTCACCTCCTCTGGATTCTCTCCTGTGTACCCATTTGTCAATCAAACAGCATGAGGCATACCCTGCAAAGAGATCAACCACAGTTTGAGGACATCTGGGTATTTCAACTCGTGTTTGCAAGTTGAACAGTGAGCATTTAGATTTTTAAGCTCTTTGGGGGAAGCAGGGGTTAGCTGAGTTGGGAAAGTCAGAGGATAAAAAGGCCACCTGCCATCCCGTAAACAAGACAGAAAAGTGTTTCTTTCCCTACTTCCTTGGTTGCTCCCATCCTGCAGGGAGCAGCAGATGTTCAGCCTGTAATAAAACGTGTCAGATTTGCACACACACACACACACACACACACACAGAGGCAGGACTGAACTTCCGCACATTCCTTGAAAATGAAAAGTTACCTAGGCTGCATCCACCAGGAATCCTCAACCCTGCCCCACTGTTACTCAGGATCCTCCATTCCGCACTGCATTTTGAACGGTTGTCTAAGCCATCTGTGGAAGTACAGAGTCTGTGCCTGAATTCTCCGGTAGACTGTGGTCACAGAGCCCACCCGCATGACAAGGCTCTGTGACGTGAAGTTGATGTCGACACTGCTGATGGCATAATCACTCCTGTGAACCAAGTTGTAGGCTAAGCACTTTACGAACATTGCCTTACGTTACTCTCATAAAATTCTTGGACATAAGTTGCTGAGTTCATGTACTAGATAAGAAGACTAGTTAAAGATGAGAGAGGTAGAAACTGGCCCAGAGTCCTTCAGCAAGGAAGCAAGGGAGGCCAGGCACTGCAATTGCAGTCCCAAACCACCTGAAGCCTAAACCCAATGGAAACTTAGTGTAAGCTGATCCATCAAAACAAAGGATATGTTTTTCCTCTGTCCCTTAATTCTATGAGCAGTGAATGCCAGCTCTATTTATTAATGGTGGATTCATGGGAAACATGTTTCCATAGGAAAATAAGATTTACACATAAGAGAAAATGAACCACAGAACTTTTCTATAATTCTTTGAACGGTCCACTTCCTATCCGTGCATGTTCTTTCCATATGCTGTACTTTAATGAGAAAGCTTTTACAAAATAAATCATTAAAGGATTCAACCAAATTATAAGTGGAGAACTCAGTTGTATACATATAAGTTCTCTGAACCATGACTATGTTTATTTATCTTTGTAATCATTTTCCTTGTAAAACTCATGGTACAAAGTATGTGCTTGATGAATGCTTATTGGAATTTAATTCATTCACTCATATATATTTCCATATCCACAGAACAATAAAATGTTAGAATTGGAAGGGATCTTAAGTACCATCTATTAAAACTCAGTTTTTTCCTGTGATGACAAGTGACTTAAAGGGAGGGGAAAGAAAATGTATTCATTCACAGAACGAAAAATCTAGTCATTGGTTAGATATATAACTTAAGTGAATTGTATACCTAAATGTATTAGAATATTCCCTTTTGCACAAAGTAGACTCTTACTTTGGGATGAAGTCTTCCCTCAACCATTCTGAGTATGCGTTTCAAATAAGATTCAGTAAAAATATCAAAATGTATCTCATCAGGTTTTAATTTCTCTTGTCAATTGCATATTTAGTAGCACATCTTCTGACCGAGAAAAGATGTTGATGTTTTTTAAGTATGTATTATGAGCAAGGGAGTTTGTTTCCAATACCTCCTTTAATTTAAATTTTAATCTTTGCATCACCCCTGAATCCTTGCTTAACAGATGAAGGAACCGGGCGTCCAAGCAGTGCACAGCCTGAGATTACAGAATTAGTAAAAGAATCAAACAGTATAAAATTGAGTCCAATTCTGGTATTCTGAATCCCAGCCTAGTACATTTGTCCACCAAAGCACTCTACCATAAATCAAAACATAATTCTCCTAAAAAGGGTTGGTCTCCTTTAGGCACCCTGACTTACAGCAGAAGCTATCCTGAATTTCCAGAATAACATTCACTTTAATCTTCTTAACCTTAATGCTATTACTTGTCATGTCTCATCAGAAACCCCCTGTGCCTGTTTCCGGAAAGACCTCTCATGAATAAGAGAATGAGTAAGACAGCACAACTATTGTAGCTTGGCCATCCAACTTGTCCTTTCCCTTAGTATTTGTGCTGTCATGTGCTCCTAAATCCATCTATTTATTAAATAACCCCCTGGTCACCAACTAGCTCTGGGAGAATGTCTTCCCATTCAAGTACATGCTTTTCAGTCTTTTCTGCATATAATCATTCTTCATCCTTCCCTTGTTCCATGTTGGAAAGTAAATCTGAAGTTTCAGACGTGCACTATCATTTCAGATGTACAAAATAGTTTTTCAACTCTTTTCAGACTCCATTTCACTGTTGTAAGAAGTTGGACGCCTTCTGGGGTGCCTGGGTGGCTCAGTCAGTTAAGCGGCTGACTTCAGCTCAGGTCATGGTCTCATGGTCTGTGAGTTCGAGCCCCGCGTCGGGCTCTGTGCTGACGGCTCAGAGCCTGGAGCCTGTTTCGGATTCTGTGTCTCCCTCTCTCTGACCCTCCCCCGTTCATGCTCTGTCTCTGTCTCAAAAATAAATAAATGTCAAAAAAAAAATAAAAAATAAAAAAAAAAAGAAGTTGGACGCCTTCTTAGCTGGGCATCTGGGTGGCTCAGTCGATTAAGTGTCCGACTCTTGATTTGACTCAGGTCTTGATCTTCTGGTTCATGGGTTTGAGCCCCACATCACACTCTATACTGATGGAGGTGTGGAGCCTGCTTGGGATTTGCTCCCTCTCTCTGTTTTCCCCTCCCCCCACCCCACACACACATTCATTCTCTCTCTCTAAAAATAAATAAACGTTAAAAAAAAAGTTGGAGGCCTTCTTAGCAATTGAAACAAAATGTTCTCCATCCTTCCTTTATGTGCACATACACACAGTTATGGAGGAGGACTAAGAATATAGATGAAAGCAGCAATATTTTTAACATTTCTCAGTCAGTCTTCAAATATTTTACCAGTGTGTATGTTAGGATTTTTTGAAAACATAATTTTATTCTGTTTTTCTATTCAAGAATATTTGATCTCCTGCATCTTGTTAGAATAATCCTGAATGTTTTACTACAGTATATATTTCACCGTTTGGGATCTTTCAAAGATCATCCTTGGGCACGTAAGACATCTCTTCAGTTAGCCCTTTAATCCCAAACCCAAACTCGACAGATACAACATCGAGTCAGTGGGTGGTATGATTAAAACTGCTCTAAATGAGCTAAGTTGGTAGAAATTAAATTAAAATTAAAAACAAATTACAAAATCCTAGGATAAACATCTCTAATAACGCCTTTCCCATGAAGTTCCCCAAAAGGGTGTAGACAGCAGAGACGATGACATATGGTGGAGACAGTCTGCTTACACCGCGGCACAGACTGTGCTCGGCAGGCAGATCTGGAGGCCTCCGGTCTCATCAGATTGTAGGCATCTATTTGCTCACCATTTAAGCCCAGCATTCTGGGATGCCAAAAGAGTGGCGGCTTTGACTAAAGGAAACAGTAGCCAAGGAGTCAGAAATAGGAAGCAAACGAGATGCCAAGTGGGGGGGGGGGGGGGGGGGGGGGGGAGTGAAGTGCCTCAAGATTATGAATTGGAAGGCCAGCATGTGGTACTCATGGTAACTCTAGGAGGGCGGAGGGATCCGTGGAGATACCGTTCTGTGAAATGAATTGGGGTTTAAAGGATTTGGTTCCCATGTCATTGAGGAAAATGATTAAGCAAAAATTCTTCGATGAACATCTGCAAGATGCTAAGCTTTTAGTGATGTGGTAATCCCACTTATATGTTCCACCCGGAAGATTAAGTTCTTTAAAAGCAGAGCATATGGTCACCGATCTGTGTCACTGCATTTTGCCAGGATTTGTAAACAGTCCCAAGTCTGACTAGGGCTAACGCATCATGGTTATATTCCAGGTTGTACTGTTTATATATTTTTTTCTCTTATTAATCACACTTTCATCTTGATAGGACAGAGTGTTAGCATTATATTTGAGGAAAAAAGCAAAAAACCCAAACAGCATTCTGTCAAAAAGAACCCACGAATGCTAGGCATCCGACTCAATACACATAGAAGTTGCATGACTTGGAACAAGTTGCTGTCTTTCTGTGGGCCTCCAGTTCCTCATCTCTGGCCTGGATGATCACTAAGAAACCATAAGTTGAGTCAGGCTAAATGCTGTAACAAATAACGCCAAGTTTCCGTGACTTAATACGGTAAGTAGAATAAATGAGTTATGCAGTAAAGCTCATTCATATCCGTGTACAGGTGGCAGCTTCTCACTTGAGGACTCAGGCAGCCAGTCTTCCTCTATTTGGTGGCCCCATCACCACCCCCCCCCCCCAGGCCTCAGAGTCATCTGGAACTCAGAGTCTTTCACTAGGCTTTTTGTATCCAGCCAGCCAACCAGTTTAAGAAACAGAGAATAGAGGCTGCCCTTGTATGACTCAGGGGCCAGACCCACAAATGACATGGATCTCTTCTGCTCACACTCCATTGGCCAGAATGAGTCACGTGGTTCACCCTAAGTGCAAGCAGTCTGGGAAATCCCATCAAGTGGTGCGACTAACAGGATGCATAGGTCCTGGTGAACAGTTAACCGGCTGGTGAACAACTCACCAGTCTGAGTCATAGGCCCTCCTAGTATTACCTTATAATTGTTATTTTTCTTGAGAGACAGAAAGCGTAAGCAGGGAGGGGCAGAGGGATAGGGAGAGAGAGAAAATCTTAAGCAGGCCCCATGCTCAGCACAGAGCCTGATGCAGGGCTTGATCTTACAACTATGAGATCATGACCTGAGCTGAACTCAAAAGTCAGCTGATTAGCCCACTGAGCCACCCAGGCTCCCCTCCATTATTTTTTTATTCCAAATTTGTTGATAAATAGGAGGGTATTCATACCTTAAAATTTTCTTCAGTTTTTCTAAATGAATAATAATTGAAGACCTTCAGTTTACCAGTAATTCTGTGGTAATGTTACCGTGGTAATGTTTAATGTTACTTCTCCAAGGAAAAGTTAATGTTTATTTAGAAATTCTGAACAAGGGACGAGGTGGCTCAGTCAGTTAAACATCCGACTCCTGGTTTCAGCTCAGGTCATGATCTCACGGTTCGGGACATCAAGCCCCGCATCAGGGTCCACACTGACAGCGCAGAGCCTGCTTGGAATTCTCTCTCTCCCTCTCTCTCTGCCCCTTCCCCACTAGTGCTCATGCGTGCACCCATGTTCTCTGTCCCTCAAACTAAAGAAACATTAAAAAAATAGAAATTCTGAATTAATTAGCAGAAAGGGAACGGTGACCGGAGGAGAGGCTTAAAGGCAATGATTCAGAGCCAGTTTCAAGTAGAAGTTACACCTCCTAAAGACCTAATGGAAATGAATAGGAAATATATGACTCCCACTGTGGGACTCCAAATGACTTATTTTTCTTTTTCCCACTTTCCCCTCCCCGCCTTGCCCTGCCCATCCTCCAAGTGACCTATTTTGGAAGCATCTTTATTACCTAAAAGCAATATGTCTTTACAGTACAACCAAGGCCAGAATTGTTCCTTCAAAGAATCCGACATGCCAGTTTCCCGCCATCCCCAAAGACACGACTTAACAAGCACAGCCTGATCCAGGAGATTAGAAACTTGAAGGACCAGAATTGTGCAAATTTGTGTAAATAACTGTGAAAGCATCATCTTCCAGTAAAGTCACTGGTGCATATTTTGCAATCATGGACATAATCACCTTAAAACGTGGAGAGAAAGTTTGTTCTTTTTTTTTTTTTTTTTTTTAATTTCTTATTTTAGAGAGAGAGGGAAAGCACGAGTGAAGGGAGAAGGAGAGAGAATCCCAAGCAGGCTCCATGCTCAGTGCAGAGTCTGACATGGGGCTTGATCCCATGACCCTGGGATCATGACCTGAGCCAAAATCAAGAGTCAGATGCCCAACTGACTGAGCTACACAGGCACCCCATGTTCTGGAGAGATGTATATGTATAGGTTTCATGTAGGTAAGTAAAAGAATGATGTCTTTGTATGAACCCATAAGTAACTGACTTAGCTCAAAGTTTAGAATGCCCTACTCTAAGAAGTCATGCCCATTCTAAATGGATATGCTTTATTCAGTGTTCACATGTTTATGCAGAGCGGTTACACAGTGGATACCATTGTGATTTCATACAAACTTGGACATGGCTACTCTGTGACTAGGTTGCCACATGATAGCCCTAAAATCTTGACCACACGGTGTAATTTCAGGAAAAGGGCCACTGTCTCACATCTCCCCACGAATCTCTCCCCTAAGTCCCTCACTGTTTATTTTAACAGGTTAAGGAAAAGTCTATCCTATGATGAAAGCTCAGGCTCAAAATACAAATTTACATAAGAAAAAAATAAAAAAAGACATACTACTGTATAAATAACTGGGGAATATTTCTTCACAGACTTTGGATGACAGTGTGGTTACGAGAGAGACCCAGAGAAGGAAACAAGATGTATCAGGCATATTTGATCTATGACAATTATTGTTCTGGGGACTTCCCTGAGCACCACTAGCGGAGACAAAATACCAAATCAGACACATTTCTTCCTAAATTTCAGTGGTTTGTACGCCTACTGTGAATTCTCACGAAGACTTGTTTTCAGTCAATATATAATTAATCAGTAATATCTTCCTTACAGTGCTCCACACATCACCTTTTATATATATATATATTTACTTTTGAGAGAGAGATAGAGTGCAAGCAGGGGAAAGGCAGAGGGAGAGACACAGAATCCGAAGCAGGCTCCTGGCTCTGAGCTGTCAGCACAGAGCCTAACGTGGGGCTCAAACCCACGAACTACAAGACCATGACCTGAGCCGAAGCCAGAAGCTTCATTGACTGAGCCACCCAGGCCACACATCACCTTTGAGTACAACAAAACCGTAACCTAAGTTCAGCCCTGATCTACTAACTGTGAGACTTTCTTCTTCACCTAGAAATTGTTGACTATTCAGCAAAAGTGTAAATGCTATGAAACACAATATTCTTTATGCTTACGTTTCAAAGAGTGCTTTAATTAAGAAAGACATGCATTTGGTCATTTAGAAGCTGCCCTCTATCACGGTCCTTTAGAGTCCTCTTATTTTCTCTGGCTAAGTGAGCTTAATCAAGTCACTGTGGTTCGAATAAGCAGAGTAGCTCATCTCGGTTTGCTGCTACAAACACTGTTTTCATCATATAGGGCCGGTCACCTTTTTTGTTACAGTGTATAATTGACAGTGAGCTTCCTAGGTAGCAAATTAGGCATTTCGCATTAGCTTTAGAAGTGCCGTCAGGAGTTATGATGTGAAAACTTCTCATACCAAATTGAGCATCTTCCTTCACCGACCTGGTTTGGAACCAAAGTACTCAGCGTGTATCTGGAAAATCTTATGAAACCAGCTATTGTGTTTCCTTACAATTACATAGTAGCTGATTTTACAAGCTAACCAGGAGCCATTGTACCCTAATCAGAAGCAGGTCCTTGGGGGGCATGGAATCTCAGTTCAATATAATGAGTTTCGACTGCAAATTCTTTTAGCACTGATTAACTGCTGAACTCCCAAATCATGGAGTTGGTACAGAGCTAGCTCCTTAAGCCTGGAATCATTAAAACTCTATGTCAGTGCTGAGAAATTTTGAGTTTTCTTCACATAATGGTGTGTATTTTCCCCCTCTGTCTTTCTAGAATGATGTGAACCACATATTAATAAACAACTCTCTCTCCCTCAAAAATCATCCTGCATTTTCCAAGTTCTTACATAAGTATTGGAGACTCTTTGGGTTTTCTTTTAATTCCAAAGCCTTGTAATTCATACGTTTGAATTTAGAATTTAGAGATAGGAAGTTAAAATTGTGCTTGAGTCAATTTGCATATATTATCAATGTCTTCACTGTATTCATACCTATGGACAATTTGAAAGTGCCTTATTTTATTTAAGTGAAGCAGATAAAAGGGTTGGGAGAGAAAAGAATAGAATACCAAGTTATTACTTTATGTAAAGTATGGTACCTAGTGCCGTACAAAGAAGAGCTTTGTGGCCTGGGATGACAGGTCTCTGCTGGGAGATCCATTTGGGGGGAAACTCAGGTTTAACAAGTTCATGGTCTCTTTATTATATATCTACATATCTGTTAGTTTCAGTTGGACAAACTCACCTGTGTGAATGTTTGGAATTCCATAGCTAAAAATGCTCTATTTCCCAGTCACCAAATTCAAAGAAAACTTTGCTTCATAATCACTATGCCAATAATAATATAACTAACATTTGTTAACAGGAATTTAATTACTCTTTATGCCAGGCACTGGACCAAGTACTTAGCAAATGCAACGGTGTGAGGGCTCTTTTCACCATAAGCTTTACGTGAGAATTCCTTGTGTACCATGAAGTCCAAGTGGTAAGAGACTTACACTGCCCAGCAGCCTCCAAATGCTTCCTCTTTCTCCAGAAACAAGAGGGCTGGACGGCACGGACCACCCAGAGGTCAGCTCTGGCAGGAATGTTGGGCTTTATGGCCAGAAGGAAGCAGGAAGGGAAGAGTGAGCAGAAGGGATCCAGGGTTGTAGTGAAAGAACTGGGAGAGAGGCACCTTCGTTGTTGCGAATGGAATGGAAAGGGAGGGGTGATTTTAAAAAGTCTTACTGTAGTTCATCAATACACGTATCACCTTTAAGGTTCCTGAAAGCACACTAAAGATTAGAATTATTTTTAAATTGCAGTTTGACTCTTGAACAACATGGGTTTGAACTGCACAGATCCACTTATATGTGGATTTTTTTTTGTAAATACAGTACTGTAAGTGCATATTCTCTTTCTTATGATTTTCTTAATAATATTTTCTTTTCTCTAGCTTATTTTCTTGTAAGAATATGGTATATGATACTGTATAACATACACAATATGTGTTAATCAACTGTTTATGTATTTGTAAGGCTTCTGGTCAATAGTAGGCTATTAGTAGTTAACTTTAGGGCCAGTCAAAAGTTATATACAATTTTCCACTGAGGGGGTCCACTGACCCTTGAACAACACCCAGTGCTGTTCAAGGGCCATCAGTACTTTTGGTTGCTATACATTTATCTTAGTGTGACACAATGCCACCCAGATGTGGCCAACTGGGTCTTGAAAACTTGTTCAGTTTACATATATATATATATATCTCATGTAATTCTCAGAACAACTTTAAATATTATTATCATTTTTTAGAGGAGGAATGAGAAATAAAATTCTTTTGGGTTAAGCTATTGAAAGTTAGCAAATTATTTGTTCCTTCAGCCTTACCTATTTTATCCCGATTAATGTGCTTCCCAAAGTTGCATAGCTAATGAGTAAAAAGACTAGGAAAATCCCAGCTCTTAACCACTATGCTATCATAGCTGCGAAATGGGTCCTATCACCCCTGACACATAGACCTTTTATCATAACACACAGCAATGAAGAGGTTTTTCTGGTGCTTCTTATACAATAGGCTCAGTAATTGAACTCTCCAGTGCAGGCAGTCAATAAACACTAAATTCGAGTCTTGGTTACTTGACTTGTGCTTTCTGCATCAGAAGTGATAGTATTTACTTAGGGGAGAAGAATTCCCCTCTAAATCTTAATAGTTTGTCTCGACCTCAAGGCTCAGGATGAAATTGGAAAAGTTCAAAATCATCAGTTTTTCCATTCTAATCTCATTTCTGTTTCTCAGTTATACAACAAGCAAAGGAAACATATTAGCCACTGTATTACCCACTTAGGGTTTCACACCAGCTTCAAAAATTTCTTCTTTAGATTAGATGGTAGTGAACTCCCAAGCCTTTTTTTAGTTGAAAATGAATGCCCCCTTATTCAAAGCCTGTCTTTTCTCCAGAGCTTTCCAGTTCCTCTTTCTGTCTTCCTCCTGCCATTGGTGGCACTCATGACTTCTTGGTACCTCCACTTGAGTCTACAAGAGAAAGAAGCAGATCAGAAATAAAAAGGAGACCTACTGATTTGCTACGTGCCCATATCATATGACAATTACTTATGGTTTTATAAGAATGGGCATTTTAACTATGAAAGTTACGGAGTTCCATGTGACTGTCCTTCATTCATGCTCTATTTATCCCAAACAGCCACCAGTACTGGTAATGTTGCCGTCCAGAGAACAAGAGAAAACGTGTGAGGATTCCTTTTTCTGAATGAGGACACATGTTCCTTCAATCTTCTTTGTGACTTAATCAATGTGGCATTATTAACAAAGCAGAGAATATCATGAATCACTCAGAAAGAAGAGCCTTGTAATTCACATCTCATTTCCCAGTTGAGCAATCAGCTGTAGGTAACGGTCCTACCAGGACACTTGAGTGTCTTAGAAGATTCCCGAGTTGAGAGGACAGTTTCAGACTCACATGGGGGCTTATAATTCTGATCTGCAAACCAAGTAAACCAGGAGAATGCCTCCCTTGGGCCACTGGGCCACTGGGTTACAGTTTAGGATTCCTAGGCCTATGTAGTGGGTTCCATTCACATTTGCTTCCTTCCTACCTCGTACCAGTCGACGTCTTGGTGGTTCAGTCTCTGGAAAAGATCTTGAGAGTAAGGAAAGCTTATTGATAATTCCTCTACTGAAAAACTACTGAGAAAACACTCAGCGTCTGAGGGTGGGGCATTAGCATCCAGTGAAGGCTGGGCCCCAAACTTCATTGTCATGGTACCATGTGTCAGAATTCAGAGACACTTTAATCAGTGGGTAGACATAGATGAAAGAAATCAAAAAGCTTCCCTCTCAGCTAAAAGAAAGTCCTAACAGCAGGAAGATTTACTACTGAGGAACTTAGGAACTTAAGGAAAAGGTAAGCTGGATGGCCAAGGTAGCATATCTTCATTCAGCAAAATAGACAACATTAAAGAACACAATGGCATTTTTCACATCTAAAACCACCATTAATTTTAGCATGTTTGATTTCCACTTGCAATTCAAGCTCAATAGTATAATGTTGAGGCCTTCCTTACACTTTGTTTTTCTTTTAAAGACGATTGCGAATTTGTTTTGCTTTTTCATAGCAGATTGTCTGAGTAATAAGAGACTTTCTTCCTCCTTATGGTTCTCCATACCATGGAGCGGTGTTTTTCATTGTTAAGAGTCTTCTCTCTTTGTTCCCACTGGACTTATAGAGTGATAGAGTAAGTTAAATGGTTAGGACAGGGGAATAAAAGAAGAGAAGCTATGCAGAAACTTTTTAAACCAACTCCACATCACTGAGAATGTGTTTCTTTCCTAGTCTACAAGGTTATAAAGCTTTACTTTCATTCATGATAATGTTGTGCCAAGACATGTCCTAGGTCCTTCTTGCCCACACTTGGCTTCTTCTGTCCTGGCAAAGTGAAGATACAATTCTAGGGTCTGAGTGGGCTGACCGTCAGCCTTGACTTCATCGCAGGACTCCATTCCTTGTTTTATGTCTGATTTACAACATTTTATCATCCCAACCTCTATTCCTTCGGTCTTTTTATTTTTTAATCATCCCCATTAGAGATTACCAGCCGTTCTCCTCCTGTCTGAAAGTTCATGTGGGAGGGACTCAAATTGGAGAAAACTGTCTTCCTCAAAACTTTCAAAACCTTTGAGTCTTCCAGTTACCGGAACAAGAAAAGGAGATCGATAAACATTATTTATTCAAAGGTTTGTATCTGTGCATTTTTTTCCCTTGGGATAGAATGACTAGACTTCATTTTCTTTCCGGAGAGATCTATAACCCAGAAAAGGCTAACGAGGTGCTTGGGTAACTTAGTGTCACAAGATTTGGGGCCTGCTTTGTGGCAGTCATCAAACCTTGTGCTACATTCAGTTCCACCATATGTGAGGCATTTAGTCTTTCAACAGCGTGAACTGCCGGGGAGGCACCTGAGACAGCTTTGGATTCTGCGTTAGGTACACCAAGAGTCAGGGCACATGGCGTCTGGTAGGTTCTGCCAGAGCTCTAACCTGAGGCGTGAACTGGGCAAGTCACTTCATCTTCCTGGACAGACACTTCCACATGTCTACGTGGGGAGTTGGACTAACTCAGTGGTTTCAGCCCTGAGCCGAAGACCTGGCCCCACCTACCACCAACTGGAAGAGACTCTCTGGAGTTGGTGCTCTGGAATCTGATTTATTTAGGAATCCTTCTCAAGCATTCTACTGTCTGCCAGGTTACAAACCATTGTAGCAGCCACTCTTTAGGGTGACTTCTAGCTTTAAAACACTGGCTTTCCATTAAACTAATATTCTCCGCAATTGGCAGAATCTGGATCGGTGTGAAAGGTTAGTCAATAGAACTAATATATCATAGAACTCTTTTCAAATGCATGTGATTCAAATGCTGTACGCAAATGAAATAACTTCATTCAGAGAGCCTATCACAGCAGTGCTGGTTATATGATGTATACTTGTTACCTCATAGGATTACAGTAAAAATTAATGGACATGATGGCTGTGAGCATTTGTCAGGGTGCCTGTCACAGAGTGAACACTTAATGAATTCATCGGTGATAGGATACTAATAGCAGTGACGTCGGTTATGAGATCTTGCTACTCAGCGTGTGCCTCGCGGGCCAGTAACATCAGCGTTGCCTGGGAGTTCCTTAGAAATACAGTCTCGAGGGGCGCCTGGGTGGCTCAGTCGGTTAAGTGGCCGACTTCGGCTCAGGTCATGATCTCGCGGTCCATGAGTTCGAGCCCCGCGTCCAGCTCTGTGCGGACAGCTCAGAGCCTGGAGCCTGTTTCCGATTCTGTGTCTCCCTCTCTCTGACCCTCCCCCGTTCATGCTCTGTCTCTCTCTGTCTCAAAAATAAATAAATGTTAAAAAAAA